>NC_055988.1:94983310-95293223 GCF_018446385.1 Zingiber officinale | reverse complement strand
CTACTCTTGTGGAAAAATGAAATATGCCAACATTTGTGGAATAAGCTTAATTTCAATTGGCATAAATTAATCAAGAGAATTAGAAATGCCCATTTAGGTTTTGGCACTCTCTTGAAGCACTTTGGGCAATCTAGGGTTTAAGTTTTAGGATTAGCTAAGATTAACGATACTTAGATAGGTAATCTAAGTATCTTATTTATACTAAACTTTGCCATGATTGTTTGCCCATTATATGCCATGACATCATGTTTTATTTTTTCACTCATGCCTTATCATGAAAATACAAAAATACCATGTCATGTCATACATACATCATGTAGTTATAAGAAAATTTTCTTTTGAAAATTATTTCTTTTTGATGTATGTCATAACATTATCATGCATTATGTTCATTTCCTTAAAATTAAGGACAAATGCCATTTATAAACAAGTGGAATCAACAAATAACATCCTTAGTGGATGTTTACCACTCAAAATGCCTAAATAGATATGCATGATCCCTAGATTAGGGCAAAACCAAAATTTACATCTCACAAAGACCTATAAGATGACTTGTATGTGTTTTGTGCACAATAGATACAAGTGAGATGTTAGGATGATGAACAAAACTCAACATGTTGATTTAGTGCATTTCTTTGAGTTTTAAGTTCATCAAAACACATAGTTATGTGTTTTCCCATCATTGGGAAAGCTAATGTACAAGTCATGTGCATTAAGCCCAAGGAACATGGTGGGATATTGGTTTTGAAAATGTTTTTAAATTGATTTTGGAAAACCTTGGTGAATGCTATCTTTTGATAGTAATCACCATTGAATAGTTAGACACAAACTTGAAGAAAACACTAAAATTTTTTTGCAAGTTCTCAAGTTTGTGTCAATCCTTGAAAATATGATGTATTTTCATAGAAAATTATTTTTCCATAATAAATTATACCCTAAATAATGTCTACACAAATTTTTACGATTTTTAGAATTTTGTAGAATTTTTTTGGGGTTTCTGAAATTGGCTGAAATTGAATTTCAGCAATTTCAGGCCTCCAATCGACCAGTGGATCGATTGGAGTGTCTCAATCGATCAGCTGATCTATTGAGAAGGCATTTCTCATGAGCAGAAGCTCGCTGGATCGATCAGCCGATTGATCCAAGAAGACTGAATCGATCAGTGGATCGATTCAGAAGGGTTCAATCGATTGGAACCCAACTCCAATCGATTGAAGATGCTGATTTTGGCTGGGAAAGCTTATTTTCAGCATTTTGAACCTATTTTAGTCTAGATAACCATTCCAAACCCCTGAAAATACATTTGTATACATAAAAAGGGTGTTTTTGTGTGGAAAACAAGGATGGATTGGTTAAGGAAGGCTAAGTTTAGGTTGAGGTTTGTTTCAAATTTTGAATATTTGAATCTCAAAACTTCTAAAATTGGGTTTCCTAAAGTTTTGGGGGTTCCAAGTCATTGTTGGTGCAATGACAGAAGTTACCACCATGTCTTTAGGGGGAGGGACTCTTTAAAGACATGAAAATTATTTTTTTCATGAACCTTGGAAGGTGGTTAACCTTCCGTTAAGAACATGCTCAAGGTCGAGCGTTTGAACTTTAATGGGGAGTGGATATCCTCATTGTTCAAGTGGTTTCAAGTGAATAATGCTCAAGGATGGGCATTTGGCTACATTGGGGGAGAATGTAGGGTCAAGGATAATGAAGGGTATGGGACCTTCATTATCGTGTTGATCACAACGAGTGAAGTTGTGAACAACGATGAGCAACTCTTCAGGGGGAGAGTTTTCAACAAGTGAATTTATTGATGTGTGCCCAAAAATGGGGCATGGTTTGATGTGTGCCAATAGGGGGAGAATGAAAGGGAGTAAGTTAGGCTTTTAACACCTAGAGGGAGTTTGCCCTCTTAGGGGGAGAATGAAGGGCTTAACTTATGTATTCATTACCTAGTGGCATGAAGAAGGTTTAGGCTATGGGATTAGCCTAACTTACATGTGGTATTGTAAGTGATAGTGTTGGTATTGTCAAACATCAAAAAAGGGGAGATTGTTGGTGCAACATCCCTCAGGTCAAGGTTGACCTAGTTGACCAAGCTTGAGTCTTGGTTTGGGTTTCGATGTTTGACAATGCAAGGTTGATTGAAGAAGAGTCAAGTAGGTAAAGGATGACCGGATACTTGACTGGGAAGTCCTAACTGGGATGTTAGGCAGGAGGGAAGTCCTAGTGAGTGAAGCTAGGCAGGAGGAAAATCCTGGTGAGTGAAGCCAAGTGAAAGACCTAGTGAGTGAAGCTAGGCAATTGGGAAGTCCTAGTGAGTAAAGCTAGGCAGGAGGAAAATCCTGGTGAGTGAAGCCAGGTGAAAGACCTAGTGAGTGAAGCTAGGCAATTGGGAAGTCCTAGTGAGTGAAGCTAGGCAATTGGGAAAGTCTTGGTGAGTGAAGCCAAGCAAGAGAAATCCAGATGGGTCAAGGTTGACCAGACATCTGGTGAGAGTCCAAGTAGGTCAAAGGGATTGACCGGATACTTGGCACGAGGAAGAAAAGTCCAAGTAGGTCTTAGGGAGTGACCGGATACTTGGCAAGAAGAGAAAAGTTCAAGTGGGTCAAAGGGATTGACCAGACACTTGGTGAGAGAGTCCCGGCAGGTCAAGGGAGTGACCAAATGCTAGGCATGATATACCAATAGGTCAAGGTTGACCGAATGTTGGATTGAGAGGCTTGGGACTTGATTTTGGGCAAAAACCAAGAGCTGGATCGATCAGTGGATCGATCCAGGAGCTGGATCGATCAGTGAATCGATCCAGGCCTTTCCCAGCGAACAGAGAGGCTCTGGATCGATCCTTGGATCGATCCAGAGGTCCCAATCGATTAGCCGATCGATTGGGACGCTGCTGGTTCGCGCGATAAGCGCTGGATCGATCCGTGGATCGACTCAGGCGTTTTCTCCAGAGCACAGAGGCGCTCTGGATCGATCCGTGGATCGATCCAAAGCCTCCCCGATCGATTGGGAGTTTTCGAATCGATCAGGATCCGACCGTTGCGTCGTATTTGAGCTGTAGGCGTGCGATGGCTGCAGCACCTCTTCACCGATTCATTTCAGATCTTCACCAGCTTCTCCACAGCTCTTCTCAAGCTCGAGATCGCCAGTTCTTGAAGGCTCTTGGAGGTTCTTCCAAGTCAAGAGGCGGATCAAAGCAAGAAGAAGAAACTAGGGTTAGGGTTTTTGCTCTCATTGTAAGCTTGTAAGCTTGTATTTCATTACCTTTCCCTTTCTTCTTGTATTGAGTCTTGTAGGGCTTCTCCGCCCTTGGTAGTTACCATAAAGGAGAGTTTTATTAGTGGAGGGTGTGTGTGTAGGTGTGGATCCTTGGACTAGTCACCTCTTGTGAGGTGGATACCAAGTAAACCAACCTTGTTAGCGTTGTGTGGTTTGTTTCTGTATTTTCCGCTGCACATCTTTGAAGAAACAAGTAATGCCGAGCAACGAGCACGCGACGAGCTATTCACCCCCCCTCTAGCTACTTTTCGGTCCCAAAAGTAACGAGAATTTTGCATAATTTACTACCTTCTAATATTTTGTTGAGTGTATGTGAAACCACAAATGCAAGTGATCTTTGGAAAAAGATCATTGTCTATCATAAAGACCCTACACAAGTCCAAGGAGTGGAAGAGCCCAAGGAGAAGGGCTCATTGGTCCAAGAAGAGAAGGACCAATTCAATGTTGACACGAGATCAATATCCGAAGAAGAGGAGGAAGAAAAGATGCAATCCGATGTTGACGAGAGGTCAACATTAGAGGAGGAAAAGGAAGAGGAGGAAGAAAAAGAGAAGGAAGAGGTGGAAGAGGAGAGATCCTCCACATCCTCAAGAGATGAAGAAGTAGAAGAGTCTACATCCTCAAGTGAAGAGGAAGAAATAGAAGATGATGCCATCTCTACATTGCAAGAAAAATCAAATTGAGGATCAAGCATCAACCCTACAAGAAAAGGTATAACGATTTCAATTATTAAAGATAAAAATCATATCATTTGCTTTGAGTGTAGGGAGCATGGGCACTACAAGAGCAAATGCCCCAAATTGGTCAAGAAAAAGGGCCAAGTAGCAACAAAGGGCAAAGAAAAGTTCAAGGAGGCAATCCCCACAACAAAGAGAAGCAAGGAACACATTGTGTGTTTCTTGTGCAACCAAAATGGACATTATCGAAGTCAATGTCCAAAGGGGAAGAAGTCGGTTAAAGTCAAAGGAGGAAGCACAAATTAAGGGGGAGCTTCTAAGAGCAAACCCAAGGTAACTTTTAATAGTGCAATTCCTTTGAGTCATGATAAAATGCATGTTAAAAATAATTCTTATCATTTTAATGCAAATTATCATGAAAATAGAAAGCATGATAGCTTTAAGGGAAAATACATACCTCCTCATGCTAGATCTACCATACCTAAGGTTAGGAAGGTACATAGCAACTTAGGCAGTAATACTAAGAACTTTAGATATAAGCCTAAGGCTAGCAATGCTCATAGGAGTCAAGAAAAATCCAAATCTATAGATTTGATGACGGAAAACCAAGTCTTGAGGTCAAAACTTGATAATTTAGAAAGAACCCTAGCAAGAATGGAAAATATTCTTAAGGGTCAAAATGAGCAAACTCTAGGGAGAACTAGGCAAGAGTCATCCAATGGCTATAGAGGTTTGGGATACAAACCTAAAGCCAAGAAGGATGTGACTTTCTTTCATAGGGTTCCATATAGTTATGGGACCAACCCAAGGATTAGAGGTCAAGTCAAGGGTATTAGGGAAGGAATCCCTAAAGGTCCTTTTGGCAAGACCAATGTGACTAAGACTTCTAAGAAGTCTAACAAAGTCACAAAGAAGGTCATAAGGGAGACCATCCCTAGAGTTGACCTAGTAAAGGTGACTAAGGCTCCCAAAAGGCCAAACAAAGTCACAAATAAGGTTACTGTTAGGACCAAAAGTAGCTAGAGGGGGGGGTGAATAGCTCGTCGCGTTCGCTCGGTGCTTGGCGTTGCTCGGCGATGCTTGTTTCTTCAAGAATATGCAGCAGAAAATACAGAAACAAATACAACCACGCTAACACTGGGATTTTACTTGGTATCCACCTCCAAAGGAGGTGACTAATCCAAGGATCCACACCACGCACGCACCCTCCACTATGAAACACTCCTTTTCAGTAACTACCGAGGGCGGAGAAGCCCTACAAGACTCTCAGTACAAGAAGAAGGAAAGGGAAACAAAATACAAGCACAAAGCTTACAATGAATGCAGAAAACCCTAACCCTAGCTTCTCTTCTTGCCTTTGATCCGCCTCTTGACTCAGAGAGCTTCCAAGAACCTTCAAGAACTGGCGATCACGAGCTTTGAGAGTGTTGTCGAGGAGCTGGCAAAGATCTGAGATGAAACGGTGAAAAGATGTCGCAGCCATCGCACGCCTGCAGCTATAAACGACGCCAACGGTCGGATCCCGATCGATTCGAATGTTCCCAATCGATCGGGGAGGCTTTGGATCGATCCATGGATCGATCCAGAGCGCCTCTGTGCTCTGGGAAAAACGCCTGGATCGATCCTATCGCGCGAAGCAGCCGCGTCCCAATCGATCCACTGATCGATTGGGACATCTGGATCGATCCACGGATCGATCCAGAGGCTTTCTGTTCGCTGGGAGAAGCCTGGATCGATCCAGCTCCTGGATCGATCCCCTGATCGATCCAGCACTTGGTTTTTGCCCAAAACCAAGTTCCAAGACTCCCAAACCAACATCCGGTCAACATTGACCTGTTGGTACATCATGCCTAGCATCTGGTCACTCCCTTGACCTGCCAGGACTTCCCACCAAGTGTCCGGTCAATCCCTTTGACCCACTTGGACTTTTCTCGTCGTGCCAAGTATCCGGTCACTTCCTTGACCTACTTGGACTTCCACCAGATGTCTGGTCAATCCCTTTGACCCATCTGGATTTCCTCGTGCCAAGTATCCAGTCAATCCTTTGACCTACTTGGACTTCTCAACACCAGATGTCCGATCAATCCTTGATCCATCTGGATTTTCTCTTGCCTGGCTTCACTCACCAGGGCTTCCACCTAGCTTCACTCACTAGGACTTTCACCTGGCTTCACTCACCAGGATTTTCTTTCTGCTTGGCTTCACTCACCAGGACTTTCATTATGCCTAGCTTCACTCACTAGGGCTTCCACCTAGCTTCACTCACTAGGGTTTTCACCTGGCTTCACTCACTAGGATTTTCTTTCTGCCTGGCTTCACTCACCAGAACTTTTATTCTGCCTAGCTTCACTCACTAGGGCTTCCACCTAGCTTCACTCACTAGGGTTTTCCATCTGCCTGGCTTCACTCACCAGGACTTTCATACTGCCTAGCTTCACTCACTAGGACTTTCATTCTGCCTAGCTTCACTCACTAGGACTTTCACCTAGCTTCACTCACTAGGGTTTTCCATCTGCCTGGCTTCACTCACCAGGACTTTCATACTGCCTAGCTTCACTCACTAGGACTTTCACCTTCTGCCTAACATCCCAGTTAGGACTTCCCAGTCAAGTATCCGGTCAACCTTGACTTACTTGACTCTTCTTCAATTAACATCTTATTGTCAAACATCTAAACTCAAACCAAGACTCAGCTTGGTCAAACAGGTCAACCTTGACCTGAGGGATGTTGCACCAACAATCTCCCCCTTTTTGATGTTTGACAATACCACAATAACACTTACAATATCACATGTAAGTTAGGCTAATCCCATAGCCTCGTTCTTCATGCCACTAGGTAATGAAAGCATAAGTTAAGCTCTTCATTCTCCCCCTAAGAGGGCAAACTCCCTCTTAGATAATGGAAGCCTAACTTACTCCCTTTTTCAAGTCCTTTCATTCTCCCTCTATTGGCACACATCAAACTCCCTCGTAGGACACACTTCAACTCATGCCTCAATTTCGGGTATACTTCAGCAAATCCATTGTTGAAAAACTCTCCCCCTGAAGAGTTGCTCATCGTTGTTCACAACTTCACTCGTTGTGACCAACACGATAATGAAGGTCCCATACCCTTCATTAACCTTAACCCTACATTCTCCCCCAATGTAGGCAAATGCCCATCCTTGAGCATTATCCACTTGAAACCACTTGAACAATGAGGATATCCACTCCCCATTAAAAGTTTAAACGCTCAACCTTGAGCATGTTCTTAACGAAAGGTTAACCACCTTCCAAGGTTCATGAAAAATAATTTTTCATGTCTTTAAAGAGTCCCTCCCCCTAAAGACATGGTGGTAACTTCTGTCATTGCACCAACAATGACTTGGAATCCCCAAAACTTTAGGAAACCCAAACTTTGAAGTTTTGAGGTTCAAATATTCAAAATTTGAAACATACCTCAACCTAAACTTCAATGAAGTCTTCCTTAACCATTTCATCCTTGTTTTCAATATGAAAACACCCTTTTTATGTATACAAATGTATTTTAAGGGTTTGGAATGGTTACATAGACTAACCATGGTTCAAAGATGCTGAAATCAGGCCTTCCCAGCCAAAAATCAGCAACCTGGATCGATTGGAGTTGGGTTCCAATCGATTGAACCTGATTGAATCGATCCACTGATCGATTCAGTCCTTGTGGATCAATCGGCTGATCGATCCAGCGAGCTACTGCTCATGAGAATTGCCTTCTGAATCGATCCACGGATCGATTCAGGCACTCCAATCGATCCATGGATCGATCGGAGCTCTGATAGTTGCTGAAATTCCATTTCAGTCAACTTCAGAAACCCCTAGAAAATTCTACAAAAATCCAAAAATCATGAAATTTCGTGTAGACATTATTTAGGGCATACTTAATCATGGAAAAATAGTTTTCTATGAAAATACTTCATATTTTCAAAGATTGACACAAACTTGAAAACTTGCAAAAACTTTAGTGTTTTCTTCAAGTTTGTGTCTAACTATTCAATGGTGATTACTATCAAAAGATAGCCTTCACCAAGGTTTTCCAGAAACAATTTAAAAACATTTTCAAAACCAATATCTCATTATGTTCCTTGGGCATAATGCACATGACTTGTACATTAGCTTTCCCAATGATGGGAAAACACATAACTATGTGTTTTGATGAACCTAAAACTCAAAAGAATGCACTAAATCAACATCTTGAGTTTTGTTCATCATCCTAACATCTCACTTGTATCTAATGTGTACTAAAAACACATACAAGTCATCTTATAGGTCTTTGTGAGATGTAGATTTTGGTTTTGCCCTAATCTAGGGATCATGCATATCTATCTAGGCATTTTAGAGAGATTAGACATCCACCTAGGATGTCACTTGTTAATAAGCGTTGTTAAATGCCATTTGTCCTTAATTACAAGGAATTAAACTTAATGCATGATTATGTTATGACATACACCAAAATGAAATAATTTTCAAAAGAAAATGTCCTATAACTACATGATGTATGAATGTCATGACATGATTTTTTTTTTTTTTTTTGAGTTTTTCATAATAAGACATGAATGCAAAAATGAACATGATGTCATGGCATATGATGGGCAAACAATCATGGCAAGATTTAGCATAAATAAAATATACCTAGATAACTATCTAAGTATCCTTAAAACCTTAGCTAATCCTAAAACTTAAACCCTAGATTGCCCAAAGTGCTTCAAGAGAGTGCCAAAACCTAAATGGCATTTCTTATTCTCTTGATTAATTTATGCTAATTTAAATTAAGCTTATTCCACAAATGTTGGCATATTTCATTTTTCCACAAGAGTAACACTTCAAATTTAGGCTTAAATTGCCTTTAATTTCCAAAAGGATACCAAAATCCCAACTTGGTATCTCTTATGATTTCCCAATATGTGCCATTTAACATAAAATCAATACTCCTCAAATTTTGGCACATTTTACTCTTTCAAGGAGTAAATGATAATTCTATTTCATTTTCAAAGGTTAACAAAAACTTTGAAAATGCTCCTTGAGTGTCAATTTCCTCAAAATTGGGTTAACTACCCTTCTAATCGGAGTTGACACTCTCTAACCCATCTATGGGGTAGAGAAGATGCTCCTAGGAACCCAACACCTATTGGTGCTCCTTGGATGCTCTAGGTATTCACTAGGGATAACCTCCCTAGATACCTTCCTAGTGACCTTGTTTGGCTTCTTGGAAGCCTTGGTCACACTTTCTAGGTCAACTCTAGGGATAGCCTCCCTTGTGACCTTGTTTGTGACTTTCTTAGATTTCTTAGAAGCCTTGGTCACATTTATTGCAAAAATACTCTTAAGGATGACTTCCCTAGTATTTTTGGCTTGACCACTAGACCTAGGGTTTGTTCCATAACTATATGGAACTCTATGGTAAGAGGGCACATCCTTCTTAGCCTTTGGTTTGTATCCCAAACCTCTATGGCCATTGGATGGCTTTTGTACCCCTAAACCTGGGTTATGCTCATTTTGCCCTAATAGGATATTTTCAATCCTTTTTAGGGTCTTTTCCATTTTATCAAGTCTTGACCTCAAGACTTGATTTTCCATCACTAAGTCCTTAGTTTTTGGTTTTCCATTAAGTTCATGAGCATTTTTGTTTCTAAGCTTGTATCTAAAATCCTTAGAGTTATCGCCTAGGTTTTTACCTACATTCCTAGCCTTAGGGATAGTAGTTTTGGCATGTAGGGCCACATGCTTTTCCTTAAAGCCCTCATGCTTCCTATTCTTATGGTAAATTGCATTAAAATGATAAAAATTAGAACTATCATGCTTTTTACCATAATGTAAAGGGGTAGGCTCAATAAATGTTACCTTTTTCTTTACCTTGGAGGCTCCCCCTGGACTAGAGCTTCCTCTATGAGCCTTGACCACCTTCTTCCCCTTAGGGCATTGACTTCGGTAATGCCCTTTTTGTTGACACAAAAAGCACACAATGTGCTCCTTGCTCTTCTTTGTCCCGGGGGTGGTCTCCTTGGGCTTCTCCTTGCCCTTTTGTGTCACTTGACCCTTCTTCTTGGCCAAGTTGGGGCACTTGCTCTTGTAGTGCCCATGTTCCCTACATTCAAAGCATATAATATGATTTTTATTATTAATTGAAATGTTTTTACCTTTATGTGTAGGGATGGCACTTGATCCTCCATTTGATATTTTTTGATTTTCGGAGGTGGCACCATCTTCTTCTTCTTCACTTGACCCGGATGTAGAAGCTTCTCCTTCTTCTTGATCCGGCGTCACCAAGAATTGCTCCCCCTCAATCCTAGAGGTGGAGGCTTCATCATCTTGAATATGAAACAAGGAGTATGCTCCCTCCTTGTTCCCTTCGGTGCATTCCCTTGAGGATGAAGCTTCTTGGATTTCCTCTTCTTCGGAGGTTGAGCATCTCTCAACCTCGGAGTCCTCCTCTTGGTCTTGCTCCAAAGAGTCACCCTCTCTGGATTCTTCATGATCTTGTACAGTGGAGGGGATCTCTTCATGAAGCTTGGCCAATTTGCTCCAAAGTTCCTTTGCATCTTCAAATTCTCCAATTTTGCAAAGAATGGTGCTTGGCAATAAATTGACCAAGAGCTTGGTCACTTTGTCATTTGCCTCGCACCTTTGGACTTGCTCCGGGCTCCATTTGCTTTTCTTTAGAACTTTGCCCTTCGAATTTCTTGGAGCCTTGAAGCCTTCCATTAGAGCAAACCATTGCTCTATCTCCATCATAAGAAAGTTTTCGATTCTTGATTTCCAAGAATCGAAACTCGTGGAAGTGTATGGTGGAGCCACCCTTGTGTCAAATCCAAGACCATCTTGGAATTGCATCTTGAAGTTGAGCTTGATAAAGTCTTGAACTTGAAGAATTTGCTCCAACTTCTTCACCCCTCTAGCTTTTCTTGTTATGCTTGACCCTTCCGGCGATGATTCCGGTGAAGAGCGGCCTTGCTCTGATACCACTTGTTAGGACCAAAAGTAGCTAGAGGGGGGGTGAATAGCTCGTCGCGTTCGCTCGGTGCTTGGCGTTGCTCGGCGATGCTTGTTTCTTCAAGAATATGCAGCGGAAAATACATAAACAAATACAACCACGCTAACACTGGGATTTTACTTGGTATCCACCTCCAAAGGAGGTGACTAATCCAAGGATCCACACCACGCACGCACCCTCCACTATGAAACACTCCTTTTCGGTAACTACCGAGGGCGGAGAAGCCCTACAAGACTCTCGGTACAAGAAGAAGGAAAGGGAAACAAAATACAAGCACAAAGCTTACAATGAATGCAGAAAACCCTAACCCTAGCTTCTCTTCTTGCCTTTGATCCGCCTCTTGACTCGGAGAGCTTCCAAGAACCTTCAAGAACTGGCGATCACGAGCTTTGAGAGTGTTGTCGAGGAGCTGGCGAAGATCTGAGATGAAACGGTGAAGAGATGCCGCAGCCATCGCACGCCTGCAGCTATAAACGACGCCAACGGTCGGATCCCGATCGATTCGAATGTTCCCAATCGATCGGAGAGGCTTTGGATCGATTCATGGATCGATCCAGAGCGCCTCTGTGCTCTGGGAAAAACGCCTGGATCGATCCATGGATCGATCCAGCGCTTGTCGCGTGAAGCGGTGTCTCCAACGAGTCGACTGGGACATCTGATCGATCCACGGATCGATCCGGAGGCTTTCGTTCGGGCTCTGGATCGATCACCGATCGATCCAGCCTCGATCCAGCACTTGGTTTTGCCCAAAACCAAGTTCCAAGACTCCCAAACCAACATCCGGTCAACCTTGACTGCTGGTACATCATGCCTAGCATCCGGTCACTCCCTTGACTGCCAGGACTTCCCACCAAGTGTCCGGTCAATCCCTTTGACCCACTTGGACTTTTCTCGTCGTGCCAAGTATCCGGTCACTTCCTTGACCTACTTGGACTTCCACCAGATGTCTGGTCAATCCCTTTGACCCATCTGGATTTCCTCGTGCCAAGTATCCAGTCAATCCTTTGACCTACTTGGACTTCTCAACACCAGATGTCCGATCAATCCTTGATCCATCTGGATTTTCTCTTGCCTGGCTTCACTCACCAGGGCTTCCACCTAGCTTCACTCACTAGGACTTTCACCTGGCTTCACTCACCAGGATTTTCTTTCTGCCTGACTTTACTCACCAGGACTTTCATTCTGCCTAGCTTCACTCACTAGGGCTTCCACCTAGCTTCACTCACTAGGGTTTTCACCTGGCTTCACTCACCAGGATTTTCTTTCTGCCTGGCTTCACTCACCAGGACTTT
The DNA here is from genome assembly GCF_018446385.1 of Zingiber officinale. Classification (NCBI taxonomy): domain Eukaryota; kingdom Viridiplantae; phylum Streptophyta; class Magnoliopsida; order Zingiberales; family Zingiberaceae; genus Zingiber; species Zingiber officinale. The sequence continues at coordinate 95,280,976 of NC_055988.1, read as the reverse complement.
CATTCTGCCTAGCTTCACTCACTAGGGCTTCCACCTAGCTTCACTCACTAGGGTTTTCACCTGGCTTCACTCACCAGGATTTTCTTTCTGCCTGGCTTCACTCACCAGGACTTTCATTCTGCCTAGCTTCACTCACTAGGGCTTCCACCTAGCTTCACTCACTAGGGTTTTCCATCTGCCTGGCTTCACTCACCAGGACTTTCATACTGCCTAGCTTCACTCACTAGGACTTTCATTCTGCCTAGCTTCACTCACTAGGACTTTCACCTAGCTTCACTCACTAGGGTTTTCCATCTGCCTGGCTTCACTCACCAGGACTTTCATACTGCCTAGCTTCACTCACTAGGACTTTCACCTTCTGCCTAACATCCCAGTTAGGACTTCCCAGTCAAGTATCCGGTCAACCTTGACCTACTTGACTCTTCTTCAATTAACATCTTATTGTCAAACATCTAAACCCAAACCAAGACTCAGCTTGGTCAAACAGGTCAACCTTGACCTGAGGGATGTTGCACCAACAGTTACAAGGGGAGTTAACCCTAGGAGTGACCTAGTAGAAGTGACCAAGGCTTCTAAGAAGCCTAGAAAGTGTTAGTTAGAGCCCTGGAGCCAATCATTTGATGATTGTATTATGGACTTGTTGTATCATATTCTTATATAAATAAATACATTTATTTTTTGTTATTATACTTACTTGTATTGATGCCAAATAAACTAAGTATAATAGTGCCCTTGAGTAGAAGGTTCTTACCTATATCAATCGGTTAGTTGAACCGATAGTGAGATGATATAGGAAACACTACTCTTAATCATTCCTAGTCGAGTATTAACATTCAAGGACAATGTTAATGCAATAAGACTAACATATAGGTCAACTCGATGACTTGATCTCACAAGTCATGGATATAGAGATATCAAGTTGACACATGGGTATGCATTGGAGAATGTATACTGAATGACCCGCCATGAGAAAGTATCATGGATCGTTATATGAGTGTCATATACTTTCTCATGTGGCTATTAGTATGACTACTAGTCCTTAGATCTGAAGTCACCATGGTTCCCTACATAAGGAGTTATGTACTTTGGTTTCATCAAACGTCACCCGTAACTAGTGGACTATAAAGGTGATTACTGGGCATGTAACGAATTATGCAGAGGGATGTGAGTGATGTAGATGGGATCTATCCCTCCTATATGACGGGAGCGACATCGATATTCTTGATAGAGTGAGACCACGAAGTGCATGGCCATACCCAAATGAGTCAATATGAGATATTGAGCTCATTTGATTTAGTGAGTCTACTTGGAGTTCAAGATTTAGATTGATTAGAGGATGACATGGTCTATGTCTCACATTGATCAATCTAGATGTCTTGGATAGAAGGACACTTGTCATATATTGTGAGGAGTTACAATTAGTAGTCACAAGGTGATGTTGGATCTCAACATTCTTGTAACTTGGGTAGTAATGATGTGTTGCTAGATACCGCTCATTACTTATGCTCCTAAATGGGTTTAGGGGCATTGCCAACGTTATAAGAACCTATAGGGTCACACACTAAGGACAATTAGATGGAGATTAGGTTCATATGATGAACCAAGAAGATTAGATTCATTTGATGAGTCAAATTGGATTAAGAGTAATCCTAATTGAGCTAATTGAGTTGGACTCAAGTTGATTCATGTGTTCAATAAGTCTAATTTAAATTATGACTCATTGAATCAATTTAATTAAATGAATTAGATTCATTATATTAAATTGGCTTGAATTAAATGGTTGGATTAGATCAACCATGAGAGAGATTAAGTCAAGTTTGACTTGACTTGAGAGGAAGATGAAGAGTCAAGTTTGACTTGACTTTATGCCATCTCATTGGTGAGTTGGCATTGAGTGGGCCAATGATGATGCTCCACATCATCATGGTTGCTTAAGTGGGATGCCACCTCATGGGAATTACCAAGAGTTGTGACTCTTGGCATTCCATGGAGGTTACAACTCCTCTTAATGTGGCCGGCCACATTAATTGCAAGGTGAGTTTTCATTTGTGAAGTAACTCTCATCTTCTTCCTCCTAGAGCTCTCTCTTCTTGCTCTCCCTCTCCTCATCTTGCCGAGACCTTCTTGGAGTGCTAGCACACTCTAAGGTTCTCCCTCCACCTAATTTTGTTCGTGTGGATACTTCTAGAGGGTTGTCTACTTTGACAATCTTGAGATCCGGCAAACCGTTGGACTAGCGGGATAGCGAAGGGCATCGCATCGAGGGTAACGCTCTTATCTAGTGTAGATCTAGTTTATAAACTTGTACTCATAAGTTTTTTGAAAGTTTTATTCTTCGCACGGATCCGGTAGCGGGGCTTTCGGGGTTTCCGCGACGCGAAAAAGCAGTTTTCGCGGTCCGAAAAATCCAACAGAAAGGCCCTTAGGAAGGTATCTAGGGAAGTTATCCCTAGTGAGTACCTAGAGCATGCAAGGAGTACCAATAGGTTTTGGGTTCCTAGGAGCATATTCTCTACATCCTAGATGGGTTTAGAGAGTGTCAACTCCAATTGGAAGGGTAGTTAACCCAACCTTGTTAAAGTTGACACTTGAGAGCATTTTCAAGGTTATTGTTAACCTTTTAAAATGAAAAGGATTGTAGGGTTACTCTTTGAAAGAGTAATATATGTGCCTAAAATTTGAAGAGTTGAACTTAATCTAACTTGGCACACTTAAGAAAAGTATAAGAAAAATCAAGTTAGAATTTTGATACTTTCTTAAGGAATTAAGAGAAAACTCATGCTTTAATCAAATGTGATTAAAGCCTTGAAGAGCAAAAATGTGTCAAAATTTGAGGAGTTAAATCTAGTTTAAATTTACACATTTAGAAAAGGATAAGAAATGCCGAGTTGGGGGTTTGACATTTTCTTAGAAGACTAAAGGCGAATCTAAGCCTTAATTTGATTTTATTTGCGCTTTGGAGGAGTAAAGTGTGCCAAGTCTTGAAGAATTAGACTTAAATTTAATTGGCACAAACATAAAAAAGAAATACCAAGTTAGAAATGTGGTATTCTCTTAAGGGGTTAAGGGAAAATTTAAACCTTAATCAAATTAATTACTCCTTGGAAGAGTAAGTTGTGCCAAACTTTGAGGAATCACATCTAATGTAAGTTGGCGCACTTGGAAACAGGATAAGGAATTGTCTAGTTGAGATATTAGTATGTTCTTAAGGGATTAAGGGCAAATTTAAGTCTCAATCTAAACATTTAATCCTTAAAAAGAGTAATATGTGTCAAACAAATACTTGAGTATCGAAGTCTTCATTTCAATTGGCATAAATAGAATAAAGGCAAAAGAAATGCCAAGTTGGTTTTGGCATTCTTTTAAGGAAGGCATAGGCAATCTAGGATTAAGTTTAAGGCTTAGCTAAGGTTTATGGATACTTAAATAGATTATCTAGGTATATTTTATTTCTGCTAAAATGTCATGATTGCTTGCTCTTCATATGTCATGACATCATGTGTTGCATTCATGTTTATTATGAAAAATACAAAAATACCATGTCATGTCATACATATATCATGTAGTTATAGCATGTTTTTCTTTTGAAAATTGCTTATTTTGATGTATGTCATGTAGCATCATGCATTAAGTTAATTTTCTTGTAATTAAGGACAAAAAGCATTTATTATGAATGGAAGTGTTCCAACAAGTGGGAACATGTTAAGTGATATCCTAGATGGATAATCATGATTTTCACAATGCCTAGATAGAGATGCATGATCCCTTAATTTAGGGAAAAACCAAATATACATCTCATAAAGAACCATAAGGTGACTTGTATGTGTTTTGGTACACATTAGATACAAGTGAGATGTTAGGATGGTGAACAAAACTCAAGATGTTGATGTAGTGCATCTTGTTGAGTTTTAGATTCATCAAAATACATAGTTATGTGTCTTCCAATTATTGGGAAAGCTAATATACAAGTCATATGCATTGAGCCCAAAGAACATGGTTGGATATTGGTTTTGAAAATCTTTTAAAATACTTTTGGAAAACCTTGGTGAAGACTATCTTTTGATAGTAATCATCATCAAATAGTTGAGCACAAACTTGGAAGAAAACACTAGAGTTTTTACAAGTTTCAAAGTTTGTGTCAATCTTTGAAAATAGGAAGTATTTTCATAGAAAATTATTTTTCCTTGATAGTATATACCCTAAGTAGTGTCTACATGAATTTTCATGATTTTTAAATTTTTGTAGAATTTTTGGGGAGTTTCTGAAGTTCGTTGAAATTGAATTTCAGGAAATCAGAAACTCAATCGATCAGCCGATCGATTGGATTGGGTTCAATCGATCAGCCGATCTATTGGGAAGCCAATTCCCGAGAACAGAAGGGTAGTGAATCGATCAGCCGATCGATTGACCCAGTCTGGATCGATCAGTCGATCGATTCAGAGGGAATTTCTACGAGTAGTAGCTTGCGGAATCGATCAATGGATCGATTGAAGTGATTTCAATCGATTGAGTCCCAACTTCAATCGATTGGGAAGTCTAATTTTGGCTGGAAAAGCCTGATTTCAGCACTTCAAGTCACTTCGAGTCCCGTTAACCATTCCAAACCCCTTGGAATACATTTGTATACATTTAGGGGGAGTTTTCATGTGAAAACAAGTATGGATTGGTTAAGAAATACCAAAGTGAAGTTTAGGATAAGGTTTAGTTTTAATTCTGAATTTTGGAACCTTAAAACTTCAAATTTTAATTTTCAAGGGGTCATTAACCATTCTTAACCCTTTGGTATACATTTGTATACACTTAGGGGGAGTTTTCATGATGAAAACAAGCATGGTTTGGTTAATGTCGACTTAGGTGAAGTTTAGGTTGAGGTTAGTTTCATTATTGAATTTTGAACCTCAAAACTTCGAGTTTTGGTTTTCCTAATTATTTAGGAACCCTAAGTCATTGTTGGTGCAATGATAGAAGTTTAACCATGTTTTTAAGGGGAGTTACTCTTTGAAAACATAAAAATATTTTCAAAGACCTTGGAAGGTGGGTTAAACCTTCGTGATGAATTAATACTCAGGGTCGAGTATTGGAGAGCAATGGAAGGCTGGTTATCTTCGTTGCTAGGATGTTAAATGCTGTTGGATGAGCATTTTGGAGTAGATGTTTGCTCAAGGGGAAGCATTGGGTTCAATGAGGGGGATCAGACCTTCATTGGTAAAGTGGAAAATGCTCTTGGATGAGCATTGAGAAGAAGATTACTGCTCAAGGGGGAGCATTGGATACAATGAATGGAATTTTCATTGGTCAAATGGTGAATGCTCTAGGTTGAGCATTGTGTAGGATCGAAAAGAATTTAGATATCTCCACAATGACATGATATTATCCACTTTGGGCCTAGACCCTCATGGCTTTGCTTTTGGGCTCTCCCCAAAAGGCCTCATGCCAATGGAGATATCTTTCTCTTTATAAACCCATGATCTTTTCCATGTATTTTCAATGTGGGACTATGTTTGCAGCCTTGCAACACCAACAATCCCCCCTCAAACAAAGGACCACAGACTCCCCATGTCTGATCCTCGACCTACCAGGTCTTCCTGCCCCTCGGTCCACCCAACCTACTAGGACTTTCTTGCCTAGCCACAACTAGGACTTCCTTGCCTAGCCGCAACTAAGGACTTCCTTGCCTAGCCGCAACTAGGACTTCCTGTCTGGTGTCTGGTACTCTTGATCCGAACATAGGAGCCCCCACTTTCTTTATTCGAGGTCAATATTATACCCACATGGCTCAATCAGACCATAGCTCTTGTGCACAGTTGGTGGTTAAACCTTCTGGCAGTCCGGGCTCTGATACCAATTGTAGGATCGAAAAGAATTTAGATATCTCCACAATGACATGATATTATCCACTTTGGACCTAGACCCTCATGGCTTTGCTTTTGGGCTCTCCCCAAAAGGCCTCATGCCAATGGAGATATCTTTCTTTTTATAAACCCATGATCTTTTCCATGTATTTTCAATGTGGGACTATGTTTGCAACCTTGCAACACCAACACATTGTGGAGTCAAGTAGAGCTAAGGGGGAGCTTTGGAGACAATGAAGGGTATGTGATCTTCATTGTGAGGTTAACTCTTATGGGGAAGAGTTGTTTTCTATTTTTAATGTGTGACAAAGGGGGAGAATTGAATGTTAAGTTAGACCTTCATTCATACTTTGTCATGGAAAGGTTAAGGCTATGAGATTTAGCCTTGTGATAAAGAAGAAGTTAAGGCTATGGGATTTAGCCTAACTTAGAGGTATTAACTAAGAAGGATTGTCAAACATCAAAAAGGAGGAGATTGTTGGGGCAATTTTTCTAGGTCAAGTTTGACTAGTTTGACTAAGCTTGAGTTGAGTCAAGCTTGAGTCAAGATTTAAGTTTTGATGTTTGACAATATATGGAGATTGTTAGGGCAATCTTCCGGTTGTGGAGATGGTCAAAGGGTTGACCAGGTTGAGAAGAAGACAAGTCAAGTAGGTCAGGAATGACAGGAGACTTGACTAGGTAAGTCCTAACTGGAGGTTAGGTGTCTGGAAGTCCTAACTGGAGGTTAGGCAGTGGAGAAGTCCTAACTAGAGGTTAGGCAGTGGTGAAGTCCTAGCTGGAGATTAGGCAATGGTGAAGTCCTAACTGGAGGTTAGGCAGTGGAGAAGTCCTAACTGGAGGTTAGGCAATGAGAAAATCCTAACTAGAGTTTAGGCATCTGGAAAAGTCCTAACTAGAGATTAGGCAAGAGTGAAAATCCAAGAAGGTCAATGTTGACCAGACTTGGTGGTGAAAGTCTTAATAAGTGAGATCAGGCAATTGGAAAGTTCTAGTATAGCTAGGCAAAGGAAAAGTCCTGGTGAAGAGCCAGGCAACTGGAAAGTCCAAGTGTGATCTTGGCAAAAGGAAATTCCTGGTGAAGAGCCAGACAATTAGAAAGTCCAAGTGTGATCTTGGCAAAGGTTGTTGTTGGAACCCCAAGGTTGTTTTAGTGTGATCAACAAGTTAAGTTAGGTCCTGTGTTGTTTTAACCTTGTGTCCAAGTGTGCATGAGCTTAGGAGCACAGGTACTCGAGCGGAAAACGCAGCTAGCGAGAAGGACGGCACGCGGTGCGTCCAAGGGACGAGGTGTTGCGGAAGAGTACCCCGGTGGACGAGAAGGAAGCGTGCGGTGGTTACGAGGGACGAAAGCCGGAGTGGAAGATTGCTCGGGGAGCAAGAGACGCAGCTAGCGAGAAGGTCGGCACGGGGTGCGACCGAGGGACGAAGACTGCGGATGAGTACGCTGGTGGACGAGAAGGAAACACGCAGCGATTCCGAGGGACGAGAAGCCGGAGCGGAAGGCTGCTCGAGAAGACCGGAAGTTGGGTTCGAGTGAGCCCTTTTTCAGATGGCAGAGATCACCTAAGCGAGCGGATCCAGAGCAGGAGACCCGGACCGAAGTGGGACTGAACCAGAGAAGAGGTCCCAGACAAAAAGTCAACAACTGTTGACTTTTTGCTCTGGGGTGCCCGGAACCCCTTCGGGGCGCCCCGACCAAGGCTATAAATATAGCCTTGGTCCAGAAGCTTTTCAACGAACTCAGAATTGTAAATCCAACGCTTGTGTGCTACTAGAGTTAAGTTTCTGTTTCTGTGCTTCAACGTTGTAAGAGGCTTCTCCGCCTGAAAGAGTATTTAGTGCGCTTAATCTTCCTTGGATTAACAACCACATAGGTTGTAACCAAGTAAACCACTTGTCTCTTACTTTATGTTTTTAATTTACTGTTCTGCTTTATTTATGTAAGTGTTAGCTTTAAAGAGTTCGAGAAGGGTTGTTTGTTTTATTTTCTATAGGACTATCCAACAACCTCCTCCTAGCCAGCCGCAACGGTCCTACAGTTGCAAGTCCAAGCATGTGGTCTTGGCAAGGTAAGTCCTAGTGTGACTTAGCGAGGAGCACCCAATAACTAGGATGAGGCCGATGGAAGCTCCAGAAGGTAAGACGTGAAGGATGGGAAGATATCCGAGGCTGATGGAGGAGGCTAGAAGGCTAGTTCAAAGTTGGTCGGGAGTAACCAAATGCTAGGCGTGCAAACCCAATAGGTCACGGTTGACCTAGAGTTGGGTTTGGGAAGCTGGACTTGAGTTTGAGTCAAGTCCAGGGTGTTCAAGCGATCGGGCGATCTATTGAACAAGTTTCAATCGATCAGCCGATCGATTAGAGTGTGCTGTGATTGTTGGAATGGCCCAATCGATAGACCGATCGATTGGGGTCAGGAAATCGCGAGCACAGAAGCTCTCCCAATCTATTGGGCGATTGATTGGGAGCTGCCAATCGATCGGTCAATCGATTGGGCAGCAGAAGCTTTCGCACGGACGCGAGAGCACAGAAAGGCTCTGAATCGATCGACCGATCGATTCAGACTGTCCCAATCGATCGGTCGATCGATTGGGAAGTGACTATTGCGCAGGTTGCAGGCGATGGACGGCTGGGATTGCTGAGTGCTAACGTGGCAATCGATTGGGGATGGATTGGATCGATTGGGAGCACTGTTTAAAGTCATGGCAGAGCGTTTTCTCCGCAGTTCTTTGCGAGCTTCATCTGCGATTTGTGTGCGATCTTCACAGCGCTTTCTCTGACTTTCACTGCCAGTCTTGAAGGCACATGGAGGGGCTTCTCCAAGGTTCAAGAGGCAACAACAAGCTACAAGTAAGTAAGAAGAAGTAATGTTTTCATTTGTATCTTGTACTCTCTTCTTGTATTTTTGTGTGTGTTGTTGTGTGAGTTTGTACGAGGCTTCTCCGCCTCCGGCTGCAACCGAGAAGGAGTGTTTCATAGTGGAGATAGCGTGTCGTGTGTGGATCTTTGGATTAGTCACCTCTTCTTGAGGTGGATACCAAGTAAATCCTAGTTGTTAGCATTGTGTGTGTCTTGTGTTTATTTCCGCTGCACATCATCAAGACGAAGCAACCGACAAGCGCGACGAAACGCTATTCACCCCCCCCTCTAGCGGACATCACGGTCCAATAAGTATAACTAATAAATATTTTTTAAATTATTAACCAAACTTAACTTTTGCCAATAAATTAAATTTTATCAATAAAAATTTAAAAATTAAAAATTATGGATCAAATTTTAAGAAAAATAAATCACCCACCAAATCTAACTTTAATAATAAAAAATTAAAACCATTGATCAAATTTAATTTTGACGAGTAAAAATAAAAAATGATTAAATTTAACTTTAATTTGGTCCAATCTAAAAATTAAAATTATTAATCAAATTTAATTTGGCTAATAGAAAAATAAAAAAGTATCGACGAAAATAAACCTTGTCTTAAATTTATTTTAGAAGTAGTTTTAAATATTTATCATTCAAACTTGTATATTTATAAATTAAATAATATAGACCCTAATGTAAAAGGGGCTCTAGGCATAGGCCTATGCCTTGAGTTGGCCATGTACTATAAACATTTTTCGGAATCGCCGGAAAAGGAAATCAAATACAAGTATGAAAAATAAGAAAGTATAACGACCTACATTTTTCTTTTGCAAGTATGAAAATGTACAAAAATATTAACGTGTTACCAATATTTAAAAGTGTAGACTCTAAATGGGCATGTGTATCGGTATCGGTCTGTCGGTAGCGGTCGGATGTCTCTGAATAATAACGTAGTAGCAGTATGGCTTGTTCGGAGCAGCAGAAGAATCGTAGTAGCTCAAAAATGAGTTGTGTATTCAATGTTAGCTGAACTCTTCTTTTATTAGTTGTTGAGGGTGCCTCCAATCCTCCTTGGAGGGTGCCCCCACGCTAAAATTTGATCTTGGAAATTTCGGACTTGATCAGCTTCGCAAGTTTCGATTCCTATCCGCGCGAAGGCACACCCAAGCTCTTCAGAGGCACCTCTAATGCACCTTCAAGGCGCCTTCATGCCACGAAGACTTGTCCGCAACCCTTATCTCTTCAAGTGCACCTCTTATTGATCCAGAGCGCCTTAGAGCACCTCTGAGGCCCCTGGGACACTGTTCATCTGAGGCTGATTTTTACTACTTTAATCCTGTAAAATGAGTTAGTCCAATATATAATAGCATTATTAATTACATCTTATCTTTTCAAGACCATGATCCAGTTAGGATCTAGTCATGATCTCAGTTTAAACTTTTAAAATGGACCTAAACTGAACCAACATCTACAATCTCATCGGGACTCACCCTTACTTGATCACTTTCCTCCAATGACTTATGTCACTTACTATACAAAATTGCTTGACTCTCCTTTGATCCACCAGGTCTTTCCGCTAGTTGTCAAGTCCACAAACTCAATTGGACTTCGGTCAGCTATCAGATCCTACAGATCCAGCTGGACTTTCCACTAGAAATCAAGTCACTCCTTAACATATCTGAACTTTCCACTAACCATCAGGTCTAACATACATAGCTGGATTTTAGCCAAGTGTCAGGTCCTCCAGACCCGTCAAGGCTTACACACTTGGTAACAAGGTTAAATCACACAACATCTAACTTTAATCCACTAGTCATTCATCAAAATCTGAGTTTGATCATTGGTGCTAACTGTACCAACAAATAAAACTATGAAGCTTTATCTTGGGATGGGGCATGCATTGATGTTAGAAGAACCCCAAGAACACATCAATCTTGTGTTCTCTGATATCGTCTCATGGATGGATTGAAGAACCGAGTTGGCTAATTCCAGAATGATGCAACGGTACTCGCTCAACCCTTATACAAAAGGGAATCCGCTACTGCAGCTTGAAGAATTTTGACCTCGACTACGTCCAAGTCCCGAAAAGTTTGGGGAGCAATATATGACTCTAAAAGATAAATAGTCATTAATTCAATAGAAAAGTATAAACCATATATAAGCCTTGAAGAGATATTATTAAAGTTGTAAAGTGATTTTTAAGCAAAGTAATGTTTCAAGTCGTTGGTGCTTCATTATCGATCAAGCTTTTTACCATCTATATCTTTTAGATAATAAGATCCTGAGCTTTACTTGTTAATCACTCAGAATGGTTCTCCTCATTGTGGCTCTAATTTGCATACGTCTTCCAGACTAGATCTCCAACTTGGAAAGTATAAGGAATAACTAGTTTATTATACGTGATACACATCTACTGTCGATACACCTTTAGTCGAGCAGCTAATAGTTCTCAAGTCTTAGTGATCAAATTGAGATCTAAGAGTCATTGTTCAGAATTATCCTATCCATAAGTGCTCCTCCGGATAGACTCTTCTTCAATTTCTACTGTGGCAATTGCCTTTCCTCCAAAAAAAAAAGACGAAAAGGAGCGAAAAGGAGTTATTCTGGTGCTCTCCCGTAGTATGGTTCGATAAGCCTATAGGATGCTTGGTAATTTATCCATCCAACTGTTTCTCGATTGACTACCTTGGTTTGACCATTGCTTTGTGGGTAAGCTATTGAAGTGAAGGCTTGCTTGATTCCAAATCCTTCACACCATTCTTTTAATCGCCGACCCTAAAATTGTCAGCCATTATCAGTAGTGGTGGATCTAGACAAAAAAGGTAGAGGGTGCTCAAAAAAGGGAGTTAGAGCTTGTCTTCCTTCTTGCTGCCCCTCGGACTACAATATATTGGTGGAATTTTTTGAGAGCAAGGGGGTGCTCATGCACACGCCCGCTCCCCCCTAAATCCGCCACTAATTATCGGAGATGAGAGTATGGGGGAAGTCATATCGGCAAATGATATTTTTCCATAGGAATTTTTTGATTGTATCTATAATTATTCGAGCTAATGCTTCAGCCTTAACAAACTTAGAAAAATAATCAATGGCTACTAAGAGAAATTTTTTCTGTTGAGGCCCAATCAAGAAGTGCCTACAATATCCATGTACCACTGATCAAAGGGGGTTGATACAATGAAAGTCTTCAAAAGCTCTATTGGATGGTGAGAGAAGTTCTGGTGCCTTTGACAATGAATATAGTATGTGATGAATCAGGCTGTATCAGCCTGCATGTTAAGCCCGAAGTATTAAACTAATAATATCTTTCGAGAAAGTGTCCTTGGTACAATATGATTTCCGCAGATACCTTTGTGAATCTCCCTCATTATATAATCAACATTCTCTGGATTGAGACACTTGAGGAGGGAGTGCGAAAAGGATTGATAATACAACAAGTCCCCAACTAAGGTGAAGCAAGAAACTCTTCTTTTGAGCAGTCGGGCTTGTTCATGATCAGTAGGCAAAATTCCTTGTTTGAGATAAGCAATAATGAGTGTTCTCTAATCAATGGGTTCATCATTACTTGAAGCTTGCTTGACCTAGGAACTAGTAGAGTTTGAGACATATAGTCATCAGTTCTCCAACCTGCTAGTGCGCTTGCAAGTTTGGTTAGCTCGTCCGCTTTTTGATTATCTACTTGAGGAATCTTCTGAAGAGCAACTTCTTGAAAATCACCCTTTAACTTTTTAAAAACGTCTATGTATCACCGTAGTTGATTGTTTTTTATTTCAAAACTTCCTTCTAGCTGTTGGGCCACCAACTGAGAGTCTAAGTAAATGATCACTCGAGAGACTCCGACTTGCTTTGCTACTTGAAACTTGTGAGTACTGCTGCATACTCAGCTTCGTTGTTGGATGCTCGAAAGTTGAGCCAAACATAAAATTGGAGCACATCTTTTCTAGGGGATATTAGTAATATCCCGACTTTGCTACCTTGCCTGGTGGAAGAGTCATTCACATAAATATTCCAAGTTCCATCTGCATCTTGGTCAGGAACTTTTGTTACAAAATCCGCTAAGGCCTGAGCATTAATAGTTGTTTATGACTGATATTGGATATCATATTCACTCAATTCGGTAGTCGACTTGATCAATCTCCCTACTGCTTCAGGATTGGTTAACACCCAACTCAGACTACTATTGGTGAGGACTGTGATTGGGTGAGCGAGGAAGTATGACCTTAATCGACGAGCGATGAGGGCTAGTCCGAGAGCTAAATTTTCTAGATTAGTGTATCTGCTTTTGATATCCTTTAATAAATATCCCAAGAAATAGATGAGGTGTTGTATATCATTTTCCTATTGGAGTAGGACTATGACAAGTACTCCCTCAAATGTCGATAAATAAACCCATAGCATTTCTCCTATCACCTATTTGGAGAGCAAGGATAATAGAGACAAATATTCCTTTAATTCAGTGAAACCTTTATCACACTTTGCATCTCACTCAAACTCAGAAGCTTTGATTAGCTGAATGAGAGATGAATCGGGAAAGTGTCATAATACACCTGACTAATTGCTGTACCAACTTGAGATTACAAGAGGGAGGCATGTTTCAACTAGCAATATGTGTGGTTCTGGATTACAAGCTCTTTTTTAAAAAAATTATTCATGTACATATTATGTACATTGTTTCGCTCATCTAATTCAACTAGCATTAACTGCAGCTACTGAAAAAGAGGTATCCATTTGGTTATTTTTTTCAAAATTAAATTCAATTTATGATCTCATTAATGCATGTTCTAAACGTCATGCTGAGTTACATTTTGCTCAAAGAATTGAAGTTGCACATATGATAGCTATCGGTGAACATGATATTGATAGAGGATGCAATCAAATTGGCAATTTACTATGACCTGGAAAGACTTGTTAGAGTTCTAATTTTGACTCAATTTGTTGCATGATTGATATGTATAGCTTTGTGATTATCGTGTTTGAAAAGATGGTGGTTGATGGGTATTCTAATTCTATCCGTGGTGAAGCTAGTGGTTTGTTAATTGCAATGAAAGCTTTTGATTTCATATTCATATTACACTTGATGCAAAAAATAATGAGGATAACAAATCTGCTTTGTCGAGCATTGCTAGAGAAATCTCTAGATATTTTAAATGCAATGGACTTTGTTTCAACTAGTAAAATTTTGCTTCATACTTTGAGAGAAGAAGGTTTTGTTATTCTACTTAGTTATGTGAAAAAAGTTTGTGCCAAATATGATATTGAGATATCTCATATGAAAGCTCGTTATAAATCTACTACAGATCATTCTTGTCAACAAAATGACTCGATTACAGTTGAACACCATTGTCGATTTGATGTATTTATTGTTGCAATAGATTTTCAAATTGAAGAACTTAATAGTAGATTTAAGAATGAGACAATCGAACTTCTTAAGTTTAGTTGTGCTTTGGAACCTAAAGAAAAATTTAAGTTTCTTAATGTTGATCATATTTATCGACTTGTTGAGAAATTCGATCCTTTTAATTTTGATGCACAAAATTTGGACCACTTAAAAATACAATTGGATCATTATAAATTTGATGTTGTCTTAAAGGCGAAAGCAGCAGCCCAAGCTTCGACTCTGAGAACTCGATCGAGAGAGCGATTGCCTACTGCACGCAGAGTAGCCAATGGGCGGTTGACTCGCTTCTACTTGCTCTCCTCTTCCAGAATTGCACCGGAGTGTGAGCAGGCGGAGCCTCCGCACCAGATTCGGCCGCCGCCATCGTGCTGTTCTTCCTGTAACTTTTGTGATGCGTATTTGCTTCTCGAACACAAATCCAATGCGATCAAAGATTTCATTCTAGCGGTTTCTGTGAACAAGACACGCAGAGTTAAACGAATTTTTAGAATTTTTATATCCTTTTAAAAATTAATAGATTTAAAATGAGCCAGTAGTTTTTTCGGCCCCAATATAAATGATTTAATAGGCCTTTTATTCGGTCCCAATTTACGGGCTATAGGCCCAATTAGGGCTGCCTGATGATGCACTATATTAGTCCTCGTGTCTTCGGGTTTTCTTGCGGCTGAGGACGAAGCGAGGGGGGAGGCTGGCGATGGGTAAGCTTTTGCTCCCTTTAGATGAATGCTTCTCTCTATGTTTTTTGGACCTCTTGGAGGTGGATTCGTTCTATCTTTTTTGCGATCGTTGGTTGCAGCGAGGATTAAGGTCCATGAGCTTCGCGGGAAGACGAAAACTGAGCTCCAGAATCAGTTGAAGGAGCTGAAGAATGAGCTTTCCCTCCTCCGCGTCGCTAAGGTGACCGGTGGTGCGCCCAACAAGCTCTCGAAGATGTCAGCATTTCTTTCTCTTTCTCTTTCTTTTTTCCATTTGACTTATGCACGCGACACTTTGTTTTGCTTATAGGTTCTTAAAGTTTGAATCTTTGTTTTGTTTGGCAGAAAGGTGGTGAGATTGTCGATCGCGCGTGTGCTGACTGTGATCTCGCAGAAGCAGAAATCTGCGCTGAGGGAGGCTTACAAGAAGAAGAAGCTCCTCCCGCTAGATCTCCGCCCCAAGAAGACTCGTGCGATTCGCCGCCGGCTTACCAAGCATCAGGTAACTCTTTTTGGTTGAGGTTTCTTCGACAAAACGTGAATAGAGTGATTGGACAAGGATTAATTCTAGGATTTCTATAATGCTTGTGCCTGGTTAGTCTGCTGTTGATTCTGCTTTTGTGTTGCGTTTAGTTACTTATTTCTGTATGAGTGTTGTATTCTCCCCCAAATTTGAGTTTCGGCCTCTGATTAGGCAATGCGTTTTTGCATGCCTTGGCTCACGTTCAAACATTCATGCCTCAAAATAGGTCATGCCCAGCATCATTTGATGTTTAGAATGTAGTTTATTGTATTTTAAGTAATCTGCACAGTCTATTCTGCCTTTTTCTCAATATACATATTCATGTTTTCTTTTCTTTTTTGGTTGATTATTTGTCTCAGGGCACCCGTCAACTCTCCTATGCTATCCCCAACCCCAAATACGCTATTTCTCTTTCTCCTTTTTTTGTGTAGCTAAATTGATCAACAAGCCTCTTTGATTGAATCATCCTTGGCACACACACATATTTGTATTATTTGGTAAAAAATCCAGCCCATTATTGATTTTTAGGATCTGAATAACTTTTATTTCCAAAAAAAATTGGTATATGGGTTTTTTGATTATTAGAGATACAATGGGGAGTCAAATGACAGATTATGTCATGTGGAATTAATAGTTGGAATAAATACTTTGAGAATTTCTCTTTAAGGTTTTGTAAGGAGATTGAGTACAAAATTTATGTAAATGTGTGCATTTGTTAAAGATGGAATACTATTAGATAGCCTAGATTTGAAATTTGAGCACTTTGTGGTAGATTTCACAGTTATTCTTAATTTTATCAGCAAAATCTCAGTACTTGGGCTAGAATTTGTAATTTTGCTTGATTTTATCAGTAACTATTAATGCCAATCATTTGTGTATAGGATCCAGTGCAAGAACATGAATTTTTATAGAAGATTTGATGCTTCAGTAGTCTTGAGTGGAAATCCTACTCCATGTTGACCCCTTCATTAATCATACTCGTTTGGACATGAGCCACCAATGCCGTTGCATCGTATCATTCTTTATGCTCTGTTCCATTCTTATCATTGTCATCTATCACACATTGGGACTTCACATGTAGGTGCCCTCTAATGTTAATCCTGTATTTTTGTTGCCTCTTTGAGTAGCCATGTGGTGGTGAAAGCTCTATAGCCATCTGGCTTAGTTAGGGGGCGCACAGAAAAGGGAAGTTTTCTCCCTGCGAGGCCTTTATAGGGGATTCCATCACTCATCTCCATGTGGTATCCCCCAAACAGCCTTGAACATCATTTATTTATTTATTTTAAAAATAACTGCCCATATATTTAGTATCTCAGCACATCATCTGTTAAGGGTCAGAGTGTGTTTCCTTGGAGAGAGTAAATCCTGTGTTTACATTGCCTCTTTGAGTAGCCATGTGGCGGCGAAAGCTCTTGTGCCATCTGGTTTAGTTAGGAAGCGTACAGAAAAGTGAAGGTTAACCCTGTTTTTGAGGGGACTCCATGTATCTCCTTGTGATACTCCCCAGGCAGCCTTGGACATTTCTTCTTCTTCTTGTTCTTTTCCTCCCTACAAAAACAAGTCAACAACAACAAATCCTGTGTTTGCTACTCAGCATTTAATTGTCAACCATGAAGGATTAGGGGGTTTTTTCTCAGCATGAACTATCCTGTGTTTTCTCGGCAAGAGCTACAAAAACTAGTTGGACTTGCTGTAATCTGCACCAATATTTTGCCATGATAAAAAAAATTTCACTGTGGAGATTGAGAAATTATCTGCACTTTTTTTTTTTTTTTTTTTGCCTCATTGTGCTTATTCTCCACCCAACAAATACAGGAGTCTTTGAAGACAGAACGTGAGAAGAAAAAGGCGAGGTACTTCCCCCTGAGGAAGTATGCCATCTTAACTTAGATATCAATATTGTGATTCTTAAGCTTTGCCAGATTTTGTTATTTATATTGGAGTTCCAATGTGAGCAAGATTCATTTGTTCATCTTGTTATGCCATTAGATTTGTTATTCTGGAATTGTTCATCTGATAAATTCTAGAAAGTAATTTGCCCCTTCTCTTCTGTATAAACAGCATTGATCTATTTATGTTTCTACTTTTTCTTGTTATCTAATGATAAGAAAGTTTGATCTCTCATGTTTCAACTAAGCTGAATCACGCCTGAGCAAAGTATTCGGTTGAAAACTGAACTGACCGAATTGAATATAGTAAAATTGAATAAATTAAAAAAAAATTAAATTGAACTGACCGAATTTTTGATAAAAAATGAAAATTTTGAACAGATGAAATATTGATTAACTGAATTTCTGAAGTTTTCTCAAACAAAAAAATAATACTATACATTTTCTTTTTGAAGAGGTAATTCTGAGCATTTGGAAGTTTGCTTTTTGATGAGGAAATTCACAACTCCTGAGGAAGAGGAAGCTGGCATTCCAGACTTGTTAGCCGGCATTCCCTCACGGTCCATTCTGACTGATTCTAAGTCTTTGGAGTCAGCGCAAGCCCCATCTTCATATCGAAGTACTGGTGCATGCCATATAATTTTTTTAAATGAAAAATAAATAATTTGTAAACAACACGCAGGGGATAAAGAAGCTTCTTCATGCTGCAATAATAAATAAACACCTCTTATTTTTTAATTATATCTTTTTTTGTTATTTCTAAAACCCTAAACCTAGAAACTCTTTTTCGGAATTACCAATTCAGAAGATCCATTTTGAGAAATTGTTCTCTAGATTTCTTTCTAAAAAAAGGTTTATAAAAATCAGAAAATATATATATATATAGCGAAGCTGCCACCGTGTCTTCCGTCAGATCCCCAAATTTATCCTGCTTCTTTCCAAAAAAAAGGAAAGGAAAAAACAAAAAGCAGCAAGAAGAAACGGCGAACTCGTTCTCCACGAGGTCAAACAAACCCAACGCGCATACAATTCACAATCTCTATCCCCACACGTCCCCAACGTTGACAAGTCAACTCCGGTCCGTATATATATCACGCGATTTCTATTCCATCATCTCCATCACATTCCAATCGACATTCTTCTCTCTGCCGGACAACGTCGACGACGCCATGGAAGAAGGCATCAAATACGAAGAGGTCAGCAATTGGAGAAGAAGAAGGAAAAAAGAAAAACCCCTTCTGTTTCTTTCTATGAAGAAGAACTCATTGAATCTTTGCCTTTTTCAGGAATTCATACTCAATTCAAGAGGAATCAAGCTCTTCACTTGCAGTTGGCTCCCTCAAAACAGAGAACCCAAAGCTCTCGCCTTTATCTGCCACGGTGTGTGCCCTGCAATTCTCATATGCATTCATTCATTCATTCTCCTAATGAAATCATCTGATTTGTTTTCTGTTTTTTGTTTTTTGTTTTCAGGGTATGCTATGGAATGCAGCATCTCAATGCGAGGAACTGGAATTCAGCTAGCCAAAGCAGGCTATGCAGTTCATGGGATTGACTACCAAGGCCATGGCAAATCTGAAGGACTGCAAGGCTTCGTGGCCAACTTCGATGAGCTCGTCGACGACTGCTTCGATCATTTCAGCAACATCTGTGGTATGTATGTATGCCAAATCCAACACAAGGAAAAAAAAGGAGGTATAGATCGCTTAATCTCTGTTTGTTCTTTTTGTAGAGAGAAAAGAGAACCGAAGGAAGATGAAGTACCTATTTGGGGAGTCAATGGGAGGAGCAGTGGCTCTCCACCTTCACAGGAAGACACCAAACTTTTGGGATGGAGCAGTTCTGGTGGCTCCAATGTGCAAGGTTAATGTTCTTTCTTCTTATTTAAGCTATTTGGTGTAACAACTCTAAGGTTTTAACATGTATCTATCTATCTATGCAGATTGCTGAAGAGATGAAACCGAGTCCAGTGGTGATCAAGATATTGACATTGCTAACAAGAGTCATACCGACATGGAGAGTGATTCCTACCGAAGATATCATCGACAAGGCTGTTAAAAGACCAGAATGGAGGGAGGAGGTAAAGAAGATTCATCTTTGTGTTTCTGAATTTCTTCGCGATTGGGAAGATCATGTTTCTTTACTGCAAGTAAAATGCTTTGCAGATCAGAAAGAATCCTTACTGCTATAAGGGAAAGGTCAGGCTGAAGACTGGCTATGAACTCCTCAGGGCCAGCTTGGACACAGAAGTTAACCTTCATCAGGTAAATTTCTCTTTTGGGTCCGCGGCGATGATCGAAGTTCAGTGCTGATAATTCTGGATTTAGGTTTCCTTGCCGTTCTTGGTCGTTCATGGAGATGCTGACACAGTGACGGAACCAAAAGTGAGCCACTGCTTGTATGAATCAGCATCCAGCGAAGATAAAACTCTGAAGATTTATCCGGGGATGTGGCATGCATTGACGTCAGGAGAGTCCCAAGAACACATCGACCTCGTGTTCTCTGATATCGTCTCGTGGCTAGATCGGAGAACCGAATTTGCAAACACCGGAATGGAGACAGGGCAAAAGACTAGCCATGATCCCAGACTCCACACTCCTCTACACGCCAAGGAGCTGACACTTTGATCACAATTTATAAGCTTGAGAAGAAGATTAATTTTCACTAACCACCATCTCTAAGGTAATTATGTAATCCGGAGTTATGGAAAGACCTCTAATGAATCATCTTCGTTGTCGTATACACGACGATATAGCCAACGACAGTCTGTGTAGATTTGTTGTTTTAATGCATATATTGGCATACCAAATCTAGTTTTCTTAGGGCCCTAGGGTGGATTGAGGTCCATCTTGGTTTGCTTAAAGATAACTAGAATAGAACTACATACATAGATAACAAACTCTATCCATACAAAATTTATCTAAAATAATCTCAAGATTATCATTGATTCAATGAAGCACATGAAGACATATCTCTAATTGATATGATAAAAGTTGGATCAAATACTATGGAGGCAAATAAAAAAAAATGATTAATCAGGTTAGGTAACGTCGAATTTGAGATGACCGATTCGGTTTCATAGAAGTTTTCTATCGACCACGAGAGTAAATTGGGAAGTGCTCACAGCGGACAGCTCAGGAGTCCATCCTTTAATTGTACTCTATTTGGAAAAAAAAAATCCTACAAATTTATCATAATTAAAATTCGAAACGTGAATATCGGGTGATAATCTGGATACTGAATCAATGAACCATAACCTGGGGCAGAGGCAAATAAGAACATTGAAATGGATTATCAACACGTGTTGATCGCAGAGAATCTGCCCAATTATGGGCTTTATAGATATAACAATTATATTTAACAGCAAAGAAAACAGCTTTCTTCGCTAGCAATTTTTTTAATAAATAATATATATATATATAAAAGAAAAAAAGGTTAAAAAGGAGGGACAAAATAGCTGTGTTTTCATCATTTCCACGTGCATTTGGCACAAATAAAGTTGCCAGGTTGGCTCCCACTCGCGTGCATCCAACGTGTAAATGGGAAGCAACTTTGCATTAATTAAAATGTAAAAATCTCTTCTTATTTTCCTTATCATAAAAATTTCATTTTTTTTTTAAATTTATATTTTCCTTATCATAAAAATTCTCATTTTTTTTTAAAATTTAATTTTATTTTGAGCAAAAAAAATTAAGCAAATATAAGCACAATTAATAATATTTTTATTATTTTAATATGATAGTATTTCATTTATAACAATTTAGATTAACTTGAGATAATTTTACTATTGTAAATTTTTTTATTAAAATTAATAAAATATGGATTGAAATAAAAATATTTTTAATTTTTTCTATTAATTAAATTATATTAATATTGTTAAGAATCTTTATTTAGGAGAAAAAATGTTTTTATTTGGAGAATAATATTTATACAAATAGTTTTTTTAATAAAAATAAATCACATCTTTTTAATATAACACCAAATGATTGTGCTTACTTAGCAACGTTCTTTGTAATACATCCTTAAATTATAGAGAAAAATAAATTATAACATTAATTTATAGTCAACTGTAAAATAACAAATAAATAGTAAAAAAATCCGAGAATATACATCACCAAAAATTTAAGGGGACGTTTGGTTCTCTCCTAGAAATCAGAATGAGAATGAGTATCATAGTATTATGGAATGAGAATGGGTATGAACTTGGGTATCATTCTTAAAATAATGTTTGGTTAGTTAAATATTTTTAATCAGAATGAACCTAAATTTCCTTTTTTGCTCTTACAGGAAAATAAGACAAAAAATTAGATGGGAGAGAAAGTTGAATGTGAGAGAAACATGTGATGAGAGAAAATGATGAGAAATAAAGTGTGATAAGAGAAAAAGTGTGTTGGAAAAAATGAATAGAGAGAAAGTATGATGAGAGAAAATGAGGAGAGAATGCATGATAGGAGAGATTGAGAAGACAAAAAATATGATGAGAGAGAAAGAGTGATGGGAAAAAATGAAGATAAATAAAATATTATGAGCGAAAATGAAAAGGTGAGGAGAGAGAAAGTACGATGAGAGATAAAGAGTGATGGGAAAAAATGAAGAGAGAGAAAGTATGATGCGAAACTGAGCAGAAAGAAAGTATGCTGAGAAAAAATGAAGAGAGAGAAAGTATTATGAGAGAAAATGAAAAAGTGAGGAGAGAGAAAGTATGATGAGAGAGAAAAAGTGGTGGGAAAAATAAAGAGAGAGAAATTATGATGAGAAATTGAGGAGATAGAAAGTATGCTGAGAAAATGAAGAGAGAGAAAGTATTGTGAGAGAAAATAAAAAAGAGAGGAGAGAGAAAGTATGATAAGAGAGAAAGTGGGTTGAGAGAGAAAGAGTGATGGGAAAAATTGAAGAGAGAAAAAGTGTGATGAGAGAAAAAGAGAGACTGGGGAGAGAGAAAGTATGATTAGAGAAAATAAAAAGAGAGAGTGTGATAAGATAAAATAAAGAAAGAGAAAGTACGATGAGAGAAAATGAGGAAAGAGAGAATGCTAAAAAAGATTGAGGAAAGAGAAAGTACAATGAGAGAGAAAGTGTGATGAAAAAATAAGAAGAAAGTATGATGGAAGAGAATGAGGAGAGATAATGTATGATGGAAGAGAATATAGAAAGAAAATGGTAGAGAATGTGTGATGAGAGAGAATGAGGAGAGAAAAAGTATGTTGAGAGAGAAAATGTGATGATAAAATAAAAAGAGAGAAAATATGATGAGAGAGAACAAGGAAAGAGAGTGTGAAATAAAAAAAAAAATTGAACAAATATACTACAGCAATTTACCAAATCACGCACCTAGATATCTTAATTGACCAAAAAACGTATGCTACTTTGGTATTTACCAAAGGACGCACTTTTTCAAGTGCACTTCCCTTTTTATCCTTCTGACTAATCAAACTTTTTTTTTTTGTCGTTTTCTTTTCTCCCTCTTCTCTTTCCTATCTCCTCTTTCATCAACCACATTTAAAATTTAGTTAATTTTTTAATAACATTTTAATACATTTAGAGAAGCTAAAATAAACTATGAATAGCAAATTTGAACTCCTTGCAACATCAGGAATCTACAGGAACTGAAATGAGTGTAATCTGAGGTCTCTAGGTCAAAACTCACTGATGGACCTAGAGAGCTCCGATTGCACCCATTTCAGTTTCTATAGATTCCTGGTGTTGCAAGGAGTTCAAATTTTCTATCCATGATTTATTTTGACTTTTAGAATGTGTTAAAATACAAGAAAAAAAAATCAGCAAAAAAAAATTCATATCAGGCCCACATTGGGCCTGATATGAATCATATCAGGCCCAACGTGGGCCTGATATGATTTATATCAGGCCTAACGTGGAGCCTTTTTGCTGATTCTTTCTTCTTATATTTTAACACATTCTAAAAGTCAAAATAAATAATGGATAGAAAATTTGAACTCCTTGCAACACTAGGAATCCATAGAAACTGAAATGGGTGCAATCGGAGCTCTCTAGGCCCAATGTGGGCCTGATATGAATTTTTTTTACTGATTCTTTCTTCTTGTATTTTAACACCTTCTAAAAGTCAAAATAAATAATGGAATTTGAACTCCTTGCAACACCAGGAATCTATAGAAACTAAAATGGATGCAATCGGAGCTCTCTAGGTCCATCAGTGGGTTTTGGCCGAAACCCACTGATGGACCTAGAGACCTCAGATTACACTCATTTCAGTTCCTGTAGATTCTTGATGTTGCAAGGAGTTCAAATTTGCTATTCATAGTTTATTTTAGCTTCTCTAAATGTATTAAAATGTTATTAAAAATTAACTAAATTTTAAATGTCGTTGATGAAAGAGGAGGTAGGAAAGAGAAGAGGGAGAAAAGAAAACGACAAAAAAAAAGTTTGATTGGTCAGAAGGATAAAAAGGGAAGTGCACTTGAAAAAGTGCGTCCTTTGGTAAATACCAAAGTAGCATACGCCTTTTGGTCAATTAAGATATCTAGATGCGTGATTTGGTAAATTGTAATATACTAAGGGTATTTTTGTCTAAAATTCAATTCACATTCCTATTCCATCAAAACCCAAGAGAGTGGGTGAGTTTCATCCATATCTAAATTTTTGGATTTCATTCCAAAATCTTGATTCCATTCTCATCAACTAAATACAAGATTTGAGAATAAATCTATTTTCTTATTCCCAAACTCATAAACTAACGTCACCTAATTATCTATTACCTCTAACTAACTCGCACTATGCAAACACAAAATAAATTATAAAAAGGAGAATGTAATGAGAAAAATAAGAAACAAATTTGTCTACCAATTATAACAATGACCGTAATTATAGAGTTATTATTATTATTATTATTTTTATTATTGTAATAATGCATGTATTTATACATTATGGCTTGACTAGTCCTAGAAGTGATCATCATTTATTCAACTAAATGATAAATCGTAAAGTATAAATAGTCTCATATAATAGTAAAAAAATAAAATTTGTCATCCCATTAATTTTACATAGTTGATCTCATAACTATGGAGATAAATCAGTAAGCTATAATTAACTATTACATAAAAATATTTTTTTTCTTGATTTTATTGAGATTGAAATCCTTACCTTGTGATAATAACTCTGTTTCATATTAATTAACTCAATCTTATCCCGAAAATATACAATTAGTGGCATAGCCCAATAACCCAATTGTTCAAATAGTTCAAATAAGATGATGAGTTTCTTATTGGATACCTCGGCGTATGATAGAATTTGTTAAAGCATTGCTATTATACCATGCATAGTTTGTAGAATCGTGATCCTACGCAGGATCGATTTAGGGTCAGGATCGGATCGGATCGGTCAGGATCGGATCGTAGAATCGTACGATCCTACCAAAAACTCTTAAAATATTATTATACATGATTAATAATTAGAAAAAATACCTAAAAATCTCATTTACATATAAATAAATAACTAATTTTGTATATATATGCAATCATTTACACTAACACCTCAAATTATATTACTACATGTACAAATTTAAATTAATTTATAATTCAACTATTATTCTCTTATAGTAATAATATTTATATTTTCATATTATAAAATGATAAAAATATAAAATTTCTATTAATACAATAATAATAACACATTCAATGTAATAAATATTTTCTTAGTTTATAAGATAATTCAATTTACAGGCCACCTAACGTATATAATAGAAGCTATTGAATCCTTTGATTCAAATATGAACGCCGGAAATAATCTTCTAAAGACTGGTTGATGTCACACAATACTAGATAATAGGCATCCAAAAACTCATTATTTTGAGGAAAATAAATGACAGAATATTATTGATAAAAAACTAACTAAAAATAGTTAAACATATGTTTAAATAATTTAAACCCCTAATAAGATGAAAAAAAGATAATAAAAAAAAAAGATAAAATCTCCTAGACATCTGAAAAGGATTTAAATGATATTTTTGGCTTTGAAATAGGGTGGTTAAGGATAAACTTTGAAATTTATTAAAGATCTCTGAACGAGCTTTGATTTGATATATTATAGGCCCCATGGTTCAATCTGAGTCAAAAGTTATAACCTCTCAAAGCTTCTACCGATCCTGCTCCGATTCTGCTCCGATCCTACCGATTCTGTTCCGATCCTACCGATCCTACCGATCCTGCTGCGATTCTGCTGCAAAACTCGATTTTGCACGATCCTGGATCGATTTTAGGTTTCCGGATCGTAGAATCGTACGATCCTACGATCCGGATCGCGATTTTGCAAACTATGATACCATGTATATATATATATAAAATTTATGTCGATTAATTTAGAATGATCAATCTGATCTTATGAAAATATTTTTATTAACTATCAGGGCAAATCAAAAAATACTAACAAATATTTTTATTAACTATCAGGATAAATCAAAAAATACTAACAATTGATGACCCATGAGTCTAACATTCTTAGGTTGATCATACACGTCACCTCGGGGCGGTGCGATGGTTAAGACATGGGGTGTTACCACATGAGGTCTGTTGGTGCAGCGGAGGCCGGCAAGAGGGGGGTGAATTGCTGAAAACACAAAATAAAAATACCCTCCTCGGATTTCAACTCAATTAATGCAATAGTAAATAAGTAAATGCAGAAATAAAATTAAACTAAGCAAGGAAATAGAAATTAAGTAGAAAACAGGATTTAACCTGGTTACAACCAAGGAGGTTGTTAATCCAGGGCAGTAAGAAAAAGCTCAGTAGAAAAATCTCCTTTGCTGAAGGCGGAGAAGCCTTTTACACTTTGGAAGCTTAGAACTATTGCTAGGAATGGCTACACAATGATTGCTTGAGTTGTTGTTGAATTCCTAGCTCCAGGGGCCTTTTTATAGCTCCTGGAAAGTCTATCTCGAGGGTCCAAGGCGCCTCCAACAAGGTTTAAGGCGCCTCCAACTCGATCTCGGATAAAACTTTATCCGCAGCGCAAACGGTCAAACTGGACTGCTCAAGGCGCCTTAAACAATCATTCAAGGCGCCTTCAATGTGTTCAAGGCGCCTTCAATGTGTTTAAGGCGCCTTCAAGGTTACTGCTACAGTAATTTCTGCTACAGTAATTTCAGCCTCTTTTGTCTTCTTTTCTTCTCCTCTTTAGCTTCCGAAGCTCCGTTCTTTTGGGTGATTGCGACCAACCGGAATAGGGCTCACCCGAACCCAATTCCCGGCCTTCTCCTCGAGCAGCCTTCCGTCCCGGCTTAACGTCCCTCGAACGTCGCGCACGCTCTTCACGCCCACCGGAGTACTCTTCCGCAGCTCTCTCGTCCTTCGGACGCACCGAGCCCGTCGGCTCCCTTCCCGTGCCGTCCTTCTCGCTAGCTGCGTCTTCCGCTCGACTTCCTGTGTTCCTAAGCTCCTGCACACTCAGACACAGGGATCAAACACAGCAGGACCTAACCAACTTGGTTGATCACATCAAAACTACCACGGGGTCCAACAATCTCCCCCTTTTTGATGTGCATCAACCCAAGTTCAAGTTAGGGTTAAAATAGACATAAAAAGTAATTTTAAAGAAAAAATTACTAAACTAACAAGTTAAGCATAATTTTTTGCAATTAGTAAAATTGCAACACTTTTTATAATAACAGAAATTTCAAAATTTTCTAACTCCCCCTAAACTTGTATTTTTCTCTCCCCCTTTGATCACAGCAAAAATGGGGTTAAAAAAATAACCTAAGTTAAGTGAAATGTATAGAATTTAAAAAAATTCTAATTCAAAAATGAATTTTTTCAAACAAAAAAAATTCTAAGTCAAATTTTTGAATTTTCAAAAAAAAAAATTTCTAAGTCAATATGAATTTTTTTCAAAAAAAAATTCTAAGTCAAATTTTTGAATTTTAAAAAAAATTCTAAGTCAATAAAAAAAATTTCTAAGTCAAATTTAAATTTTTGAATTTTCACAATCTGACTTTTTAGAATTTTAAAAAGATTTAAGAACTTTTAAAGCATTATTTAATTCTAGTTTAATGCTTTTTCAGAAAGTTAATTAAACATTTTTTTTTCAATATTTTAGCTTCCAGGTCGTGGCGAGGCACTAGGCCTTCTTGGTTATTGGAGCAACAACCACTTCCTTAGACAAAGCTTCCATAAAGAATTTCAATATTTAATTTTCTCACTGTAAGCTTTTAATTTTTGAAAAATTAATTAAGCACAGATTTTGGAACCCAATAGAGGTTCCTACCTACAGGGTTATTCAGATACTTAGGGGGTACATAATTTTTGGGTATCCTTCTAAGCTGGCCCTGATGGTTTCTAATATACCAGTTCAATTTTCCATAAACTTTAATTTTTGAATTTGGAAATCTATTTAAACATGTACTATTTCTTAATTTCTCAATTTCTAATTTTAGATTTTTATTTTCAGATTTCAAAATTTTATTTTCTTTTTCTAATTGATCTAATTCTTTAGATAAAGCTTTAATAAACTCAAAAGACTGTTTAGAGTTTAGGGCACGTACCTTACTTACCTCATCTTGCGATGCTCCCCCTTCATCATTGCTTTCTCCTTCTGATGTTCCTCCCCCTTCATCTATGCTCATTTCTGAGCTAGACGTTTCTTCTAGCCGATGGTTGGCCATCAGTGCTAGTCCCGAGAATTCTTCGACTTCCGATTCGGAGGATGACGAATCGTCCCACGTGGCCTTTAGGTTCTTGTGTTTGGAGGGTTCTGGCTTCTTGTACTTTACCCTTTCTTTCTCCTTTCTCTTTAGCTTTGGGCAGTCATCTTTGATGTGCCCCTCTTCGTTGCAGTTGTAGCAGCGAACCGTCCTCTTCTTTCGATGATGCCTCTACGATTTAAATTTATTAGTACTAAAAAACTTATTGAAGCGTCTTACCAGCAGTGCCGCTTCGGATTCGTCGACTGAGGCTTCGGAGTCAGAACTGTTTATCTTTGCCTTTAGGGCAATGTTCTGACTTGTCTTCTCTGCTCCGTTGGGTTCTGAAACTCGAGATTCGTGAAGTTCAAAAGTTGAAAATAATTGTTCTAACGTACTTACCTCGAGGTCCTTAGAGATGTAGTACGCATCTACTAAGGAGGCCCACTCTGGAGTTCTCGGGAAGGCATTGAGCGCGTATCGAATGGAGTCCCGGTTGGTTACCTCTTCTCCAAGGTTCGTTAGTTGCGTTATTAGCTCCTTGATTCTCGCTTGGAGTTGCGCTACCTTCTCGCCTTGGTTCATCCGGAGGTTCGTTAACTGGTTCCGGAGGATGTCGCGCTTCGCTAGCTTCGCTTCGGAAGTACCTTCGTGTAGCTCCAGGAATTTTTCCCAGAGATCTTTCGCTGAGTCGTAGCTTCCGATCCGGTTTACCTCCTGCGGCGGCAGAACGCTGAGTAGGTGGAACTCAGCCTTTCCGTTGGCGACGAAATCGGCTTGCTCCTTCTTACTCCATGTGTTTTCTTCTTTGTCTTTCGGCGCTGCAAAACCATATTTCATTGTAATAAGAATATCAAAATCCGTTTTAAAAAATACCTCCATTTTGCGCTTCCATGTGGCGAAGTCTCCGTCGAACTTCGGGGGATGGATGTTCGCTCCGGCCATCGTCTTGATCGTAGTGCTTCAGTTGACGGTTAGTCCTTCTGAGGCGATCAGGCTCTGATACCACTTGTTGGTGTAGCGGAGGCCGGCAAGAGGGGGGTGAATTGCTGAAAACACAAAATAAAAATACCCTCCTCGGATTTCAACTCAATTAATGCAATAGTAAATAAGTAAAGACAGAAATAAAATTAAACTAAGCAAGGAAATAGAAATTAAGTAGAAAACAGGATTTAACCTGGTTACAACCAAGGAGGTTGTTAATCCAGGGCAGTAAGAAAAAACTCAGTAGAAAAATCTCCTTTGCTGAAGGTGGAGAAGCCTTTTACACTTTGGAAGCTTAGAACTATTGCTAGGAATGGCTACACAATGATTGCTTGAGTTGTTGTTGAATTCCTAGCTCCAGGTGCCTTTTTATAGCTCCTGGAAAGTCTATCTCGAGGGTCCAAGGCGCCTCCAACAAGGTTTAAGGCGCCTCCAACTCGATCTGCGGATAAAACTTTATCCGCAGCGCAAACGGTCAAACTGGACTGCTCAAGGCGCCTTAAACAATCATTCAAGGCGCCTTCAATGTGTTCAAGGCGCCTTCAATATGTTTAAGGCGCCTTCAAGGTTACTGCTACAGTAATTTCTGCTACAGTAATTTCAGCCTCTTTTGTCTTCTTTTCTTCTCCTCTTTAGCTTCCGAAGCTCCGTTCTTTT
Source organism: Zingiber officinale (assembly GCF_018446385.1). Taxonomy (NCBI): domain Eukaryota; kingdom Viridiplantae; phylum Streptophyta; class Magnoliopsida; order Zingiberales; family Zingiberaceae; genus Zingiber; species Zingiber officinale. Next base: position 95,251,468 of record NC_055988.1, on the reverse strand, counting down.
TTGTGATTGCGACCAACCGGAATAGGGCTCACCCGAACCCAATTCCCGGCCTTCTCCTCGAGCAGTTCCTTACCTCGTCCCTCGAACGCCGCGCACGCTCTTCACGCCCACCGGAGTACTCTTCCGCAGCTCTCTCGTCCTTCGGACGCACCGAGCCCGTCGGCTTCCTTCCCGTGCCGTCCTTCTCGCTAGTTGCGTCTTCCGCTCGACTTCCAGTGTTCCTAAGCTCCTGCACACTCAGACACAGGGATCAAACACAGCAGGACCTAACCAACTTGGTTGATCACATCAAAACTACCACGGGGTCCAACAAGGTCTTGGGGTCGAAACTCGGCGTGACTGAGCATAACCTCCCCCATGTCTTGGCCATTTGCACTAATGGCTAGTAGCCACCCGTGATTTACTTCCTCCGTGTTGGCCTAGGGACGGGTTGGCGGGGGCGCTGGGGGCGAGCGAATCGCCTTTTGCCACATTAGGTTGATCATACACTAAGAAAAATTTATCCATTAATTCGTTGAAGCTGAGACTCCATTTGTTGGAATACAATCAAAGTTTCATATTGGAAAGATATGAAAAAATATCATAGGTTTAAAAAGATATAAGATATTTCCATTAACATAAGACATTGTAGGTAGAGTCCAAAAATAAAATTATGAGAGTTTAGATCTAAAATGGATAATATCACGTCATTATGAAAATATTAGATGTCGAATGATCCAGTATCACCGCCCTTGACTAGATATAGACAGGTAAATTAATATGAGTATTTTTACCCTAATAAAAGGAGCTTAGATATTCAATGAGATATTTTACATGTAAGACAACCACCCATATAATTATCAATTATACCCACTATTATCAACACTATTGATAATATACAAAAATTTTCATTTCAACTCCCTAAGATTTATTTGTTTTTAAAATGCCTTATAAAAATTTAAAAATATTATCATTTTAACCCCTAACTACTTGTACATAATGTGTACTAACAATATTGGTCAAATTTTCCAATGAATTAATCCTCAATAAAGACTCCTTTGACATGGGCCGGCCCAGATAAGCCCGGTCCAAGCACGGTCTAATTAAACCGGTTTGGTCTCCTTCAGAGATTATATAAAGAAAGTCACCTACTTCCTCACCACTATTGCTATATCTTGGTGTTGGCGAAGAGAGAACTCCCTCTCTCCACCGAAGCCTCGTCCCGATCTCTCCTCGAGGTCGGATCTCGCTCAGATCGCTGTCCTCTACCAGGTTAGCGCCTACTCCTCAGATCTTCTTGTTCTTGATCTCTTCTTCCATCCGTTTTTTGGTTGGGTTTCGCTTGTTTGTTGCTTGCGTTGCCGGGATCTGGAACTGGCTGCTTAGGTCAGTGAATATGAGGATCTGTGGTTCGTGGCGTTGTTTACTTGTCGGATTTTGACTCTTTAGATCAGATACAGTGAATCCGAATTGATCGGTTGTGTTTTGACTAGCCAAATCTGTGTTTTTTTCTTCTTTTTTTCGGTGTTAGGTTTTGAGGGAGATCGCCGATCTAATTTATTCCTGTAGTAGTTTCAATTTAGTGGAAGTTAATACCGCTGTGATCCCAAGTAGGCCACTTTAAAACCAGCTAGTACAGTTGATGTCGGATCTCAGTCCTCTGTATTTTCTGTGCTCTCTTTTTTCGTGTTATTTATTTTTTATTTTTTAACTTTGACAGCGTTTCCGTAGGGATCTGATCTTGCGTAGCTTTCCAAAACGGATGCTCGGATTTCGCGACATCCGAGATTCCTGTTCTTCTCTTTTACTGTTTACCTTATTATTATTATTATTATCGTTATTTTATAATATCAGGTCAAGTCTTCAGTTTGTCGTATGAACCCATGCTTCCGGAGAATTGATCTTTCAAAGTGTGGAATTTGTCTCGGCTCTGACTTTCTTGTTGAAGAATTGTTGATTGAACATTTGTAACTTATTCAGCAAGCAATGAGTTTTAAATAATTAAACGGATAATGGTAAATTTTGTTTTTCTCTTTTAGCTTTCGTGCAATTTGACTGCAGTGGTAGATCTGCAAAAGAACAGTTACTATGTTTTCATCTTCGAAGCTCTATTAAATCATTAGTGTATAATAGCAGTTGGGTCAAGTACACAAGATTTTTTTTTCTTGTTAAAAAATCTCCTTTCTTACATGTGTTGCCATAGATATATAGAAAATGGCTGATGCTGAGGATATCCAGCCTCTTGTATGTGACAATGGGACTGGAATGGTCAAGGTTAGTTTTCGCTCATTGGAGATTAGCATTCAACCCTTTTGGCCACTTCAGTGCTTTGATTTATACCCGGAAATGACTCTTTACTTCATGTAAAAAGGCTGGATTTGCTGGCGATGATGCACCTAGGGCAGTCTTCCCTAGTATTGTTGGCAGACCTCGCCACACAGGTGTTATGGTTGGGATGGGCCAGAAAGATGCTTATGTTGGTGATGAAGCACAGTCAAAGAGAGGTATTCTCACATTGAAATATCCAATTGAGCATGGAATTGTGAGCAACTGGGATGATATGGAAAAGATCTGGCATCACACTTTCTACAATGAGCTTCGTGTTGCTCCTGAGGAGCATCCTATTTTGCTCACTGAAGCCCCTCTCAACCCAAAGGCAAACAGGGAAAAGATGACACAGATTATGTTCGAGACTTTTAATGTACCTGCTATGTATGTTGCTATTCAGGCTGTCCTTTCACTCTATGCCAGTGGTCGAACAACCGGTTAGTATATTCTCATTGTTGATTTCTGTTGGAACTTTTGTCATCCCAACTAAGATGCCTGTGGCACATATTCTCAGGTATCGTGCTTGATTCGGGAGATGGTGTGAGCCACACTGTCCCAATTTATGAAGGATATGCTCTTCCTCATGCCATTCTTCGGTTGGATCTTGCTGGCCGAGATCTCACTGATTGCCTGATGAAGATCCTTACTGAGAGAGGCTATTCATTCACCACCACAGCTGAACGGGAAATTGTAAGGGACATTAAGGAGAAACTTGCCTATGTTGCTCTTGATTACGAACAGGAGTTGGAGACTGCCAAGACCAGCTCGTCCGTGGAGAAAAGCTATGAACTTCCTGATGGGCAGGTTATCACCATTGGTGCAGAGAGGTTCCGATGCCCAGAAGTACTCTTCCAACCATCCTTGATAGGCATGGAAGCTGCTGGAATTCACGAAACAACATACAATTCTATCATGAAGTGCGATGTGGATATCAGGAAAGATCTATATGGCAACATTGTGCTCAGCGGTGGATCAACTATGTTCCCTGGTATTGCCGACCGTATGAGCAAGGAGATCACAGCACTTGCACCGAGCAGCATGAAGATTAAGGTGGTTGCTCCGCCGGAACGAAAGTACAGTGTGTGGATCGGAGGCTCCATCCTTGCATCCCTCAGCACCTTCCAGCAGGTGAACATCTCTGTTCATTAGTTCTACTACCATGGTAGGGTTTTTCCATATACAAACTGTACTTGACGATTACATTTTCGAAATATGTAGATGTGGATTACGAAGGGAGAGTATGAAGAATCTGGTCCGGCAATTGTTCACCGGAAATGCTTCTAAGCACCCGACATGCATCTTTGGCAAGTTTTGCTCAGCTTGTTCAATCTGGTATTTGCCTCTTTCTGGGATTGAATCATGGTTTGGTCGATAGTATCAGGTAGTGCTTGTGATGCCTTTTGTTGCTGAATTGGGTTGTTAAAGAAGCTTTCTCCTGTAGGCGCATTTGTAATAGCAGGGGATGTGAACAATGTGTATCAACTTGGTAATATGATTTTGTATAAGTGCATATGACACTAATAATTGAATTTTGATTTGGATGAACGATAAATGATTAGAGTTAGATTTTTTGTGATTTGATATTTTTACTAAGTGTGTAAAATTTGATAGGTCTAGAGGATTTGATATTAGGTTGAAGTTTTGTTAGTATGAAGATTGAAGTCTAGATAGGTCAAAGTATGACTTGATATCTAATAAGAAATCTAGCTAGGTATGTGAGAAATCTAGCTAGGTATGTGAGATTTGACAGTTAGTTGAAGTTTAGTTAAATCTGTGGACCTAACAATCGATAGAAAGGTCTGGTGGATCAAGAGACAAGTTAAATGATTATAAATGGTAAGTGAATGAAAGTCGTTGGAGGAGAGTGATCTAGTGAGAATGAGTCCGGTGGAACTATAGGCACCATTCAACTTAGAGTCATTTTAGATGTTTAAATTGATATCATAACTAGATCATAGTTTTGGAAAGATTGAATGTAATTAATAATTATTTTATTTTAACTGTGTTAATTTTATTTTACAGGTTATTTTTTTGTTATTGCGCTAATATGAATTTACAAGATTGAATTGCATAAACAAGCCTTGGATGAACAATGTCCGGGGTGTTTCAGAGGTGCGAGGAAGCGTTTTGGAGTTGTGTGGAGGCACCTTGGACCTAGCGGAGGTGTCCACGTGCATATAAACTTTGGGGATATAAGTTTACTGCGCGAATGCGCCCTGGAGTGTGTTGGAGGCACCTCAGAGTACATTGAAGATCCCTTGGAGCACTTGGTGGCGTGCTCGCGCGGATAAAGGTAGAGGGCTTATGAGCTAATAAAGTTAGAATTTGTGAGATCAAGTTTGGGGTTAAAGGCATCTTGGATGAGGTTGGAGGCGCTTCAACATTCCTTAAAAGTCATGTTCAGCCAACAACTTATCCATAACTTCTATACGAGCTAATACAACCATTTTGCCATTTCGATTTTGTTGTGCTACTAATCTACAACTTTTAACATTGCCAGCATATCGACACACAAGCATTCAACTTTGACATATCCGTGTTGGTAACAATTTAATTAAAGTTATTTACTTTATTGCTAAGGCAGTGTAGGTTTGTTACACTGTCGTTCTTCATAATCTTGTATTTGATTACTCTACTGGGAGTTTACCGGTAGAAAATTTAGTGGAATACCCATCGATAAGTTTAAGGGACATGAATTTTAGAGTAGAAGTCGTCGAAGGTTTCAAACCAAGTAATCGACTGTGTTCTATTTTTCTTGTGCTTTCTCACTTTTCCTTTGAATTTCAAAAAAATATATTTTTTTAAATACACATAATTCAGCCCTTTCTTACATGCTCATTGATCTTACAAGTGATATCGGAATCAGGTTGCTCTAAATTGGTGCAACCATCAATTGCGCTGGGGTTTTTTAATTTTGAGTTTTTTTTATTGTATCTGAATTAGTACAATTACCTCTTCAGATAAGTCTTCTCGTTACGATTTCTCCGAATTGCTTGAAATTAGTGTAACACCACTTGAACTCTATTTTCTCTTTTATCTCCCACACTACTTACCCAAGACCTAAACAATTCATTTTTTCTTTGATTTTCTTTGGTGCAAGTGTTGATCCAAAACACTCTTCAATGTGGGTTTACTAAAGAGAAATTCAACCGGGCCGAACCTTTCAAGAATGCGAAGGAACTCTGGGATAAATTGATTGAGCTGCACGAGAGCACCAACAACGTAAAAGTAACAAAACGAGATCTTTTATTAAATTCTTTATTTAATATAAAAATACCAGATAGAAAAGCCACCAATCAGTTACAGGATCACAGATATCCTGAACGAGCTCCACCTAAATGGCCACCAACTGGAAAATCGGGACATCATAAGGTACGCCCTAAGTTCATTTCCGTGAAATATATTATGGGCATCTATTGTAGATGCCTATAAAGTTTTGAAAGATCTCTCAAAGTTAAAATTAGAAGAATTATTTTACGAACTAGAATTATACGAACATACTAACGCCAAACAGATTGACAAGGATATTGCCTTTTTTTGCAGGTCTCATAAAGCAGGCAAAGAACAAGACTAAACCTGAGTTAGAATCTGAGTCTGACTCAAACTCAGATGAAGAAGAGCAACTTGTAAATATGGTGAGGAAGATGTTTAATTACTAGGAAGAAGAAGAACTTCAGCAAGAAGGACCTTCAGAAAATGATCAAGCCCAACTCCAACAAATCAGGCATCACCTGTTTCAGGTGCAACAAAAAGGGGCATTACAAGTACGAGTGCTCAAATCTCAAGGAAGACAAGCCAAAGAAGTTTAAGAAGAAGAAGACCGTCAAAGTGACTTGGGACGAGTTATCTTCGGAAGAATTGGACAATGATGAACTGAAGCAGAACAACTACCTTACACTAATGGCAGCCAGGTCGGAATCAGAAAGTGGGTCGAACAAGAAGACGAGTCTGAATACGAGTCAAGTCATTGATCCGTATCCATTTTTGAAGTTTCTAAAGAGGTAAGCTCTAATTTATCTATTCATTTTTTTTTATTTTAAAATCATTGCATGCATGAATAAAAAATTAGTTATATTTGAAAAAGAAATTAAACTACTCCTTAAGAAAAATTAAGATATTAAGGAACAACCTAAATCAAATCTAACAATTGAACCAGTTCAATCTAAAAATCTAACTAGTTTCAAAATTTGAAGAAGAAAATTCTAAATTGAAAAGTAAAGTTGTAAAATCTAGAGAACTTTTAGAAAATTTTACAACAAGATCCAAATATTTATATATGATACTTGGATCCCAAAGATCGATCTATAATGAATCTGAACTTGGATACAAATCCAGTTTAACAAACAAAATATTTATTTCACTAATAATTAAGAAAGGTCTTGTGCCTCGCGACAATCTGGAGGTCGATTTTAGAAATGTATATTTAATTGACAAACAGTTAAATCTGAATCAAACTCAAAGTCAAATTATTTTCAAAATAAGATTTGATACTTAACGCCACATAAAATTGTAGAACTCCCTTAGTTGAAAATATAAATCGGATGAGATGAATAAGTATTAATTAAAATTTTTAAGTTAAACCTAAAAATTAAAACTAACTAATTAATCTTTAATAATTAAATTATAAATGTTAAATAATATTAAAAACGTAAACAACCTCTAATCAAAATTAAACTGTTAAATAATTAACCTTTTAAAATTAATTAACTTTTTAAAATTGAACTTTTTAAATGAATCCTCATTTTAAAATAAATTAACCTTCTAAAATTAAATGTTTTAAAATTAATTAAACTCTTTTAAATTTAATTAATTAAACTTTGAATTAACTTTATTAATTCAATTAAAACCCAAAGGGTGCGTTTGGTTTGCACGTTTTTCATTTTCATTTTTTGAAAAACGCGCATTTATGAAATAACGACAAACTTAAAAGTAATTGAGATATGTAACATTGAACTTAAATCTAATTTTATTATTAGAAAAGTTCTACTTGTTGAAAACTTTAAATTTAATTTACTTAGCATTAACCAATTATGTGATACCAGTTATAAGGTTAGATTTGTTGTCTAAATGTTTGATTAAACACACAGATAATCCTAATATTAGACTTAAGAGATTTAGACATAACAACATATATGCAATTAACCTAACCAGCTCCTTACTTAAGTATCACTTGATACAAAAAGAGGAAACATGGCTGTGGTATAGAAGACTATCCCACACTCACTTTTGAAATATTACGAAGTTAAATGACTTAATTAGATGTTTACCAAAATTACCTAACCTTGAGCAATAATTTATAATGCTTGCCAATAAGGACAATAAATCAAATTAAATCACAAACTGACTAATCAAACTCAAACCAATTCTATACTAAAATTATTACATTTAGATATGTTTGACTCATATGGAATTAAATCAATCAATGGTAGTCTATATTGTTTAATAATAATTGATGATTATTCAAAATTTACTTGGATAAAATTATTAAGAAACAAAAATGAAATATTTGAGATATTTAGTAATATTTGTAAACAAACATAAAACAAAAAAGATTTAAAATTCAAAAGAATTAAGAGCGATAATGGTGGAGAATTTAAAAACCATAGGTTTATAAAATTCTGCTTAGAAAATGGCTATCACCAAGAATTCTCGTGTCCTAAAACACCTCAAGAAAATGGAGTAGTTGAAAAAAAAATAGAACCTTACAAGAAGCCACTAGAACAATGCTTAATGAATATCAACTACTCAAATATTTCTAGGCTAAAGTTGTAAGTACAACTTGATATGTCCAAAATAGAAAAATAAATTCATAAAATACATAATAAAACTTCCTATGATATTTATTATAATAAAAACCTAATATTAATTATTTTAAAGTATTTAGATGTAATGTCTATATTTTAAATATAAGAGAATATTTAGGAAAATTTACATCAAAAATTTAAAATGAAAATTTTATAAGGTACTCTCTAAATAGTAGAACCTATAAAGTATATGACAAAAATACCCTAACAATTGAGGAAACAATAAATATAAAATTTGATAAAAACTCTAACCCTAAAAAATCTGACTAAAGTCAAACCCAATTTGAACCAATAGACTTTGTCGGCTCTAGCTCTGATCAAGGGGGAGATAGTGAAACCCTAAATCAAATAGAAGGACAAAAAAATGAACTAACTCACCCAGAAAAAAATCATCAAACACAAACTAAGTCTAGAATAATAAGAGTTAGCTAAGACCACTCAATTAAACAAATAATAGATGACCCAGATTTGAAGGCCTAAACCATATTGACATTTAGAAATCTAAGCCAAAGTACACTAATTTCAAAAATTGAGCCTAAAATAATAGAAGAGTCATTACTTGAACTAGATTTGATTATAGCTATTCAAGAAGAATTGGTCTAATTTGAAAGAAGTAAAGTTTGAGATTTAATATAATTGCCCAAACATAAAAAATTCATAGAAACAAAATGAGTTTTTAAAAATAAACTAAATGAAAAAGGAAGTTTGTTAGAAACAAAGCTAGATTATTAGCTAAAGGGTTTAGTTAAATAGAGAAACTTGATTATAATGAAACTTATACCCAGTTGCTAGACTTGAGTCTATTAGAATGCTACTAAGCTATGCAACCCATAAAAGATTTAAACTTTACCCAATAGATGTAAAATCTATCTTTTTGAATGGGATAATCAAGGAAGAAGTTTATGTAGACCAACCACCCAAGTTTGTAAGTCTAGATCATCCTAACCACGTACTCAAACTAAAGAAAGCACTATATAATCTAAAATAAGAACTTAAGGCATGGTATAAAAGGTTATCTACTTATTTAATTTCTAAAAGATTCAACCAAGGTTAAGTTGACTTAACCCTTGTTTTAAAGAACTTTAAGTAAGATATTTTTATAGCCCAAGTTTATGTAGATGATATAATCTTTAACTCAACAAATTCAGAATTTTTGTAAGAAATTATTGTTGGTGCAGGAAGCATCCGACGATCGAACCTTAGTTTTGATAATGGCAAAGGATTCAAAGTTAAGTTAGTGTGTGATCTAACATGTTTGAATGAGTGTTTCAGGAAAGTCCTAGCTGCGGTTAGGCAGGTGAAAAATCCTAAGGGGTGGTAACCTTAGGTCCTAGGGGGCGGTAACCCTAGGTGGAGGAAAACCCTAAGGGGCGGTAACCTTAGGTCCTAGGGGCGGTAACCCTAGGTGGAGAAAAATCCTAGGGGGCGGTAACCCTAGGTCCTAGGGGGTGGTAACCCTAGGCAAAAAGTCCAGTCGGTCTGGAGGACCGGACTAGCATCAGGTAAAACTCCTGAGTGGAGTAGGTGAGGACGCGTTCCCCGTAGAGGGAACAGTAGGCGTCGGGTCGACCTAGGGTTTCCGGTTGGAAATCCGAAGTCAGACTCGGACAGTCCGAAGACTGTCAGCTCTTTTTCACTTATGAACTATCAGATTTTAACATTGTCTTGCAGAGTATGCAATTGCTCGGACTAACCTTGTTTTGCAGGAGAAGCGGCTCCTGGAAAAAGGAGGTCCGGGCGCCCGGGATGGATCCGGGCGCTCGGAACAGGTCCGGGCGCCCGGGACCAACTTTTATCCCCTGCGCGACTTTGCGACGTGGAGCAACCTGGTTGGCTGGCCACGTCACACTCCAAGCGCCCGGAAAGGTCCCAGGCACCCGGAACCTCATATAAAAGGAGGGTTGAGGTGCAACTTTAGACACAACAATCTTCTAAGCATTCTCCGTGCGACAAGCTGCTAACATCTCGACTCAGAAGTGCTGCAACGACAATCCGGAGCTTCAGTTTTACTCCTTTTATTGTCGGTACAATATTCTTTTCTGCTTAAAATTGTACTTAGCGTGTAATAGCTTTTACGAATTATAGTTGTTGCCCACCGGAAGCGATCAAGGATCGCGGGCCTTCGAGTAGGAGTCGTCACAGGCTCCGAACGAAGTAAATCCTTCGTGTCCACTTTATTTACTTTCCGCTGCGTTATTTCTGAACAAGCTTTTACGATTTCGAAAAATGAAATAGTCACGAGCGCTATTCACCCCCCCCCCCTCCCCCTCTAGCGCTTTCGATCCATCAATTATAACCTTAATGGAACAAGAATTTGAAATGAGCTTGGTAGGTAAACAAACATTTTCTTAGGCTTACAAATTAAACAAACTAATGAAGAAAATTATGTATATTAATAAAAATACACAAAAGAATTACTTAAAAAGTTTGTAATGGAAAATGCTTGTAGGATATGGCAAATTAAATAATAAGTGTTATTGGAGTAATAACCTTATTGGATTTTCTAGTTATTTTTAGAAATTTTTTAGGATTTAAGCGAAATCCGTATGACACGTTTAAGGAAATGAATGAATTGGGATTAGGGAAAACCTGTTTGAAATAACTAATTAAGTGAGAGTTGATTGAGGAGTTAACTTAGAGTTTAATTAAGTTAACATAAGTATTTAACCTAAGCCCTAAATTCCCGATTTCCTCATTCTCCCGATTTCCCTTCTTCATCTCTGCTCCTCATCACCGCCTATACGTGCGTTAGTGATGTCGTTGCCACTGTCACCGCACCGGCGGTGCCAAGCTCAGTCGTCAATCACCGCCCCTCTTCCTCGCGCATCCCTGCCTAGCGCCATCGCAACCACCTCTTTCACCGGCGGGGCACAAAGGAACAACCACGGTGGCGAGTACTGTCGTCCATTTCCCCTCTTGTCGCCCTCTTTCCCGATCGCGTTGAAACCTTGCGACCATGTGTTTTGGTGTTTTGGTAAAGAGTTTAAGTTAGGTTCACCCTTGTATTTGATATGTGTATGTGAGTGTGCAAGTTTGTAGGATACACATGTAACTCAGGTTGACGGCTTCCGGTCCAGTAAAGGATGGAGCATCCGAAGGACCGTAGACAAGGTAGCAAGGACAAGGGCCGAGGGAAGCGACTTCGAGGCATACGCGAAGGATGTCATTGGGGACGAGCCACGGGCTTGAATGCATCCGAGCGACGAGAGCTAAAGGAAGTAGGCTTGAAGGCAAAAGGTCAAGGCTGCGAAGGAAGTGTCAAATGAGTCGTAAGGGTGAGGGTATGAGTGCTAAGAGATTGTACTCGGGTACCAGTCGACTGCTAGTTTCACCAGTATACTAGTGCAATCGACTGGGTCAGTCGACTGGGAGCGAATAGAATGTTTCTGTTCGCTCGACCAGTGTGGAGCAGTCGACTGGTATCAAGCCATTAGGATGTAATGATCAAATTTCCACAAGAAGTCAGTCGACTGATGGTTTTGACAGTCGACAGGTAGGCGGGGTTTCCAACCCACGGCCTATATAGCCAAGGCTTGGAAGTTTGGTTATCTCTGACGAAATTAGTGGTGGTAAACCCTAATTAGTAGTCTACTAGTCTCAAGAGTCTTGGTTGGTGTTGTGGTGAGGCTTCTCCACCCACAAGGAGCAACATGAGATAGCCGGAGTTTGACGGGGGCTAATCCATCGACGAATAAGGATTGTCCATCTCAAGGACACGCCGTGGAGTAGGAGCAAGCAATATCCGAACCACGTTAAATGATTGTATAGTTTGGTTTGATTTCTTTCTTGTCTTTAGCTTTCTTTGTATTCATATTAGTTTGTATTTCTGCTGCGCAAACTAACAAGTGTAGGAAGTGAGTATTTGGGGGTGTCGTATATCCAACCCCCCCTTCAAGCCGACCACCGATTCCCCTATAAGTGCTATCAGAGCAAGGCCGCTCTCCGTCGGACTAACCACCGAGGAAGCTAAGAAGATGACCGGCTTGATTGAACTGCCAAAGTTTGAAGGCGGAGGCTTATGGGATATCACCTATTGGATGATGAAGATGGAGGTCTTCTTTGAGACTGATTAGGACACGATAATGGTCGTCGAGGAACCATTCGAAGTCCCGAAGGACAAGAAGGGAAAGAAGCTCTGACCACAGTATTGGACGGAGGAGCAAACCTCAAGATCGGAGGCAAACAATAAGGTAATATCAATTTTAATTAATATGATGCCTTCTAATGTGATGAGGTGTGTAGGTGAGTACGAGAATGCTCATGATTTATGGAGCAAGATAAAGAAGGTTCAATGGGAAGAGCTCACGACTACACACGAAGAGGAAGTGAATTCGGTCACATCCGAGGAGAAGGAGGATGAAGAGAGGTCATCCACAAGTGTGGATGAGGAAAATGAGACATCACCCACATCCTCAAGGGTTGAAGAAGAATCTAAGATGTCTCAAGGAAAATGAGACATCATCCACATTCTTGGAGGTCAACCTAGTGAGCACCTCCAATGAAGCAAAGTCAAAAGACAACATCATTTGTTTCGGGTGCAATGAGAAGGGGCACTACAAGAGTAGGTGTCCATTGGGTAAGAAGAAGGTAACTCCTAAACCCATTCAAGATAATTTAAACACTAACAAGGGTTGTAGGAATGAAGAAGCTCAAAGAAGGAGAATGTGCATTGTATGCTTCACATGTGGGGAGAAGGGACACTACCACACAAAATGTCCCAAGAAGAGTGATATCAAGAAGCTTGTGCATCTAAAGAAATGGGAGAAGAAGAAGAGAAGCAAGAGTCAAGGGGGAGCTTTAAGGGTAAGGGAGGTATACCATAACTTGAATTGCAATTCAAGGTTTAATTCTTATACTCCCATGCATGCTAGGAATAATTTTTATTATTTACCCATGCAAAATTTTGATTTCAAATATCATGATAGAAGTATGGCTAATGTAGATCAAAACTCTAAGGTATCTATGCATGATAAATCTAGAAACAGTAGACCTAAGGAGACCCTAGACATTAATCCCAAGAAGGGGAGACACATGCCTAGGTAGGGTAGATCTAGGAATGTCCAAGGTGGGCATATCAACTCTAGGGTTAGAGACCTAGAAAAGGAAAATCAAGCTTTGAAGGCAAATCTTGATAAGTTGGAGAAACCCCTAGAAAGATTCAGTGTAGGATCTAAGCGTTTAGGCATGGTGTTGGGTAGCCAAAGACTCAACAATAATAGATCGGGAATACCGATCCAATGTCTCCAAGGCTAAGGGAAAGTTGTATGCTATAGTTGCATATGACTATAGCAATGAGAAGCCAACAAATGACAAGAGAAAGTCATTTAAAGATAAGGAAAAATTAACCAAGGACAAGGTGTCCAAGGTTAAGAAAGTTAGGTTTGTAGGCCAAGTGTCACCGGAGGTGCACCGATGTAGCCTAGCTATTGTAGATGAGTCACCAAGGGATGTGACTAAGGTTAAGAGCTCTAGAGAGAGCTCAAAGAGTCATGTCGGGACCCATGGCCAATGGATCTCAAGTGGGTTTTACTTGGAAGTTTAGGTTGGGTCATGGAATGTGCCAAGTGGTTTGGAGACGGACTTGAGTCTCAAACCTAGGGTTTTGGCACAATTAAGTTGTGTTTCATGCTTGGAAATATGACATTGGAGTCATATAGTATGATAATTGGTTTTCGATGTATAGATGCCATATAAACCAATGCTAGGGATGCATTGTGGGTTAGTATGGACAAATACATCAAGAGGAAGCTAAAACTAGGACTTTAGGTTGAGGTTCAATTGAACCATTTATTTAGTTTTGGATCTTGTGTCAATCTTGGGACTGGTGATAGATACATTTTGTAATGTATTTTTCCCAAGTAGACAAAGGTAAAACAGACCTCTCCATAAAAGTTAGAGATTTTTGGATGTCTGTGGAATTATTGGCGTATTTATGAAATTGGGTTCAGAATGTAGGATAAGCTAAAAATAGTGTGTCAGTCGACTAGTACAGTTACCAGTCGACTGGTAATAGTGAAAATTGGACACAGAATGATTCTGTGTGTTGTTTCGATAAGGGTAGTCGACTAGGACAGTCAACTGATGCCAGTCTAAAACTGTTTTCAGCATTGGTTTGTGACCGTGTCAACTCGTTCAGGTGTATGAGATTCATGGGGGATGAATATACAAGTTTAAGGTCAATTTGGATGACAAGTTTTCAACAATTGAGATATTTTTGGAAAACTTTTTGGATGTTAGGCAAAGGGGGAGAAGTAAGGTTTAGTTGGAAAAACCTGAAAATACCTTTGCGGTAATGAAAATTCTAGCTCATTGGGAGCGTAGGTGCAGGGGGAGCCTTGCGATAGATTCTTAAAAAGCCCTGTGGTAAAATCCTAGCTCATTGAGGAGCATAGGTGTAGAGGGAGCCTTGCGATAGGTTCTTAAAAAGCCCTGTGAGAAAAATCCTAGCTCATTGGGGAGCGTAGGTGTAGGGGGAGCCTTGGGATAGGTTCCAATACATGCTACATTGTTTCAGCATTGTAAGTCCAAATGTGTAGCCTTGACAACATAAGTCCATTCGACGGTATAGTCCAAGTGTATAGCCTTGGCAACGTAAGTACATTATTTTAGCATGTTTCTTTGCTATTATGTTTTCCCTAACTTAAACGTATTGCCAAACATCAAAAAGGGGGAGATTGTTGGAGCAATCTCAATGGTCTGTGTGACCATGTGTTTGGGCAAATGGTTTAAGTTAGGTTCATCCTTGTATTTGATATATATATGTGAGTGTGCAGGTCTGCAGGATACACATGTGACTCAGGTTGACGGCTTCGGGTCCGGTGAAGGATGGAGAATTTCGTTGGAGAACCCTCCTATTTAGAGTTGTAAATGAATCAAACGTTTATGAATAAGTTTGATGTTCAACTTAGTAAGAATTTATTTATGTTTGTTCAATATACACAAGATCAATTAAATAAACAAACTTGAACAACTCGTTAAGCTAAACAAATAAGCTTGAATATATATGTGTTCATCTTATTAATGTTCGTGAACAACGTTCGCGAATAATATTCGTGAAGAACGTTCGCGAATAATGT
Organism: Zingiber officinale; assembly: GCF_018446385.1. Lineage (NCBI taxonomy): Eukaryota > Viridiplantae > Streptophyta > Magnoliopsida > Zingiberales > Zingiberaceae > Zingiber > Zingiber officinale. Next base: position 95,236,281 of record NC_055988.1, on the reverse strand, counting down.
TCGTGAACAAACGTTCGCGAATAATGTTCGTGAACAACGTTCGCGAATAATGTTCATGAACAATGTTCACGAATTATGTTCATTAATAAAACTCTTATCAATAAGCTAAATAAATAAAAAAATATAAAAAAAATAATTTTAAATTATCAAACTCAATAACCAATCAAACAAGTAAAAGTTTCAAATAATCAAACAAGCTTGAATTGAGAGCTTGATAACATCTAAATTAACCAAGCTTGAATTGAGAGCTCGATAACATCTAAATGAACCAAGCTCAAGTCAAACTTCAAACAAGCTCAAGCTCATAAAAAATAAATCAAACTATCCTTGAACAATTATTTTGAAGGCTTGGTTCATTTTATGCTCGGCTTGGCTTGATTCAGTTATCTTATCAAACATGCTTGAACATCCTAAAGCTCAACTCAGCTTGTTTACAGCCCGACCCTGCTCCATCCCCGATCAGCTCATTCACATTCCCAGTGATTAGGACTTTGAGCCCAGAATTTCAGCTTGCATTCTCGTCGGTGACCTGCTTCCTCCCTTGCTGCCTTAGCGGAAGCATCTCGTGGTGAAACCCATGAATGCACTCGAGCGAGTAGTCGTTCTCCTCCTATACACTGACACAAATGTTGTGGTCGCCGATGGCATTGGACTGACTAGAGTTGGCTTTGAGGGTCTCGAAGCCATTTCCAGAGCCGTTGATCCGCAAGATCTTCCTCTCCAGCTTGTCCTCTTCCTTAGTAAGCACGTTGTGGTTCTCCAACACTTCCTCCTCTTCTTCATTATCATCCTCCTCTTCGTCTCCCTCTTCATCAGTATGGCTAGCGGAGCTAGAGGATGGTGAGGAGGACAAGAATGTTGATATCCGACCTAACCTGTCCATGTCTATTATCTTGTATAACTCAATCATTCTATCCTTAATATCTAAATTAATCGATGAGGCATAGACAGTGTCATTCTCTTAAAAATCTTTATGTTTCTTGATCCTAAGTTGACACACTATATCAAATAAGCTAAATATCTTATATTGACTAATTTGAGCATGACTATACATTCTTGTATCCTATTTAATCAAAAGACCCACAGATATCACTTATGTCATATGGAAGAGATAGATCTCATCTACATCACTCATCTAATTAATTAAAAAAAAATTCTCTCCTCTCTAAACTTGTACCTATCTCTCCCCCTTTGGTCACAACAAAAAGCGGGGTAACCGAAAAAATTTTAGCAAAAATTTTTAAGTTAGAAAAAATTTCTAATTTAAGATGGAAACATGTCTAAGTAAACTGTATTTATAGAATTTTCAAAAATAGAAAATTAAAAAAAAAATTCTATGTAAAATGAATTGTTTGAATTTTCAAAAATAATTTCTAAGTCAAAAAAATTGATTTTTAGAAAAAAATTCTAAGCAAAACTTTCCAGAGACATTTTTCTAGATAATAAAAAAAATGAATTTCTAAGGAAATGTTTAAAAACTTTTCAAAGTATTATTTAATTCTAATTTTAATGTTTTTATCAGAAAGATAATTAAACATTTTCATTTCGATATTTCGGCTTCCAGGTCGTGGCGAGGCACTAGGCCTTCTTGGTTATTGGAGCAACAACCACTTCCTTAGACAAAGCTAAGTTTAATTTTCTTACTGTAAACTTTTAATAAACTAAATTAGTTTAGCACAGATTTCGGAACCCAATAGAAGTTCCTTCCTACATGGTTATTCAAAAATTTAGGGGGTACATAGTTCTTGGGCACTCTTTTAAGTTGACCCTGATGGTTTCTAATGTACCAATTCAATTTTCTATAAATTTTAAATTTTGAGTTTGGAAATTTATTTGTTTTTAAACATGCATCATATTTAAATTTTTCAATTTCTAATTTTAATTTATCATTTTCTGATTTTAGATGATCATACATTTCTAACGGGCATGCTTTTGCTAGGTTCAATTTTAATTCAACATTTTCTTTTTCTAATTTGAATAAGTCTTTAAAAAGAGACTTAATAAAGCGAAAAGACTGAGTCGGGGTTAGATTGCGTACCTGACTTACCTGACTCGGTGACGCTCCCCCTTCATCGTCGCTCTCTGTTGAAGATGTTCCTCCCCCTTCATCTATGCTCATCTCTGAGCTTGACTCTTCTTCTATCTGATGGTTAGCCATTAGCGCTAACCCCGAGAAGACTTCAATGTCTGATTCGGAAGACGACGAATCTGACCAAGTGGCCTTCAGGTTCTTGTGCTTGGAGGATTCTGGCTTCTTGTACTTGACCTTTTCTTTCTGCTTGCTCTTTAATTTCGGGCAATCATCCTTGATGTGCCCTTCTTCGTTGCAGTTGTAGCAACGAATCGTTCTCCTTTTTCGCTCATGCTTCTGCGATCTAAATTTGTTAGATTTAAAAAAATTATTAAATCATCTTACCATTAATGCAGCCTCGTTTTTGTTCATCGAGGCTTCGGAGTCAGAACCGTTTGCTCTTGCCTTCAAAGCAATGTTCTGACTAGTCTTTTCTACTCCAATGGGCTCTGCAATTCGAGATTCGTAAAGTTCAAAAGTTGAAATTAATTGTTCTAGAGTACTTACCTCGAAGTCCTTAGAGATGTAGTACGCATCAACTAAGGACGCCCATTCTTGAGTTCTCGGGAAGGCGTTGAGTGTGTATCGGATCGAGTCCCGGTTCGTTACTTCTTCTCCAAGGTCGCTTAATTGCGTGACCAGGTCTTTAATCTTCGCTTGGAGTTGCGCTACCTTCTCGCCTTGGTTCATCTGGAGGTTCGTCAACTGGGTCCGGAGAATGTCGCGCCTCGCTAGCTTCGCTTCGGAGGTACCTTCGTGAAGCTCCAGGAATTTTTCCCAGAGATCTTTCGCAGAGTCATAGCTTCCGATCCGATTTACTTCCTGAGGTGGCAGAACGCTGAGCAGGTGGAACTCAGCCTTTCCGTTGGCGACAAAATCGGCTTGCTCCTTCTTGCTCCACGTGTTTTCTTCTTTATCTTTCGGCGCTGCATATCCATATTTCATTATTAAAAGTATATCAAATTCAATTTTAAAAAATACCTCCATTTTTTGCTTCCATGTAGCGAAATCCCCGTCAAACTTTGGAGGATGAATATTTGCTCCGGCCATCGTCTTAAACGTTGTGCTTCAGTCGGCGGTTAATCCTTTTGAGGCGGTCTGGCTCTGATACCAATTGTAGGTGCAGCGGAGGCCGACAAGAGGGGGATGAATTGCTTCTGAAAAAATTAAAACGATACCCTCCTCGTATCTTTCAACTCAAAAGTAAAGCAACTATAATAAAAGTAATAGCAGAAATAAAAGGAGACAGAATTTAACCTGGTTACAACCAAGAGGGTTGTTAATCCAGGGCAGTAAGAAAAGCGCAGTAAGAAAACTCCTTTGCTGAAGGCGGAGAAGCCTTTTACACACTTAAAATGCTCACTAGTTGCTAGGAAGTACTACAGAATTGATTGCTTGAGTTGTTATTCAATTCCTAGTTCCAGGGGTCGTTAAATAGCCTCTGGAAATCCGATCTCGATGGTCCAGGGCGCCTCCAACAGGGGTCCAAGGCGCCTCCATCGAGTGGGTGGATAAAACTTTATCCAAAAGCTTAACGTTCAAATCTGCCGGGTCTGAGGCGCCTTCAACAGGGCTTGAAGGCGCCTTCAACAGGGCTTGAAGGCGCCCTCAAGCTGGAGGCGCCTCCAAGCCTGATGGAAGCGCCTCCAAGCTGGCTGGCAGCTTTTCCAGCTTGGTTGCTTCTTTGCTTCGTCTTCCGAAGTCTCGTTCTTTTGGGTGATTCCGGCCAACCAAAATAGGGCTCACCCGAACCCAATTTCCGGCCTTCTCCTCGAGCAGGCTTCCGTCCGACTTCTCGTCCCTCAAACGTCATGCACGTTCTTCTCGTCTATCGGAGTACTCTTCCGCAGCTCTCTCGTCCTTCGAACGCACCGAGCCCATCGGCTCCCTTCCCGTGCCGTCCTTCTCGCTAGCTGCGTCTTCCACTCGACTTCCTGCGCTCCTAAGCTCCTGCACACTCAGACACAGGGATCAAACACAAGGCAGGACCTAACCAACTTGGTTGATCACATCAAAACACCCACGGGGACCAACAATAACTTATTGCATACCCAGTGAATCAATTTAGTACATATTCTCTAATATATACACATGTGTCAACTTGATATCTTATATCCATGACTTATGAGATTATGTCATCAATTGACCTACATGCTAGTCTTAACATACTAATATTGTCTTTATATATCAGTGCTTGACTAGGAATAGTTTAGAGTAGTGTTCTATATATATCTATAGTCTCCCACAATTGATATGCTATAAACTAGAACCTACTACACTAGGATATTATTATAATTATTAATCTGACACAAATCTAAAATAAATATAATAAGCATAACCTTTAATTAATGAAATATGATATAATATTTCCTACATCAATCAACTCTTGATTAACTCTTAGGATTTACATTAACAATTTGACCAATTATTATTACCAAAAGGCTTAAGATATCTCTATAATGGTATAATATTATCCACTTTGAACATAAACCCTTATGATTTTATTTTTGAGTTTTACCCAAAAGGCCTCATATCAATGAAGATATCTTTCCCTTATAAGTTCATGATCATTTTCAAGTGTTTTCAATGTAATACTTTATTTGTAATAATTGTAACTCAACAATCCCCCTCCAACAAAGGACCTTCTCCTCAAGCCTACCCACTTGATGTCGTCTGATCCTTGTCCCACCAGACTCATTTAGATTAATGGGTTTTACTCATTGGATTATTGAATTAATAGATAATTTAATATATTAATCCAACCCATTAAGAAGATTAATGGAGATTAACTCATCATTAATAGAAAAAGTAGACCAAAAGGCAGGAAAACCCTTGGTATCCCTTGAATGAATATAAAAGGCTTTTTGAGTGAAATTTTCACAAGAGACTTTTCATCTTCTTCTTCTTCCTCTTGCTCTTGGCCGAACATCCTTGTGTGGCTAGCACCACAAAAGTGGTGCTTCTCCAAATCTGAGTTCGTGTGATGAACGAAAAACGTGTTCATGTGCATAGAGGTGTAAATATTTTAATTCTGCTGAGATCTATATCCGAATTAAAATTGTTGCATGCAGCAAAGATAATCCGACTATGTGATAGAGTAGTAAAAATGAATATACCGTATACGCATGGATCTATAAAGGAATCCTTTTTCGATTACGTTATATATTATTTTATGCATAAGTTCCAACAAAAAGGTGGCACAATAATTCTTTGCAATACTTTTAAATGAATCTGCACTTGCGAGCATAGGTATGTGGAAACATTTCTAGCCACTTTTTTCTTACTCTACTGTTTCATTTCCTTCGTTTTTCAATCACCGAAGTTGTTTGAGTGTTGGAGTGGTTATACAAGATCCGTTTTGACTTTCATTCTAACTCTTTTGACTGTAATAGAGACATAGAGACTTGCCTAGAAGACCTTAACCCCACCAACCTCCTCATTGATGGTGCCCTCATATCAGATCGAATCAAATCTATAGACATAAATATCATATGATAACAATGAAGCTAGATGCTTAATTAACATAAATATCATTTTATGTTTATGAAAAATACACACATACACCTTATTTGCATGCATAAAGATCTTGTCTGAAATCGAGGAAGATGATATATTGGTCAGATGATTTTGATGTCGACTGTGAGAAAACTCTAAGCTAGAGGAATGTGTCCCCAAGTGGTCCTGCGTATCAAAAAAGAATGTAGAGGAAAGAAAATGTTAGCAATTGGGCTAGCGAGGGCTCCCCTGTGCAGGTACTCCGACGTTCAAGTTAGGCAAGTGGTAGGGAGAAGATGGAATAAACGGTAGAAATGAATAGAGAATTCTAAGTGTCTCGCCTTGCGTACTTATGCCTTTACAAGGAGACATCTTATTTAGTGCTAGTTTTTCTCTGTATAGAGACATCGATACATTTCCAAAAAAGGGCCTATAATTTTGACATTCTAACAACTTTTCTAAAATAGATCCACCATTTCTGTACTTTGCAAAGTAGAAGTTGTAAGTACCCCGGGTTGATTTGATATGATCAACTGAGTCGAGTTAGATCCTGTTATGTTTGATCCTTATATCTAAGTATCCAAGAACTTAAGAACATAAGATTATCTTATCAAATAAACTTGAACATCCCAAAATTTACTAATTTATAACCTTGGTTATAGGTTCATGACTACTAGAATACACTCCTAGTTTAGAATATAGGTGAGAAATAATAATAATAATAATAATAATATAATAGAGAAGTTGGATAATTATATATGAGGATGAAATACTCTTTTCATACAAAATAAAAGTGAGATATCACCTTTGATAATTTCAAAAAGAAAGACACCCTTTAATTTTTGCATTATCAAAAAGAAAGACACCCTCTTATTTTTGCCTAAATTGATATAAAAGTAAAGCTAGTTGCATTTTATTTGAATATGTTTAGCCTAGTATGATTAAGCTCTTAATATAGAAGGGAATCATGATGAAAGATAATAATTGTGTGACAAATAGGTTTGACTTGTTTAGTTCGATCGATAGTTGACCTGAAAGATGATGAGCAATAACATTGTCAATATTATGAATCTAACATATAAAATCATCAACGAAATATCCAAGGAATCACTTGGTTACATGGTCAACTTTGACAAGAGGCACACCAAGTCAAATTGCACGATTTAGATGAATCATTAAAGTAAGAACATCAAAAGTCAACCAAGTAGAAAATGAACACAAAAGAGGCAACATAATCAAATTGATTATTGTTCTATATTATGAGCATTAGAATAAAGAAGAATCGAGTTCAAACAAGTTTTGCCATATCCTTAAATCTCACCGACTCTTAAGGAAAAAAAAAATCTTTTCGAATTCTTTTAAGACACACCTTCGATATGATTGAATATATATAGCATTCAAATTTCAAGGCATTGTTGGACAATAATATAGATGATCATGCTTTCTTAGGCACACCCAGCCTTTTCCTGAAATCTTCTTCCATTAAAGGTAAACCTTCTCGCAGAGTAACCTTGGGAGCCCATCCAAGAAGTTGGTTTGCTTTTGTGATGTCGGGCTTCCTTTGACGAGGATCGTCGGGTGTGTTCTCGACAAGTTGAATCGTCACTGATGGCTCAATTAACTGCAAATACGAGTAGAATTGTGTTCCTCAGTGTCTGATTATTGGGTGTTTTTCGATCACAAGAAAAAGCTCAATCAATTGCACAATTAAATTTACCTCCTTCACAATCTCAGCGAGTTCCATCATTGTAAATTCACCTACACATTTCAAAGTCAGGTCAGAGATTATGATTAAAATTGTCAGTCGATTGTAACACAATTTCATTTGTATACGATGAGGAGCGAGAGATTAACACAGAAGTCCACACAACTTTAGAAAGAGATGTAATAGCTGTATGCTTCCATAATTAATAACTATGTTACTACAATCAGATCATAAAACTATAAGTGAACCATGGAAATTACCAGGATTTCCTATGTTAATAGGCCCTGTGTTTTCTCCTTCCATCAGCCGGATTAGTCCATCAACCTTAAAGGTCGCATATCAGAAATGTAAACTTTAGAGAACCAGATAAGGCCATACTTCAAACTCAATAAAAGAGGGCTATCGGTTTTACCATATCAGAGACATAACAGAAACTCCGAGTCTGTGTTCCTGGGGCCTGAACTGTCAAAGGCTCACCCCTGCATGAAACATCACATGACAAGACATTATAGATAGATAAGGGGCATGCAGTTCATTTGATATGGAGATATTACCGTAGTGCTTGGGCAATGAAGTTACTGACAACACGACCATCATCGATGTTCATGCGCGGTCCATAGGTGTTAAAGATTCTAGCAATCCGGATCTCTGAAAAGAGTAATAATTCAAAAGGTACTACTGATGATGAGTACTAGCCTAAATCTTTGTTTCCTATAAACTACCGGCAAAAGAGTGGCACGAGTAAGAAATTGAGCAAATTACATAATTTGACACACCTATGCCATGCTGCCTATGGTAATCAAACATCAAGGTCTCCGCCACTCGCTTCCCTTCATCATAGCAGCTCCGGACACCTAAAAGTGCAAGAGGTATGCTATCACATAATAAAGGAAGAAAACATTCAACTAGACATCAAATGAGTATTTGCAAATGAAAGTATATACCAATGGGATTAACATTGCCCCAGTATTCTTCTGTCTGAGGATGTTGCAGTGGATCCCCATACACCTCTGAGGTTGAAGTCAATAAAATCCTGAAGTGTACAATCAAAACTTGTATGAAAAGTCATATTCCCTGCTCCTGTGGTTTTCAACTAGTTTCCAGTAGAAGTCATAATCATACCTTGCACCCACTCGCTTTGCCAGTCCCAACATGTTCAATGTGCCAATGACATTTGTCTTAATCGTCTGTGGCATTATCTCAATTAGATTTTATTAAATCAGACATAGCAAAATCAAAAAATCAGAAAAACAGAAGCATATGTGACAAATGGACAAGACAAAACAGATATCTATAAGATAAACAAGTTATCTCCATGAAATAAAATAGGGAGCCAGAGTTTTGTTATAATCATCTTAAGAGGATGCACAAGCGAGGCAATTAAAGGAAAATCAGTTTAGACTGTCATCCCAAATGCCAAGTATGTTAAAGTAATCTTGAGGAACAAATTATTGTCATCTAAAAATATTTCTATAAAAAAGTACAAAGTATTGGTATAACAAACTTGAAAGTATAAGCATATGTTACTGATGGTGCAATCAAGTTGTTCCTGTAGACCTTCAAAGAGGTATACCTTCACAGGATTGTGCTTATAGAAAATTGGTGAAGCAGGGCAAGCCAAGTGATATATCTGGTCGACCTCCGCCAATAAGGGCTCAGTGATATCTGTGAAGGAAGAAATAAATATATAGGTAGAAAGAAAAACAAGCAAAAGTAAACCTAGGTAAAGTTTCATAACATCCGAACAACTTCTTGTCTTAAGGTAATCAAAACTTGAGTTGTCAAAGATAAGCTTAGGACATCGATCTTGTAAATTATACGATTACCTATAAATTCCTAAGAATCTGACATGAAAACTCTAGAAAGCATTAAATAGACTGGAGCATAGAGATCACAGAAACAAGTTACCATGACGAATCAGCTCAAATCTTGGATGACCAATCCATTTTCTAAGATTGTCTTTGGAACCAGTGAAATAATTGTCTGCAACAATCACCTGGTAGTAACATATAGGAAAAGAAATGAGGAAAAACAAATGAAGTAAAAAAGAAACAGAGTTGTGAGAGATCTTGTATTTACAGAATGATATCAAATAAAATTGTACTTCTTTATTGGGCTGCTTCATTTACATGCAAAAGTTGGTGGTTAAGAGTGAATGAAACATAAAGTGGTACAGGAAAGGAGCATTAAGTTTTGTGTGACAGATTAGGATCACTGAATGAGAAACTACTTTCACCAACACAAAATTTCACGATTCTATTTTCATATAATAGTAGTTTTTCACATATCCGTTGATCTTCTAGTGCTATTAGAGAAGACAAGACCAAGTTAAAGTATGAAATAGGGTAGGCACATACGTCATTCTTCTCATTCTCCATCAGTTTGTCCACCAAATGGGATCCAATGAAACCAGCTCCACCAGTTACCAAGATCCGCATATTGGACTGCACAGAAAAAAGTAAAGCCAACTTCAATGTTTACTTACAAGATAGAGTGAGCACTGAGCAACAACGTCTAAAAATGTGAAAGTATATAGTTGTTATGTTTCTCTAAAAAGGATTACTTGCAAAAAAAAAAAACAAATAATAAGATTGCGTTATACTACTTTCTTGAAGATCTAACAATCTTATGTTATCAAAAAAATCAGCAATAAAAAATCTTCCAGATAACCATGCAACAGCAATCCAGATCGATCAGTAATCAATTTAAAGGGACAAAAAAAGGAAACCTGCAAAAATTTCGAATTGCGCAGAGGGGAAGGGGTGGGAGGCGGCTTTGCCACAACATGATTATTCCCGTTAGCTGCTTCTGTCGCCATTCCTCAAAGCCTCAGATCCTGCACCACATGATTCCAGATCTCATCCAAGGAGATCTCAAACGAAAGTGAAAGAAAAAAAAAATACGAGGATCCAACAATCAATGCTAGGCAGGATAAAAGGACGTTAGAAATTAGCCAAAAAAAAAAAACAATTGCAGAACAAAGATGACTTCGAAATACTTGAATGCTAAATTTTCACGATATAGAAAAACAACTACCTATTCCCTTAATTTAACAATCAAAATCCTTTCTTTCTTACACACAACTCTTCCACCTAAAATCCCTCTGGATCAACAACCTTATATAGATCCAAACAACTGACACTATACCAAACAAGATCTCGAAAAAACGCGTCGAATGCACGCAAAGATAGATCCCGAAAGGATTCGCCACCAAACTCGCACAGATCTACCCCATTACTATCCTAAATAATCACCATAAAGAAAAAAAAAAAAAATCAACGCAACACGATCAACACCTCGATGGTAGGAGTACTACCCTATAAGAATCCGAATTCCGCGAATTGGAGGACGAACTAGGGATTTGGGAGAACGGAGTGTGGATTTGGCTTCAAGTGGGGAGGAATGCCACCGTGCGAACTGGGTCGGGGTGATTAAATAGCGGGGTGATGTCTGATCTTGACCGTTGATTTTGCTGGCTCTCTTATCGGATGGTCAATCCTCTGCGTATTTTCCACGTCCGGTTAATTTCCGGTCATTTTTCTCGCGAAATGGAGTCGTGATAATTACGGATTAATCATCCGTTAATTTTGGTCTTACTAAATAAAAAATTAAGATAATTACACAGCCCAGAAACGGTTTATGGGATATTTATGCCAAAAAAAAAGGTTTAAATTTGATCATAAAATCAAAGTATAATTATTTATAAATTGAGAGAGATGTAGGGAAATGTGTACGTGAGTGACTATAAAAAAAACATTTTTTAATGTATTTTCATATTTATTTTATAATAAAACATTTAAAATCTGATATTTTACTGAACAGTTACAGGATTTCTCAATTGAATTGTACTTAATTTCATAATATTAAAATCATGCACTGTATTTCCATTATACCCCTCCTCCTTTCACCTCTCTCACGACTCTCAAAAGTTTTTCTTCTTTGAATTTGAATCTACCCTGTTGCGGACTCACTGCCCGACCCTACGGAATCCGGGCATCTGAATTCAACCCTACGGAATCCGGGCATCTAAATTCAATCTAGATGCCCGGAGTTGAATTCAGCCCTCTTGATTGAATGTAGACGTCTAAATTTAAGTATAATGTTTTATTTATTTTTTATTTATTTTTTAGAATATATTATTTTTTTTAGATTTAAAATTTTAAGCTTTAGGAGATGAATTATAATAAATTTGAGTGAATACAATTTTTACTCTGAGTTTAGACTTACCTCTTAGATTAAGGTATTTAAAATTAAATTTTTTTTTGATACACACGGGATATATTATATATATTTAAGGTTTAAAATTTTAGAATTTAGGAATTGAGTTGTAATGAATTTAAGCTAATAAGAGCATTCATATCAGTTTTCTTATTACTATATTTAAAATTTAAGATAAATAAATTACTTTATTAAATTTAAATAATTATTTTTCACTATACAATCCTAAAATTTTTATCATCCTTAATTATTTATTATTTTTCCCCTTTTTTCTATTTTTTATTATTATATTTATAAAATGAGTGGAAAGAGAGAGATTTAAAGGAACGAGTGGAAGGAGGGAGATTAAAAAATATTATTTTATTTTTAAAATAGAGGTTTCATTCCTTAAATTTAGAAAATTACTATTCATCAAATCTAAATTTATGGAATAAATAGGGTAGATGCAAAAAAAAAAAAAAAAAAATTAGCTACCCTATCCAAAATTTATGATAAAATCTTTAGATAAGATAGCTGATATGAATGTTCTAAGATTTTCTTTTTAGGATTCATGTTTTCCTTTTAGATTATAGTGTTTAAAATTAAAAATTTTAAACGTGTCTCTATATATAGTAAAATACTCTACTGCGGACCCTACGGACTTGTACATCTAGATTGAATTCAGGCGTCCAAGGTTAAATCTAAATGTCTAGATTCAATTCAAGTGTCTGGATTATAGTAAAATACTTTTTTGTTAATATATTATATATATTTGGGATTTAAAATTTTATGATTTAAAAATTAAGTTATCTTAAATTGAAATTGATGCGGTGATAAGGAGGGGTCCACCCTACAGGAGTTAGTTGCCACGATGGAGTTCAAAATTAGGGCGGTCAATATTCAGGTATCATATGGGCAAACGGATGATAATCGTATTGGTCGGCCCTGCCCGAGCAGCTACCCCGCTCTGCCCGCCAACAGGACTTGGCACGGGCGTAGCGAAGTTCAGACCGAGCAGCTACCCCGCTCGGCCCAGCAACAGGACTCGACACAAGCATAGCGGAGTTTCGGCCGAGCGGACGCGGCACAGGCACAACAAAGTTTCGGTCGAATGGCTAATCCACTCGGCCTAGCAACGGGTCCACTGTGTTATCTCTCGACATCATTTTGGGAGTTGATGTCGTTGACACCAGTCATGGTCAACAAGAAGATCGTACGACAAAAGCTTTAGTAAGGCAGAACGACCAGGAACAACAGCCTGTATACTTTTTAAGCCATATATTGAAGGATGCAAAGTCTCGCTACACCGGTCTGGAAAAATTGGCTTATGCATTGATACTCACCGCTCGGAGGCTTTGTCCATACTTTCTAGCACACTCAATCATCGTGCTGACTAACAGCGCTTTGGGAAGGGTCCTTCTCAACCCCGAGGCATCTAGGAGGCTAATCAAATGGAGGACCAAACTAAGCGAATTCGACATAGAATACCAACCCCGAACGACAATCAAGGCCCAAGCCTTGGTTGATTTCGTCACAGAGGTTTAGAATGTCGAGCCGAAGGCAACCTGGAGAATATATGTGGATGGTTCTTCCACTTGACAAGGTAGCGGGATTGATATAATGTTAAGCTCATCACAGGAAGATTGTATACACCTGTTCGTATGGCTGGACTACAGGGCCACCAATAATGAAGCTGAATATGAAGCATTGATAGTCGGCTTACAGGCGGCCCGACATGTGGGAGTCATTAAAGTCCTCATCCATTCGGACTCTCAGTTGACTACTCAGCAACTATCAGGGTGTTCGAGATAAATAATGTCAGGCTCAAGCTCTACAGGGAAGCCTTCAAGAAGCTAACAGCCAACTTTAAGGAGGTCGTCATACAGAAGATCCCCCGATCGGAGAACCAAATAGCAGATGAGTTGGCAAGATTAGTCAGCTCCTTGACGTCAATCGCCATAGAGCATCCGATCGAGCAAGTCTCATTAGAGGCGCATATCGACAGGACAGAAGGGATAGCCCTCCCGTGTAAAATACCGGAAATTGGCGAATAATGATAAGGGAATTTTCCGGAATTTTTGGAAATTTTTCGGAGCTCGTATGGACGAGTTTACGGGGATTAAAATGGGGCTCGGAAAAGCCTGTTTAGGCTACCCCATTTAAGCGAGGAAAAGTTATTTATTTATTTTTTTATCTTTTCCTTTTTCTTTTCTATTTTCCCCTAATCGCTGTCTTTTGCCCTAAACCTGCGTCATCTCTTCCCCGATGCCCTCCTCAGCCGCCACCGCCCACACACCGTCGACGATCCATTGCCGGCAGCCGATCCCTTCCTTTTCCTCTCTTCTGCCCGACGCCGACGACGCCAGGGGAACAGAGAGCGAGCATTGCGGCGCTGGCACTGCTTTGCCTTCCTCGAAGCCCTAGCCTCTGCCCCGAATTACTTCTTCTTTTTCTGCGCCTTCATCACCATCAGTGAGCAGGGAGCAACGCAAGGTTTCCTCAGCCCTAGCGCCGTCCACCGCTTTGATTCGCTGAGCCTTAGCCATCTTATCAGCTGCGTTTTCTCCACCCGACGGTCGTCGCAACCGAGGTTGTGCCCTAGCCTCTCCACACAACGCCGAGCCCTGAATTTGATTCGCCGGACATCCCTTCCCTCTGTGCTGCTGCCACCTTCTCCGACCGCAAACCAGTGCCGAGCTTTATGCTTGATTGATTGTGCCAAGCCGTGCCCTAGCCGGGTCTTGGAGGGTGCTTGGATTGAAAATTCACTGGCATGTAAAATGTGAAGGTTTTAGATTTGAATTGGAGATTTTTATTCAAGGTAAGCTATGTATAGTGTTTTGGTTGATCTCTTGTTAGTATTAGGTTGATATGGATTGGTAACAAATTCTATTTGAGATGTTAATCTGTGATAACATGACTAATGAGTAATTAGTTATCTTAGGTTGGAATTTCAGATGTGATTGAGGTGCGGATTGTGGATGATTTACATTGAGGACAGTAGCTTCATGGTTGCTCCGACTAGGATTTTCTGATCACCACTTCTCTGACTGCGAGGTGATAAAAGGGATACTCACTATTGGGTAAGTTTAGTTTGATTCATGATGGTTATTTGGTGGTTGGTTGGTTCAGATGGATGATGGTTGAATTGAGTTGATAAAATGAATTGTATTAGTTGAGATTGTTCTTGAGTTATACCAATTGGGACCACTTGGGATTGATTCAATTTGGGTTTCCTTAATCGGAAAGGAAATAGGTTTATTTATTTGGTCCTGATCTTCAGTTAGCTAAAGGATACTTGTTAGAGTAACTAAATTGAATATTTGTATGCAGGACCCTGGTTACGGGACGATTGTTCTGATGTGAGGATTGTTTATCACAGACTACAATTAAAGGCGGGTACCTCTTGACTTATCTTTTATGATATTGTCATTTGGATATGCATAGTATTTTATAGCTACAAGCAATAATCATGATTGCCTTTGGTATGTCACGGTTTGATACCCATAGCATGTTCTGTTTTGTCGCTTGTTAGGTATCCATGTTTATACCACGTGATTATTGCGATGAGTACCTTAGTTCCTAGAGTAAGTGACATATCATGCTTATTGAGTTTTAGGACTAGATTCTGGATTTTTATTTCTGGCATGTGTATCTAGATTATCTGATACCTAGGTTTTTATACCATACCTGGCTTGTGTACCTCTATTTGTATATCATATCTGATTTGTGTACCTAGAATCTTTTTCTTTGATCTGTGCATATTGTTGGTACATATGTTATGGAGGGGGATATGTTTAGGATCTAGGTTGTTATACCATAGAGGACCAGTATACCCTAGATCCGTGAATTTGACTTACTGATATTGTGGTACTCATATTATATATATATGGATTTTTTTATGATGATCAGGATATTGTCATGCATCATGATTGCATTCTGTGCGATAGTCGATTCCATTATTGTTGAGCACATCGCTAGTTACATGGATCTGCACACACCACCACTCATGGGTTAGTGGTCGATTCAGGTAGAGTGTGTTGCAGCAGGGACTTTGTTTGGCTCCGTTGGTCCGCTCATGGGTAGTGTGACACAGCGTGATAGCCGGCAGAGATTCCTCCCCGTCATCGTGTACCGGGAGATGAGAGCATTGCGCTCCCCCATTTATGATTTGGGGTAGGAGGATAGGTGTACTCCGACAGCATCCCGTCCACTCGATCACTCATCAGGAGCAGTGACGACAGAGTGCACGGTTGTCACAGCTCTACCCACTCGATCTCACCATTTATATGTGAGATGACTGGCTGACGTCAGGGGTGACCAGGACGCATCATTGGCATCATACGCATTGATGCATTTATTTCTTGTGATTGTGTTTGCTGCATTTTGGTTGGATGCATATGTTTGACATGCATACAGGATTTAGGACACTTTCGGTTTGACGACCCTTTTGTTCTGGATAGGAGTTCCTGGTGAGTACAACTTCCTCAGTTACCTTCCAGTTTTGCATCTTTCCTATATATATGATTAGGAAGCTGTATTCCATGTTTATTGCTGTTAGATATATCTTACTAGGCATGTCTATTGGTATTCGCTGAGTTGTTGAACTCACCCCCGTGGACACTATATTTTTCAGGCACCCGGTTGTTTATGGTGTCGCTTGGAGTATCCTGTCTGCTGGTCCCCACGTCACATTAGAAGACTTATTTGATTTCACTTATGTTTTGTTTGTTTATGTATCAGTTTGTTTAGCTCTGTACTCCGGTTTTGTTTTTGGAGTGTTGATGTTGTTATGTGGTATTTTGTATTGGTTGTTGGTTGTGTAAGCCTAGCCGGCTAGCAGTTTTTGTGTTTTGGTTTGTATTTGTTTTCTGTCATTTTCCGTTGTGTTGGTTTTGTTCCAGCCGAGTGGGTTGATGATATATATATAACTGTGTGGTTGTGTATATATTCCAGCCGCATGTGGCTGATGTATATTGTGGATGTAGAAAGTTTCAGATTGTCCGCCGTACAGGGGAGGTGCTGCCTAAATTTCTTCGGACAGAGACTTTTCCGGGGCGTGACATCCCGAGTGACTGGAGAATGACACTGATAGAGTTCCTCCGATCGGGAGTCACACTGCCCGATCAAGAGGAAGCATGTCTACTGAGAAAGAGAGTCGGATGGTTCACCCTTATCGGAGATCAATTGTATAAAAGAGCATTCTCCGGGCCCCTACTCAAATACGTCGGGCTAGAGGATGCCGAATACATCTTGAAGGAAGTACATCAGGGCTCTTGTGGAGGTCACCCGGGCGGTCGCTCGCTGGCCTGGAAGATACTCCTGGCCTGATATTTTTGGCCCACTCTCCAAAAGAACTCCGCTTGGATAGTAGGTACTTGCCTGTCCTGCCAAAAATATCAAAATATTTCGCACCGTTTGACTAAAGAGATAAAGACATCCACGGTGTCTTGCTCATTCGACCAATGGGGTATGGACATCATTAGGTCATTCCCCATGGCGACAGGTCAGCGGAGATTCTTGATCGTCGCGGTGGACTACTTCTCGAAGTGGGTGGAACCCGAGCCACTCGCGAGAATAACCGAGCATATGGTCATTAAGTTCGTTTGGCAGAACATCATATGCTGGTTCAGCATCCCACGCCAGCTCGTGTCAGATAATGGGAAACAATTCGCCAGGCAGGAGCTTAGAAAGTGGTGCGAGGGTTATGACATCCAGTAGGCCTTCACCTCTGTGGCCTACCTCAGAGCAATGGGCAAGCAGAAGTCGCCAATAGGGAAATCCTCATAGCGTTACGAGCTCGGCTCGACCACACCTGAGGCAGCTGGGTTGACGAGCTCTCCAGTGTGTTGTGGGCCCTTCGTACGACCCCAAAGGAGGAGACTGGTGTAACTCCTTTCCCCTTAGTATACGACGGCGAAGCAGTCGTCCTTGTAGAGATTGGAGTGGAATCCAATCGGGTGCGGTTCTACGATGAAGGAAACGTCAAATGGAGATATATGGAACTTGGTGGACGAGACGAAGGCTAAAGCAGCCATTTGGCTAATGGCATACCGACAACGGATGAAGCAGAACTACAATCGGAGGGTGATCCCGAGATCTTTCCAGGTCGACGATCTCGTGTGGAAGAAAGTAAAGCCGATCGACAACGCCACCAAGCTCGAAGCCCCATGGGTGGGACCTTTTAAGATTGTGCAGAGGCTCCGCTCAGGTGCCTACTACTTAGAGGATGAGAGTGGAAGGCAGCTCGAGCGACTGTAGAGCGCGAATCTTCTCCAAACCTACAGGGTCGGGTGAGAGGTGCGTAATTGAATATAGATGTATTTGTATATTGCTTCATGAATGCAGGACAAATATGAATAAAAGCGAAGTACGCCACTTTTGAGCTGAGTCAACAGTCGAGCGGCGACCTTAAACCCTCGTCTTCACCAACGGTCGAGTGACGACCTTAAACCCTTGTCTTCATCAACGATCGAGCGACGACCTTAAACCCTTGTCTCGATAAGCAGTCAAGCGTCGATCTTATAATGCAAGAACGATGAACGACCGACTGTGAATATGCGCTACTCAAAAGCTCCAAGTCTTTAAAATACGATGATCGTTCAGGATTATTCTGCTATGACTTCTCGTCACCGCTCGGAAGGTCACAAAGACATAGCAAGCAACTCGCAATCTCGCTCAGGGTTTTACGTGACAACACGTGAACAACTAAAATGCAAGTCAAATCAAAAGATGTCGAAGGACAGCAAGGGGCCGAACGAATAAGAAAAGATCGCTGGACGGGCGATCATTCATTAATACTTGAAATGAGGATTACAAATAGCTTGCATGAGGATTACAAATAGAAGGGTGAATACAAAATCACTCGAGCAAATATCACTCTAGATAATCCAAGACATCATCGGGCGGCGATTTAGTTAGCTTGCCCCGACTGATGACCTTACTCGATAGAGCAGCAGGGAGGTAGCCGCCTTCCGTGAGTTGGCCAAACGTCCCTTCGATCGCCAGGTCAAACAGACGAAGTGTCCGGTCGGCGACCTTGTCATTAAAAACATATGAGCGGATGTAAGCTTGCTTCATAAGTTTGAATCTACCCGACTTGACTCTCTGATATGTCTCTGGGGCCACTCGGGAGGCCTCAAGTTCTTCCTTCAACCGGGCCAACTCTTCATCCTTAGCGTCGAGCTAGGTCTTCGTTGAAGTGTGCTTGACCAACCGTCCATCCTTCTCGGCCTTCAGCACGGCCTCAACATCCTTCAAGTTTTGAGCCAACACCTGAAACTCTTTATTCTTGATCTCCATATCTTCAATAGTCCAGAGTTTCTTGGTGTTGGCCGAATGGATTTTGGCTTCAAAGGTGTCGGCCTATTTATTAAGCAGAGCCATTTGGGTGGCCTACTCGGTGCTTTTTCCTTTCTCCGCCTCCAGCAGCTCGACGCCCTTAGCCAAATCGGCTCATAGCTGAGCCATCTCAGTATTCATCTTCTTCAGCCACTCCTGAGAAGCAGATGATTGACCGCTCAGCGCCTTCAGTTGCTTAACCACCTGCTCTAAAAATACAAGTTGTTGGCACATGACCAGACTTTCTACCCAATACTGCAAGTAACCAGGAAAATATAAGCATCGATCTGAGATAAATTAAGAAAATACAACACTCACCCTAGTGAACATCTGGGTGTGGCTATTCACGAGCGCCCCCGAAGGCATGACCGCTACACGGGTTTGGGTGTCAGCCTATATCTGTGCGAGCGGCCCTTGAATGATTATCTGGTGCTCGGGGGCTCGAGAGTCAGCGTCGTCCAACTCACGCATTCCTCAGTCGGAAGATGGAGAACCGTCGTTATGTGGTGCAGGCGGTTCGGGGCTAATTGGGCTGAGGTTGCTCTTCCAGACGATCGAAACGATGGCGTCGAAAGGACGCCAGACTTTTGAATCTTTGATGGCGGGGCTTGAAGGCAACTAGTGGCCGCAGATGGTTCCCTATGACAGACTAGATAAGGATGGTGTCTGATCAAACGACATAGGGGGAGCAGTCGCCGGAGCTAGAGCTGGGATCGATGTTTCAACCCGCTCGACGAAAGGACACGGGCTAGTTCTGGTGGGGGTCTGCACCACTGAGGAAGCGGATCACGATGAAGTCTCCGCCCGGCGCCTCTTGCGCCTTATCAGTGGTTCCCCAGATGATGTCGAATCCGACACCCTCTCAACCGGAATCACCGACAGCTGCTCAGATGAAGGGTTTGATGCACCAACCGCTCCGTCGCTAGGCGTCCGACTGGCTATCCTTCTCTCACTAAGGCTGGAGCCCCCTCGCTCTCACCATGCGGGTCTTCTTATGAGCCCATCGGCTGCAGACCGTGGCTCTCTAGTTCGGCTACGGTCGCCGAATTAATCTCAGCATCTGCAAGCTTAACCTTTCCGGCCAGACGCGCACGCAGCATGATGTCAGCTGCAAAAGAAGAAGAGAAATCAGTTAGAATCAAAGGAAGAAGTGAAGAAGCTACTGCATACCTAGGCTGGATGGAAGCCTTGTGCGGATTGTACTCAAGCCAAAAACGTAGAAAACACCCTCCAGCAGCAACTTGTGGATGTCATATTTCTGATCGGCCAGCATTGAAGCTGCATTGAGATAGTTCGATCGGCTCTTGTACTTTTTAAGTGGAAGCTGACTCGCCACTTTAAGCTGCCAGTCAATCGGGAAGTCTGGCCGCTCGGGAAGGCGCATAAAATAGAAGTACTCCCTCAAATGCTTATTAGAGGGCGATATTTTATCGAAGAAAACTAAGCCCACTCGAGCTTGGAAAAGAAAAGTCACCGGCTTGGACAATTTGAGATAATAAAAATAATGAAAAAGTCGGGGAGTGAGAGGAATGTCGTGCAGGCGAAACAGAACCATCACCCCACACAATAGCCGAAAGGAGTTCGACACTAGTTGATGAAGAGATATGTGAAAATATTTACATACGACATGAAAGAAGGGGTGGATGGGAAACTACAGACCGGCGATAAATTGATACTTAAAGAAACAAAGATAGCCGGGCGGTTGAGTATTTGGTCGATCGGAAGGAGAAGAAAGAAGAACTTGGTAATCAGAAGGAAACTCATAGGCGGTTGTCAGGCTCTCAACGTCGCCAGCGTCAAACCTGGACTCAGTAGAGGTGTACCAAGGCCAGGGATGGTGACGGGAGGCTGTGAAGAACTCATCATCACAAAAAGCAAAGAAGACAGCAAAAAGATGCGATTGGAGGGAAGGAAAGCTTACTGGAATGTCTCCGGAGGAGCAGGAAAGGAAGGATATCACCGAGAAACGAAGGTGGAGTATTGCCAAAGAGCTCGAAGACGGAAATATGCAAAAGTAGAAGGCAGCGAGCACGGGTTTATAAACCCCAAGGTCGGTTGATCGACGTCGTCCGATCTAGGGTCGCGGAGACCTAGGCAGAAATCTGATCGTTGAATTCAAAGCACCAAAAGTCACATCATCAGATGATATCCATCTGTCACGTCAAGCGTGCAGCGGCAGTAGGAGGGGCACATAGCGCTAGGCCACAAGATGACATTTAATGAAGGCAATTAAGAGGCATGGAGGCGCGCTCAGCTATAATAAGTAGGGATTTGCACGATCTCCCAGAAATATGGATGACGTAAACCCAGATTGACCCACCCAAGAAAGCGCAAGAGAAGGTATCGAGGATGGATCTTGCTTGTGCTGATCGCCGTAAGGAAGTAAACGTATCGCCGACCAACAGTCTTCAACAAGTTGATCGGCAAAGAAACTTGCTAGCACATTCACTCAGTTACAAAGGAGCGGTTACATAGCCGACCGTCGGGCTACGTCAGTTTGATCAGAAGTTAAGGAGTGTCATAAGTCGATCAAGTGAAAATCGTCATTGACAATTTGTCCAGTCAGTCGGGTTTGCAGCCTCTTTTGACTAGACTTGAGAGGGAGACATGTGATGCGGCGATAAGAAGGGGCCCACCCTACAAGGGTTAGTTACACGATGAAGGTCAAAGTTAGGGCGGTTAACGTTCAGGTATCATATGGGCAAACAGATGATAATCGTATTGGCCGGTCGGACAATATACAGAATCCTGGCCGAGCAGCTACCCCGCTCGGCCTGACAACAGGACTCGGCACGGGTGCAGCGGAGTTTCGGCCGAGCGGACGCGACACAAGCATAGCGAAGTTTCGGTCGAGCGGCTAATTCGCTCGGCCTAGCAACGAACTCACTGTGTTATCTCTCGACATCCTTTTGAGAGTTAGTGTCGCTGACACCAGACATGGTCAACAAGAAGATCGTACGACGGAAGTTTCCACTGTCACATCAAAGATATATTCGGCTTGTTAAGATATTGTGTCAGAAACAATTTACTGACAAGTCTTTTCGGGAGAAATTTTGAGAAGCATGCCTGTCTGAGGAAGCGTGCGCGCGTTACAGAAACACTATATAAAGGGAGTCCAAGCATTGACAGAGGCACGCGATATATATTATTTGTGTTATAGTGTTTATTCTTGTTGCTCCGCCTTCTACTTCATCGTCGGTGACTGATTTGAGCGTCGGAGGGCCAACCCCGAGACCCCTTTCCTGACTCGACACTGACGTCATCTGTTTTGTAGGGCGGAGCAGAGTATACGAGCGATCAGCGAGATCTCCATATCCTCGTCTTTTTATCTCATCGACTTTCGGATAAGATCAAAATTATTATTATTATGTGTTTTAAATTGTTATTTAATTATTTTGTTAAAAAAAATATGTATAATTGTGACAAAAGATGAATACGTTCGCACCCAGCATTTCCATCAACCCGTTTTAAGATCATCACGGAGGAAAAAAAAAATACGATCTATTAGTATGTCACTTACCTGGACGGGGTTGACGGGTGATCAGAAAAAAAAATATGTATAATGAAATCAAATCAGGTGGTTCGGTTCGAATTGGTTGTGCTTTGTAATTCACTTCTTAACCGAACCGGCTTCATACGGTCTATTAGTTTGTTTTGCCTATTAAACTTACTATATATAACAGGGACCTCTTTTAGAATAATATGATTTATGTTAAAAAAATTCAAATTTTTATTCGACCAAAGGAATGAGACATTCAAGTATTAAAATTCAAAATTTCCTTTTTCAAATAATTTAAATATATTAGTAAATTAAATTAATTTGATTATTTTAATAACTCTTATATATATATATATATATATATATATATATATATATATATATATAATCTTATATTAATTCAAACAGCCCATGCAGATCGGCACACCTAACAAACCCGTCAAAACGTGAAACTGCTGAGTAATATCCAAAACTAAAATTCCTTTTTTGAGAAATATCCAAAATCAAACTATTCCACTTAACGCGAATCTTAAAGCGTATAAAGTATGTCACTTATTCTAATAATACTTCATTAGTGGCTAATTAATTGCCGGCGTCCAGTGCTTAATTCGCTAATCATCTCCGAGCAACCGCCGGAGCTTCAATGGCAGAAGATGACCTTGAGCTCGCGCGGCGAGGCGCACTCGTGGGTCAGCGACGGGCTGTCTTGGGCGTAGGTGAAGGTGGCCGGGCACGCGCGCTTGAAGAACTTCGAGTAGATGCTCGGCCGGCACATCTCCCAGCTGCTGTAATTGTTCCGGCAGCAGAGCTCGTCGGTGCCGAAGGCCACGCACCCGCTCTTGCACCCCACGACGGCTCCGCCGGGGCCCCTCATCTTCAGCACCTCCGGGCACGTCGCCAGAAAATCCACCTGGCACCCCACCACCGGGCACCGCCCCTCCCCCTCGTGCGGCGTCACCGTCATCCCCACGTTGAACCCGTCGACGAGGCTCACGCCGTAGGACGTCAGGTCGCGCTCCCCGCCGTGGTGGAGGGTGATTTGAGCGAGGCTAGCGGGGGGCTCGCCGCCGAAGCCGCCACACTCCAGGCGGCCGCCGCAGTCGCCGGTGTCGCAGGACAGGCGCCCGGCGGCGCCGTCGCCGCCGCAGCCGGTGCGTGCCCAGATGCGCCCAGACCACGTGGAAATCGGCGCGGGGAAGGTGCGGTAGGACTGGGAGGGCAGGAAGAACCCGCCGCCCTCGAGGACGTCGCCGCCGGAGTTTGGTTGGATGGCCGGCCACAGCGGGAACGGGCAGTTGTTTACCACCGTCAGGTTCATCGGCGGGAACTGGGCCGACGACTGCTGGGCCATGAGGAACAACAGGACCAGCAGAGACGAGAGCAGCGGGAAAAAGGAGGCGGAAGCCATGGCGGGAGCTTCTGATACTGCAACCTGAAGCAAAGCAGAGGAATTTATAGGCGCAGAAGGGATTTATAATGTGACTGATCACATTATTTCACGAAAATATATTTAATTGTTTTTTCAAAAATAAAATCAGTCTTAATTCCTTTTTATTTTAATTAATTATTTTATTTTATTTGAAAAAAAAATTGAAAAAGCAGTGTTGCTTATTGCGTGAGGTGTCTGGTACGGCAGAAGAAGTAATTATGAGCAATATTCTTTATGCGGATGGTTCTGGAATTCCATTCACGCATAATGTGAGTTCCCTGATCATGAACATTATGGAAAAAGCGCCGAATATTTCCAAATTCTCATTTGGGTACAAAAGTCGGATTCAATTGTTTCGTGTAGTTTACTGAAAACTCGCCCTTTCGCCTCATCGCCTGTAATTTTAAATTATTAAAAACGGAACGGAGCAAAACAAGGCAGGAGTTCTCGTGCCACGTGGCGCGTCAGCATTGCTTTCCCCTACTTCCCGTGAACCCAAACAAAGTTTGGCTCGTCGGCCGGCGGTGCTGCGCCCTCCTCCTCCGTCGCCGGAGTCGGAGTGCCGCCTCCGGATTGGAGCCGCTCCTCCGAAAACCCGGTCGGGTGCAACGGGAAGAGTTGCAGCGTCTCCTGCGTCTGGCCGCCGCCGTCGACGTCGAGCACGGCGCGGTGTTCACGGCGGTGAGTCGCGCTGTTCCGGCTGAATGCGTCTTCCTCGTGGTCGACAAAACCAAAGCCCGGGAACGAGGACGCTTTCGGGAGACCTGCGGACGCAGGGAGGAACACGGCGGGGAAATGCGGCTGGAGGAGACCGACACCGCCGACGTGCGAAGAGTGAGCGTAGTACGGAGTGTAAGCCACTGGAATATAACGCACTACAGAGCATTAAATTATAGTACAATTCATTGCCTCTGTCCATGCTAATAAACAACAAGTAATCATAAAAATGGAAACTTTGCATGCAACGGAGGAATAGAAATTGGTTCGAGACGTCCTCACCATTGTTATTGGTGTAAGTTGAGGGCGGGGGAAACGGAGGGGGGACTGGGGGCTGCCGTAGCGGCGGCAGAGGAAGGTGGTGGTGGTGGTGATGGTTGAGAAACCTGGAGAAGTAAGCAAAGCTCTCTTGCTTCTGCTTCTGCTTCTGGCGCTGCCTCGCCTTGTGATTCTGGAACCAGTAGAACACGTTCTTCCCCTCGATGCTGCCGTACTCTCTCAGCTTCCCGGTGATCTGCTGAATCTGGTCGGCGCTCGGTGTGCGCACGCCCTGCTTGTACAGCCCCTCCAGCAGCGAGATCTGCTCCTTGGTTGGATTCCACCGGGAGTTCGAAGCGGACGAGGAAGAAGACGTCGCCGCCGCAGACGACCCTGTCTTGCCCTTCCCTGTCTCCGCCACCTCCATTGGCGCGCGCACTCAATCAAACGCCTATGTTCGGCGGCGAGGACGAGTATATATAGTGGATGGGAGGGCGAAAGGCGCGCGGTGGTTGTCTCGTAGCGGGTCAAACAGAGCGTAGGAACGTGAAGGTTTGACGTGGGTTTGTTTAACTCTGAAAACATGGCGAAGCGCAGAGCGGCCGGCGCCGCGCCAGGTGCTGTGCCACTGCCGCGCCGCGCGCCCCTCTCTCTCTCTCCGCTTTAACTTTTTGGCGTCGTCGTTTTGTTTCCTTCGGGGGATGCGCGCATTGAATGAATGGAATGCCGGTTTGGGCTTTCAAAGGCTCTCTAGCTTTTTTCAAAGCAGAGCAGAGGATTTGAGACACGGTTAATTTAGAGGATGCTCCTCCTCGGGAATGAATGAAATGCATTCTTTCCTGGCTCTCTTCGTCTTCTTAATCTCATCTGAATGCTGCGTAAATGCTCACGATGAAACCATATTTGTGTAACATGCACATCCTTCGATTCCACCACTGATTGCGTACGTGCTCAAATTGTTAGCCTATCATCTTCCAAAAGATTTCGATTGGGTTTGTTTTTTTTTTAAGCTCAAACCTTTTGTTAAATCAATCAATCAGTCATATGGGCGTTCAACGGGATGGTGCATGAAACATGCAATCTATGTAACACATGAAAGATTTCTCTGCAAACTAAAGGAGAGTCACGCAGTTAATGCAGAGGAGGCTAGATATCTCGGGAAGAGCAGGAGAGAGGAAAACATAGGGCAGTGGCGATCGCACGCAGCATGCACACAAATGGCACGAGATCTCTCTACCTCTCTGCAGGGAGATCCGGTGGGAATTCGTAGGCTCGTGGAGCTCAACGCGCGCGGAGAAAGATACATAGTGAGCGAAGCAGCAAGGGAAGAAAGGAAATGGTAGCCGGGCAAAAAGAAGTGAGAGAGAGGGAAAACAGAAAAAAAAAACAAGAAAGGAAGAAGGCAAACGTATATGGTTGATGTGCATGGTAGTCAGCACAAAAGGGGTAGGGTTAGCCTATGGGCGGCTATGGCTATGGGGGTGTAGTAGAGGGTGCAGCAGTAGACTACAAGTAGTAGTGGTACTATGGTCTGCATGCTGCCAATCACGAAGAGAGAGTGAGAGAGGAGAGATGGCATTGCATGGCATGGACTGGGGTGGTGCATTGGGAAATGGAGGAGGGAGGGAGGGGGATACGGGAGATCTCAGTATGCATGGGCAGGGGAGGGGGATGTACGTAGGAACCGCGGCGCTTCCGCTCTTTTGGGAAACAGTATGCTTGTTTATTTCTAGGGATAAAAAGAAGGCTCCTTTTGTTTAGCCAAACCGGGCGGAAAGGAGAGCAAAGGGGAGGGAAGAGGAAGGAAATTAAAATTTTTGATTCGAATCGAATTGATAACATCAATAGTATAAACAGCTGATGGCTGAAGTGTAGGGTAGACTGGAGATGGATTGATAATCGACATCTTAGAACTCACTCATGGTTTAGAGGTACTTGACCATGCCTCGGCCTTCGACACTGAGTTTCGAACAACTTCAGCAACTTCTTGTTCATCTGCAGGATAAACAATTGAGTGTGAATAAAAAAAAAGAAGATAGCCATGGGAATATTGATTTTTTTCAGAACTATTTTGAGACATTTGTTGCTGACGCATTATAAAATTGAATCAACATAATAAGATTTATACCTTCCGCAGTGGGGCATACCAATGCTATTAATCATATGGGGTTATGATTCTAATTACTTATCAGCAAATTATAGATAGCATGACAAGGAGTTGAAAATATTGAACTAGGCGGTGGGAAGCAGACCCCTTACCCTGAGATATCACTAAAGAAGCAGGCATATCTAAAAAAATTAGGAACTTCTTATTGTTTGCTATACGTCCTTGAGTCACTAGTTTACTTATCCCTTATTATGAAAGCATCTCTAATCCTGTCCCCATAATGATTTCCTTCCTTTGATAGCAAATATAGCTGTATCCCAAAATCTGCAATAATGTCCTCTTTTTACACTATGCTTACGCTAGCCCAAAAAAGGAGCTAGGATCAGGGCGGCTAATCTGAACAAGGGCACAAGGGCAACTTGACATATTTAAAATTATTAATGAAAAATAAAGACATTATTTAAAAAAATTATTATTAAGTTTTTACCAACTATATTTAATATCAGTGTTCTAAAAGGCACCGTCTATGACTGCCTAGGCGATGCCTAGGTGAGGGGTGGCTGTCCACCGGCCGACCTTTTGCAAAGGCGACGTTGATAGGCGTTGTCACTTTAATCAGCCGCCTAGGTGGCTAGGTGCTGCTTAGGCACGAGACCTCTGGTTTTATTAAAAAAAAACAATAAAAGTCCTCCAAATCGATTGGCCGATCGATCGAACACTTCCCGAATCGATTGGTCAATCGATTGGCATGAGTTTCGCAAGAAACAAAAGTCTGCCGAATCGATTGACAGGTGAATCAATTGATTAATCGATTGAACCTTCTCAATCGATTCATAAGTTGCTACCAATCAATTGGCAGCAACAAAAGGATTTATATTTTGATTTTTGAATCGTTTAAAAGGACTTTTTCCTCTTCATCTTCTCCCTCCCCTTCTTCATCGAAGAGCAACATCTCTGCTGTCATTTTTTTCTCCAACAGTCGCAACATCAGCCATGTATCTTCATCAGCCCTCTCCAACGCACCCTACCCTAAACCATAACCCAGCCAACCACCACCAGCACCCTGCTCTGTTTCTTGACATCTTCCGTCGGAGCTCGCCGTAGCTAGCTAAGGCTGTCAACAACGAAGGGAAACCAATCCTAACTGCTGGGTTGGAGCGCAGCACCTTGTTCCCTCATTTCCCGCCTGCGACGATCTCCTTTTCTTCCCAATAATTTTTTCTTCTGCTAAGTTAGTAACAACATCCCTGAGTTTAAGTGGGTTAATAAAATTTTATTGTATGTTATTAAATCTTGTATGTTATTGCTTGGCTTGAATTGATCAATTGATAATTGATTTTTTGAATGCTTGATAACCATTACTTGATTCAAATGATTTTTTTTAAATTGATATTGATAATTTTTTACTTGTGTAGTAAAATATCAGGTACTATATCTTTTGAAGTATCTAATTCAATATCAGAGATTAATATCCTTTTGAAGCGTAATTCAAATGACGTTGGATGAGAATTTGTGGACTTAGAGGATCCTAAAAATTTGAATAAGTTGAGATGCAAGTTGTGGAAAAATTACTAGTGGTGGAATTTATTGGATCAAATAACATGTTGCCAATATCAAAGGAAATGTTGTCTTATGTAAGAAGTCTTCGAATGATGATAAAGTGAAGTGTAAGAATGTCATTGAAGAAGCAAGAACAAAAAAGAAACAAAAGAATATGAATGAAATGGGGGTAAGAGAAGAAGTTGTTCTTGAAGAATATGAGGAAGATGGAGTTCAGGGACAAGAAGAAACCCGCTTACTCTTGGCCTTATGAACCGATTTGCATCTGTCATTGATCCCGAGTCTTCATTGAGTGGAAGTAAGAAAACAAAACAACAAAATATTATTGATGCACTTTGGAAGCAATGGACACATAGTGTGCACCAATATTTAGCTCGATGGGTGTATGAGTCTGGTATTTCATTTCATGCCATTGACAATGACAGCTTCAAGAGGTTTGCGGAAGTGGTTGATCAATTTGGCCCGGGTTATCGTCCTCCAACTCAATACCTATTAAGTGATCCCTTATAGAAGGAAGAGGTAGATATAGCTAAAAGTCTATTGAAGAGGCAAGAAGAAAAATGAACTTTGAATGGTTGCTCAATTTTGACCGATGCTTGAACCAACCGAAAAAGAAGAAATATCATGAATTTGTGTGTCAATTGTAAAGAAGGCACAAGTTTCCTTTCTTCTAGGGAAGCATCGGATGAAGCACACACCGGGAATTATATATTTAAATCTATGGATAAATGCATGGAAGAAGTTGAGCTCAAAAGTGTAGTTCAAGTGGTAACGGACAATACTTTGGATAATATGGCGGCAAAAGATTTGATGAAGGAGAAGAGGTGTTATATATTTTGGGCTTTGTGTATAACTCACATCGTGAATCTTATGCTTCAAGGAATTATGAATCAACCTAAGTTCAAAGAGGTGATTAAGAAGGCAAAAAGCTTGACAATCTTTATTTATGCACATCACAATACATTATCAATGATGAGAAAGTTTACAAAAAAAAAAGGGGGAATAGTTGAGGCCGGGAGTAACACGATTTGCAATTATTTTTCTAACTTTGCAAAGTTTGATGGAGAAGAAAAGTGAATTAAGAGCTATGTTTGCTAGTGAAAAATAGAATGCATGCCAGCATTCAAAGAGTGCAAAGGAGAAGGTGGTATATAATACCGCTATAAGTGCCTCTTTTTGGAATGAGGTAAATTTTTGTTTGAAGGTATTTGCCCCTTTAGTTAAATTGTTTCATCTTGTTGATGGTGATAAGAATTCATCTATGAGTTTTGTGTATGGAGAATTACTTAGAGCAAAAGAGGAGATTAAAGTGGCATTTAAAAATCAAGAGCTTCACTATCGTCCGGTTATTGATATTATTGATGAGAAAAATCGTAATCGATTTGATAATCCACTCATTTGGTGCTCTACCTCTTGAATCCTTATTACTCCTTTAATGACCAGAGCATAGGAGGTGAAGAAGTGGTCACGAATGAATTTTTCACTTGTGTTGAAGTATTCTTTCATGATGATATTGATAGTCAAAATGAGATAATAAATGTGGAGTTGTTAAACTATATTAACAAAATGGGGAATTTAGAAGAGCATGGGCTATAATTGGGTGTAAACAAAATGATGAGATATAATTCGGGTAAGAACTAAGAACAAAGTAATAATTATTTATTTTATAATTTTTATTGCTTGTTTTTTAATTTTGTTTATTGTTATTATTTGATTTGTTTTTATTTAGTTGGATGGTGGCATCTTTTTGAAAATGGTGTACATAAATTGCAAACGATGACTAAAATGATCCTTTTTTAACAAGTTCTTTCGGTTGTGAGAGAAATTGGAGTACTTTTGAGGGGGTAAGTACTTAATTACTTATTGTGTAGTGTGTACTAACTACTAATCAATAATTACTAAATGTCTTAATATGTATTCAATATTAATATTTTTCTTTAATGTAGATCCATACAAAGAAAAAATATAAACTAGATACCGGAAGATTGAATAATTTAGTCTATGTTCAACCCATTGCAAATATCATAAACAAAAAGAGAAGATAAGAAGAAAAAGGAGTTGATGTGCTACTTGCTAGTATGACATAAGGATGGATTGTTTAATGGTGGAGATGAAGATGTTGAGACAAATATTGAAGAGGTAAGAAAACTTCACGAAGAAGAATTTGTATCGGATGAAGAAGAGTAAGATCTCATGGATTTTGAGTTTGAATCTGATACGGAAGAAGTGTTGGAGAAATATGGAAATTGAACTAGAAGAAGAATTAGGGATATAAGATGATTATATGAGTTATTTTGTGCACTTTTGTTATTTTTATTGTATGTTGAAGTTGAATAAATTAATATTTTGAATTTTGATTAATATTTTACTCCTTGTCAATTTGTGTATTTAACGTTGAGGGTGAATAAAAATTCCGCCTAATCACTGGACGGCAGGTGACTGCCCGCCTACCGCCTAACGCTTTTTAGAACATTGTTTAATATTAGTAGAAGTAGACCCCATCTAGTAAGGATAAAACTTGATTGTTATTGTACATTTAATATTAGTAGATAAGCTTTAAATCTTATCTAAACACTGGAATTCGATATCTAAGTCGAGAAGCAACCTGACACATCTAAATACACTTATCGAGTTAAAGTTCTGTTATCATTAGCAGGAAAGTTATTAAATATACAATGGATTAATCTGTAGGTCAAATTATTATTTTATGGAAAATGTATACGAAAGATCAATATTAACAGAGAAAATAAGTTTTAAAACTGACTTACGGCTATCCTTCGCTGATCCTGAATAACTTGTTTTGCTCTAGCCCTGACTTCTTCAGGGTCAACCTTAGATCGCGGGCGAACAGAAAATCCATAGGCATTGTTTCGGGCCTAGAAGCATGTTGTCGAGAAGCTGAGATACCAGTTTTGCTAACTCTGTAACTGTTGGGCGTTACATCAGGAGACGAAAGGGTTCGTCCCTTTCGCTGCTGCAAACGGATGTTTTCTGCTAACACCATGGAGACGAAAGAGTGTCCTTTCCCCTTCGTCTTCCTCAGCCTTCCTATTTAAGGTGCGTCCAAGCACAAATCCGGCAAGAGAGGAGCGCAGCGGATGTGATCAGGGGAGCGCAGCGGATGTGATCAAAGAGCTTTGCGAGGTGATCAGCGAGCAGAGGAGAACACCTAGTGGTTAGGATTTGGCTCGTGAACTTTGGAGCACTTTCCGATTTTCCCGTGATTGTGCTTCCGACAACGACTGCCCACTTCGACCGCCGACGTCTTCAGTTGCGACTTCGGGAGATCTATGTGAGTGATTATAATTACCACATTGTTTTATTTTTATTTATTTCTGTTTCATGCTCTCAAAACTATCAGAGCATGCATGATTTTGAAAGCAAGGAAATCGACGCGAAAAAATTCGTGTTTTTCTTCTTCTGTCGCGAAGAAGAAGATGAACAGAAACACTGTTCATCAATTGAATCGATTAACCAATCGATTCAATTGAATTGAATCGATTAACCAATCGATTCAATTGAATTGAATCGATTGAAATTTCGTTTTAATCGATTCAAATTCGTGAACAGTGTTTTTTGACAAAGCACAGTGAAGAAAAAAAAAATGCGTGCTCACTGAATCGATTCAAGAGAAGAAATCACGAACAGTGAGAGTGCACTGAATCGATTCTTCAATGAGAAAATAAATGGAATGAACCGTGTCGTTTTGACGAAGCACAGTGAGTTACGTTTTTGCATGCGAAAAGAAAAAAAAACGTGAACATTTTTTTAATGATACTGTTTGTTTTTTGTTTTTCATGTAAAAGAAAAAAACGTGAATTTTTGTTAAATGTTAATTAAATATATTTATTAATTAATTAAATACCTACCGAAATGTATTATTAATTAATTTATGGTTCAATTTACTATAAATGGAACCAGACCAACTTGGTCGATCAAACTTAGGTCTGGTTTAAATTATTAATTAATTTAAACAGACCAAATTAATTCAATGATATCAAGATCTGGTTCAAATTATTTATTGGTTTAACCAATTCGTTTATTATTGAATTAATTAGGGTGACTTTGATTACAGAAGTTGGGCTGATCAAATATGACCGGATTAGTTTTGTTATGTCAGATTTGATAATAAAAATTAGATTTGTTCTAATGGGTCAGACTTAATCTAATGGGCATTGGATGAATCAAACGAACCAAAGTTTGATCAATAAGTCTGAGATTGACTCAAATGGGCTTAAACAATAACAGAACATAAGTCCAATTAGATTAGTTCTAATGAGGACAATAGACTAAGTTTAATATCCGAACTCCTGATTGACCGGTCTAATGGGTCAGTCGACTTAAACTCCTGAAAATCGAGAAGATTTGTTTTTCTTGATTTATAATGATGGTATGCCTGTATAAATTGAATTAAACTGGTTTTGTACTGGTTAGTCGATTTTTGTAAAAATACCGGAAAAATGACGAATAAAGATAAGGGAATTTTCCGGAATTTATGGGAATTTTTTTCGAATTTTTCGGAGCTCGTATGGACGAGTTTATAAGGATAAAACGGGATTCCGAGAAAGCCTGTTTAGGCTGCCCATTTAAGCGAAGAAATGTTTATATTTATAATTCCTTTCCCGTTTCTTTTTATTTTTTTATTTTTTATTTTTTTTATTTCTTTTCCTTCGTTTCCCTTCCTCACCAAAACCCCCGCGCGCCCCTCTTCTCTCCCCGTCGCAACCCGTGCCCTAACCGTCGACCGTCGAGGGTTTTCCTCCTCATATTCCTTTTCTTCTTCCCATACAACCTCTTCTCACCATGCCTAGTCTTCTATTCATCGCGCTACCGCTCGACGCCGCACTCCTCTTCTCCCAAGCGCCGGCAACGAATCTGCCACCACCGACCTACTGTCGAGATTGTGTGCCGAGCACCAACATCCGAGCCCTAGCTGCCGTCGTCGCACGGAGCAGCGCTGCGGACCTCCCTTGTGCCCTAGCGCTATTGTTTCCCTCTGCCCTAGCGACGACAGTTGGCCGCCGGCGCCCCTTTCCGGCGCCCTCCTTCCTTTCGAGCAGTGTAGATTGGCCTAGGGCTCGAGTTCACCTACATACTTCCTGCCGTGCCTAGTAGTGATCCTTAAGGTAGGTGGTCTAACTTGCTGTGGAATTAGGAATCGTGTAATTGATTTCCTTGTGATCTTCTTGCTGTTCTGGACCGGGAGGAGAATCTCAGATCAGTTCTTATTGTGTTTCCAAATCAGAGCTTGGATATTCTTCTCTGTTCTTGATCATCCCTTCCTTGAGGTGCATTTAGGTCACGGTTGAGGTAAATTGAAATTCGGATGATAGTGCATTTCAGGGATAATTTGGCTAATTATGGATGTTGGTGTTGAGATGACGAAGGAAAAGTGAACTCTTTCTTCACAAATCACAGGGGAGTGTTTTGTTGTCCTGCTGCTATATTAGAGGTAAACACTAACTTTAGCAACTGTTTTGGTACTTTGGCTGTTGGATTATTGATGTGGGCGAGTTGGGTTTAATTCGATCAATGAAGGTATTGGAATTTGTGTTAGAATATGTTGGTATGTAGTACTTTGGTTATAGAAAGGATGATGGTGATATGATTAGGGTTTTACCCAAATTTAGAGTTAGAGATTTTATTTAGCTATTTATGAGAATTTTAGCTAAATAAAAATATATGTATATTGGTGACACAGGACTTTGACGCGAGACGAACATCTCGATGTCGGATTTGGACATTCCTATTGGAGGCGGGTACTTTGACTTATGTCTTTTGATATGCATAATAATGTGTTTAACATATAGCAATGATTGTGTTTTCCATTTGTTTCGGTTGGTCACTACATGATCTGTTACATGTTTGCTTGTTTACTTATTATGCACTGCATGTTATTATTTACCTGATCATACAGGCTTTAGAAGTAGTGACACAACCATATTATACATTATGTTCAGGACCTAAGGTTTATTTGATACCCTATCTGATCTGTGTACCTTCCATTTGATACATTGTCCTGTGGTACATACTTTGTATTTATTTATATGGTTATTGTTATGTTGTTCGTGATATTGCCATGTTTAGTGTCATGCATCATCTTGCATGATTGCATGCTGTGCGATTGTCTGCTCCATTATTGTTGAGCACATCGCCAGTTACATGTATCCGTACACACCACCACTCATGGGTTAGTGGTAGATCAGACAGGTGTGTGACAGATCTGCTGTTTGGCTCCGTTGGTCTGGTGACTCAGCGTGGTAGCCGTTTGGCTCCGCTGGTTTAGTGTAGCAGCGTGGTAGCCAGCAGGCGGTTGGACTCTGTTTGGCTCCGTTGGTCCGCTCATAGGTAGTGTGACACAGCGTGGTAGCCGGCAGAGATACCTCCCCGTCATCGTGTACCGGGAGATGAGAGCATTGCGCTCCCCCACTTATGATTTGGGGTAGGAGGATAGACATACTCCGACAGCATCCCGTCCACTCAGTCACTCATCAGGAGTAGTGATGTCAGAGTGCACGGTTGTCACAGCCCTACCCACTCGGACTCACCATTGTGTGTGAGTTGGCTGACTGGCGTCAGGGGTGACTATGACATTGGCATCATATGCATGATGCATTTATTGTTTGTGTTTGCTGCATATATATGGATGTATATGGTTGACATGCATACAGGATTATGACACTCTCTGTCTAACGACATGTTATCCTTATACTTGATCCTGGTTAGTACAGTTTTCTCATGTATTCCTCAGTTGCATTTATCTTCTTGTATCAGGAGACTGTACGCATGATTTATCTTCTTTATTATGCATATCAGTTGTTACCCGCTGAGTGTTGGACTCACACCCTCCTCCGTTACTATTTCAGGTTGATGCTGTCAGGAGAGAGTTCTAGTCGCTAGTCCCCTACAGACCGCGAGGACGTGTGGTTTATCTTTTGATTTTCTTTATCAGACTAGTTCTGTTTGATACACTTGGATTATGGTTTTTGTGTTATGGATATTGCACTATTTGGACTTGTATTAGTTTACTATATGGTTACTGTCGATGATTTTCATTCAGATTTGTTTTACTACATGCCTGCCTGGATGGCAGAAGAGGTGAGTTGATTTTATCGTCGGATTTATGTTTTATGAGTGTAGTGGAGTAGGACATCGGTTTTGAGCTTTATGGGTGTAGTTGAGTAGGGTGGATTTTGAGTCTTCTTATCATTACTATTTAACTACGTGGTTATGTCAGCCAGAAGCTGAAATTGATATAAACTGCGTGGATGTCTGTGTTATTGTTTGTTTATTATTGTTATTATTCCAACCACATGTGGCTGAGGTATATGGTGATGTAGAATGTTTCAGATTGCCCGCCGTACAAGGGAGATGCTGTCGAAATTTCTTCGGACAGTGACTCTCCCGGGACGTGACAATTTTTTACTGACTTATTTAAATTCAATTTTTCAGATGACACGGACAATTATCACATTGACTCGTCGCGAAGTGCAGCGAAACCAGCTCCGAGAGGAGATTCAGGAGATAGAGTATAAGTCTGCTTATGGAGTCGACGGACATGTTAGACGGCTGGATAGACTATTTTGGAAACTTGAGCAAGAAGAGTTTTCAGTCCTGGACAGTTATAGGATCTGAGCATTGATGCATTCATTGCCAGAGTATCCCAGGGTAATAACAGACTATGTATGACGCGTCACATATTCAGTACTGTGTGAGGAACTACTTCACCATATGGGTGAAGAAGAGCCTGAAGAGTCTGAAGATGACTAGGAGATGCTCGAGGAAGATCCAAAAATTGATCTGATGAAGAATCCTGAAGCTACCCCATCTGATATTATCCCAAGTGAGTCCAGGTTAATAGGGATAATGTTGGCTGCTACACTAGTGTTTGTCCTAGTGGGAGCAATGCTGACCTTTCTAGTTTACTAGTGTTCTGTTTACTATCGTTATGTACGAACAATGTTAGCTCATCTAGTTTTTGAGTCATGTAATAATTTCTATCGTTTTATACGAACAGAATTAAATAATGAAAAGTTATGTTATATGTTAACTAACTTGGAAATGATTAGTTTATTTCATGATATGATTAATTCATATATCCATATGATTAGTTCATATGAAAAATGATTCGTTCATTAGATGTGATGTGTATAATATAATTGATCAATGTTGATTAGATTAGAACATACAAATGATGAGTAGAAACAATGTTATCACTTGATTTTGTAAACTAATTCTAATTTACACTGAGTCAATAATTAATTGC
The DNA here is from genome assembly GCF_018446385.1 of Zingiber officinale. Lineage (NCBI taxonomy): Eukaryota > Viridiplantae > Streptophyta > Magnoliopsida > Zingiberales > Zingiberaceae > Zingiber > Zingiber officinale. Next base: position 95,199,636 of record NC_055988.1, on the reverse strand, counting down.
ACATATATGAATTACACTGAAATAATAAATAATGTATTTATTTATGTAGACCATGGCAACTAAAAACATCATAGCTAAACTCAATAAAGGTGAAAAATTATATGCGGATAACTACAAAATCTGGCACCTCAAGATACAATACGTTCTCGAGGAACAAGAAGTTCTAGAGGTTGTAAATCAATTCTTAGAGGAACCGGTTGATGGTTCTAGGGCACAGCACAGACGTGACCTTAATGCCTATAAGGCATGGAAAAGGAAAGACTCCATTGCTAAGGGAATACTGATTAGTTCAATGGTGGATGACCTGGTATTTGACTATGAGCCATTACCATCGGCTCATGCTGTCTGGGTAGCCCTTAGAGAGAAGTACAGTGGAGTCAGTCTGAATAAGCTCCGTCAGCTAACTATCAAGTTTGATAGCTGTAAAAAGCGCTCGAATGTTACCATGGCTCAACATCTCAGGGAGATGGATAACATGATTCGAGAGCTTAAGACTACAGGTTATGCATTGACTAATAAACAACAGGTTCAAGCAGTTATCCGTTCCCTTCCTGATTCTTGGGAAACGATGAAACAGAACTTGACCCATAGTGAGAGTATCAAGACTTTCACTGATGTCTCACGCCATGTGGAACTTGAGGCGGAGAGAGGATTGAATCCGCAAGGATTTCGGATCAAGCTTTTGTAGCTAAAGGTTCTGATTCCAAGAATAAGAACAAGTGGTTTAAAAAAGGAAAGGGAAAAGGAAAGGAGGCTAATGCTGTTGCTGCGAAAAACCAAATCAAGAAGAAAGGAAAGAAATATGGACAGAAACCTAGGAGCAAGTTGACTTGCTTCAACTGTGGCAAGAAGGGTCATTTTGCTCGGGAGTGTGCTGAGCCTAAAAAGATTCAAGAGCAACGAACCACGTAGCTCGTGATCGAGCTACATATGTGGAGTACCGTCGGATACCAGCTGGCAACAAATGGATATATGTAGGAAACAATGCAAGAATTGAAGTCAAAGGAATTGGCACTTGCAAGCTCAACCTACGTGGTGGAGGCACCTTGTTTCTACATGATGTCCTGTACGCTCATGAGATTCGACGAAATCTGGTTTCCGTTATTTGTCTTCTTGATTTAGGTTACAATGTAAATTTTTATAGCCTTTGTGTGGAACTTCGAATTAACTCTGTGTTAATTGGGCATGGTTTTGTAACAAATGTTTTATGGTTCTTGATGTAGAACCAAATAATAATGATGGTTGTTTTTCAAACATTGTTCTTACTAGTAATGCTGATGTTAATGATGAAATTTGACATGCTAGATTGGGACATATAGGACAAGAACGAATGAATAGATTAGCTAAGGAGGGACTATTAGGCACTCATACTAATATTAACTTGTCTATATGTGAGCATTGTCTTGCGGGAAAGACGACTAGAAAACTATTTGGTAAGGCTATTAGGGCTGAATCACCATTGCAATTAATTCATTCGGATATTTGTGGTCCAATGAATATGAAGGCTAGAAATGGGAGTTCCTATTTCATTACATTTATCGATGACTTCACACGTTTTGGTCATGTGTATTTGATTTCTCACAAATCTGAAGCATTGGATTACTTTATTCGTTACTTGAACGAAGTTGAGAATCAATTGGAACGTAAGGTTAAAACCTTGCGCACTGACCGTGGAAGAGAATATTTGTCTGATCAATTCAAGACAATGTGTAATGAGAAAATGATTATTAGACAGCTAACTATCCCTGAAACTCCATAGCAAAATAGGGTTGCTGAAAGAAGAAATAGGACTCTTCTTGAAATGGTTAGGTCTATGATGGCACAGGCTAATTTGCCAATCTCCTATTGGGGAGATGCATTAAAAGTTGCGACCTATATACTTAACAAAGTGCCTTCAAAGTCAGTTCCATCTACCCCACATGAACGTTGGACAGGCAGAAAGCCGGATTTGAGTAATCTGAGACCTTGGGGGTCAGCTGCCTACGTTCATGATAAGACTCACGAATATGAAAAATTAGGACTCAGAGGTAAGAAGTGTATCTTTATAAGGTACTCTGAGACTTCTAAGGGTTATATTTTTATTGGTGAGCGACAAGATGGAACTATCTCTGAAATAGAGTCAAGAGATGCTACTTTTCTAGAAACTTAGTTCCCAACACGAGGTAAAGTTGATAAGACAATTCCTCTATATGAGATAGAGGAGGAGGATAATGTTCCTTTATCAACAGACCAGGAGATGTCTGAATCTAGTCAACTGAGTGGGAGTAACTTGCCACTGAATGAGTCAGTTTCTCAACAGTCTAACCTTCGAAGAAGTAGTCGTCAGATTATTCCTCGGAGAAGGTTTGATATTGAGAATGAGGCATTGATGGTTCTCCCAGTTGATGATGAGGAACCTCGAACAGTTGAGGAAGCTTTGAGAAGCTCAATTAGAAAAGAATGGAAAATTGCAATGGATGAAGAAATTGAGTCAATGAGAAAGAATCAAGTTTGGGATTTAGTCGATCTTTCTCCAAGCCGAAGGGCTATTGGGAATAAGTGGATTCTCAAAGTAAAGAGGAAAGCAGATGGATCGATTAATCGATACAAAGCTCGATTAGTTGCAAAAGAATATACCCAAATGGAGGATATTGACTTTGAAGAGACATTCTCCCCAGTTATGAAGTTTGTGTCAATACATGTCATCCTAGCTATAGTAACACAATATGACATGAAATTACATCAGATGGATGTAAAAACGACTTTCCTTAATGGTAATCTTGACGAAGAAATCTATATGGTACAACCAGAAGAAGACCAAGAGAAAAGAGTATGTAGACTTCGGAAGTCTATATATGGGCTAAAGCAAGCGTCAAGACAATGGAACATAAGATTTAATGAAGTAATATTATCTTATGGTTTCGAAATGGTCAATGAGGATCATTGTGTTTACCTAAGAAAGGAAAAAGGAAAGTTTATCATTTTATCATTATATGTTGATCATATGCTAATAGCTGGAAGTGACATAAAGTGTGTGATAGAAGTCAAAAGTTGACTTTCATCACAATTTAACATAATAGATATGGGAGAAGCAGAGTACATCTTAGGAGTGAAGATCGTTAGAGACCGATCAAAGAGGTTTTTGGGTTTGTCTCAAGAAGCTTATATCATTAAGATGTTGCAATACTTCAATATGTCATATTGCAACATTGAACAGACGCCTATAGCAAAAGGTACTGTCTTGAGCAAAAGTATATATCCCAAGACTCCTGAGGAAATAACCGAAATGAAGAAGAAACCATATGTCAATGCCATTGGTAGTTTGATGTACACTATGTTGTGTACCCGTCCCGATATAAGCTATGTTGTTGGTTTAGTTAGTCGTTTCTAGTCAAATCCAAGATCGATACACTGGAAAGCAGTGAAGAAGATATTCAGATATCTTAAAGGAACAGCTGATTATTGCCTCTTCTTCCAAGGATCAGAAATGAGCCTAAGTGGTTACACAGATGCAGATTGGGCAGGGGACCTTGATAACAGAAAATCCACATTCGGTTATGTCTTCTTGTTGAATGGTGGCGTCATCTCATGGAACAGCAAGAAGCAGGCTTGTGTAGCCTTGTCGACAATGGAAGCTAAGTATGTGGCTTGTGCAGCGGCTGTGTAAGAGGTTATCTGGCTAAGAAGGTTCCTGAAGCATCTGAAAATTGCTGAGGATAGTGGGAGTCCTGTTACTGTGTACTGTGACAGTCAAGCTGCGATAGCTTTTTCCAAGGATCCCAAATATCACAGCAAAGGCAAGCATATAGAAATTAAGTATAATTTTATAAGGGATATTGTTGAAAAGAAAAAGATAATTCTTGAGTACATCCCTACACGGAATATGCTTGTTGATCCTTTTACTAAGTCATTGACTAAAGAGTCATTTCATGGACATGTGAAGTCTTTGGGACTTCGAAGAATGTAACTAATTGTAAAGACATTTTGATAAATAAAAAATGTCATGATCTATTCAGTGTATATGTCTTTGTTACATTCGAATAAAAGTCTCGATAAGCATGTTGACAGATTGAGATTGATCCACTCACATAGACAATCATCTCTATTTGTTAAGTACAAATAAAGGTAAGACCGTTGCTTATGGGACAACTTATGTAGCTGTGAATAGAGACATACCCATAAGTTAAGGTCGCATTGATAATTGTGTCAATATGAGATCATTTATGTAATGATTGAAGTAAATGCACCCACCATTTACTGAATCTGCTTTAGGCCATATTAGAATTCATATGTTGAATTCAGGATTAGACATTGGGAATGTCTAGATCGAAATTTGTACGATGTTAAATTTTGGAAAAAAACATACGCTCTTTTTGGAAAAGAGAATAACATCGTAGCATGTGATTCATACCACATGTGCTATGGCGACCAGAAGGGTAGTAGGAGAATAGATCCATGCTTCTCTACTATGTGAGACCCTTGAGATTATAAGTTAATCTCGATTTTACCCTAAGTGACTATTTAGCTGTCTACTTAAAGTTCTGATCAGTGTCTACTACTTTAACATGTTTCCTATTGGTTATGGATGATTCGATCTATGGAGCATAACTAGGAAAGCGACTGATTAGAATGAATCGATTCTAGCTAAAAAGGAAGATTAAGATTGATTTACATCTATGACATTTATTCACTAGTACCGGTTACATTTTTAGTTCAGTACATAAAATGTAATTGTGAATAATTTGTTTGATTGGAGATGTTGAATATGCTCTTGACATATGATCAATATGAGGGATTAGAGATGTTCATAATGATATAAATAATTTAATCTGGGGTAAAAGCAAGTCATTTATGTCTTTGATTCGTTCTATGGACATTAATGTCTCTAATTTGTTCTATGGAGCAGCTAAGTAAGGTGTAACAATCTTCTTAGCAATTGAATGCTCACTGTGCTTGCTGTCGCGCGAACCATTTTCCCTAATGTATGGAATGGATGTTCTTATTTGGTCTTTGTGACTAAATTTTGCTCTGGTCTTCGTGGCTTGATCCTCATAAAATCTATGTGACTTATTTAGTCTTTGTGACTAAATTTTGCTCTGGTTTTCGTGACTTGATCCTCATAAAGTTTTCGTGACTTATTTGGTCTTTGTGACTAAATTTTGTTATGGTCTTCCTGACTTGATCCTCATAAAGTCTACGTGACTTATTTAGTCTTTGTGACTAATTTCGCTCTGGTCTTCGTGACATGATCACCTTGTAGTCTATGTGACTGACATGGTCTATGTGACTATATAACCTTATGGATTGACTTGGACGAGTGGGAGATGTTGGCCGTTACATCAGGAGACGAAAGGGTTCGTCCTTTTCACTGCTGCAAACAGATGTTTTCTGCTAACGCCAGGGAGACGAAGGGGTGTCCTTTCCCCTTCATCTTCCTCGGCCTTCCTATTTAAGGTGTGTCCAAGCACAGATCCGGCAAGAGAGGAGCACAGCGGAGGTGATCAGGGGAGCGCAGCGGAGGTGATCAGAGAGCTTTGCGAGGTGATCAGCGAGCAGAGGAGAACACCCAGTGGTTGGGATTTGGCTCGTGAACTTTGGAGCACTTTCCGATTTCCCCGTGATTGTGCTTCTGACAGCGGCTGCCCACTTCGACCGCCGGCGTCTTCAGTTGCGACTTCGGGAGATCTATGTGAGTGATTATAATTACCACATTATTTTATTTTTATTTATTTCTGTTCATGCTCTCAAAACTACCAACACTAACAACATAGATATATCATAAAAGAAGGCATGGTTATCACTAGAAAGAGTCGATTGAACTATGGATCATCTTACTGTGAAAATTGAGCCAGATCAAGATCATCATCCCGGGACTGGACAGCAGTAGATTTAGCCACTTGCCTTTAATCAACAAAATAAAGAAATGAAGGGATGTCAAATCAACCACAAAAAAAAGCATAACGATGTCATGAAAGACAACAAACTGGAGCAATTACTTTTGAGGTGGAGGTCTTCTATATGGTACCCTGTCGTCATCGAACCGTCTCATATCCTCAAATCTAGTACTCTTGTTAAATATTGGTCGACTCTGCACAGGGAGGATGAAAAACAAGGCAGTTTAACAAACAATTTGATCAGACCTGAAAGGGGCAAAAGTGCAACACAAACTTGACAGATGGCATGATGCATGAAACAGGAATGGACAAAAAAAGGGCATTGCATTTGACTCATTACCCATTTATCAACTAACTCTTTAGCAAGTTTTCTATTTGCTGTTATATCCTCATCTGATTTTGACAAAAACATAATCACCTGCATATATACAACAGTAGTTCAGTCAAGGCGTGATGAAAAAGAGTGGAAAAAAACAAGTAAAAATGTAGTATTTAACCTTTCCAAGACCACTCTTTTTGAGTTGTTCTCTCCTGTCAAATTGCTCTAGATCTATTGGAAACTGTGTGACAAAAGTAAATTACAATGCCCCACATACAATTCCCTATCACAAATGAGAAACTCCTTTGTAATGACATCTGAAAGAAGGTTTAGTATCGCAGACCGAATGTTCATAGTAGGCAAAGATCCATAAGGTAGGGGTTCAAGCCAATTCTTGAGTAAAGTCAATACCCCATGATCAAGGAATTCTTGCTGAAGTTTTTTTCTGCATTTAGGAGAAGTTCAAAGGTGCCAGATGAGCAAAATGTTTTATGTATTATACTTTGGCACAACTAAATGATAACTCTAGCAGACATAATCATCAGGATATAAGATATTTTACTTTGACAAGACTTCAACAAGCAATGAAAGCTTTCTAAGTTTGTTAATGGCTGGTTTATTTTGTCTGTTCAACTCTGCATCTTCTTCAGCTGTAACTTCTAATTCAGCAATAAGATGCTCCACTATCAAAGCAATTTCAGCAGGTGACTTCTCGTTTTTCTGTTTTTTCTTTCCACCCTTTAAGAGCTGTTTGACTTCATCTTCTCAACCCTCTTCAGCCTACAAGGTACAAGAGGTATCAAGACGATAAGAGCAAATACATGCTACCCACTACGACCATCAAAATTGATCTAATAAAAAAAAAAACAGACGAACAAGGCCAAGTTCTCAGCATCATGCAGAGTGATTGAAGAAAAGTATAAACAATGCATCAGGTTGCATTTCATTAGGCATCTATGTGCTAAGCACAAGCATGGCAAATTGGGCCATGAGAACCATCACCGAGATTATATCACAAGTTCACAACAAATTGGCTAGAAACAAGGACACATATCACATGAAATTAAGAAACAAAGATTAACTCATTCCCAAGTTGACTTGCTATTTAACAAATTCTATATAACAATCAAGTCTTATCCCACTATGTGGGGTGGCTATATGGATCATTTTACGCCATTGAGCTCTATCTCCTATTATATTTAACAAATTCTATAAGGATATTTATTCAAATAAATTTAAGGTGTCAAAGTCAAGCAATATATAGTAAGCTAACACCCAAAGACTTGAGTTACAAGCTGTAGGATAAGTCAAAGGCATACACAAAACTTTCAAATTTATGATAACTCACAGTTGTATTGCATTTTGTTAACAATTAAAGATATCAATATATATCAAAATCAGTCTTTATAATTTCATTTTGTTTTTTGTAATTATACTATGGTTTTTATTTGAAAAGTTTACCATGTTATTGGTTTTAATTCCAAAAAAAAAACATGAGGGGAGTCATTTTATCATGGTCCAAGGTATTAAAAACAGATTTATGGTTCAAATAGTGAGTCTTGTAGACAAGTTTCACAAGAGTTGGACCAAATTTTTAAGAGTTTGAAGGAGCTGCCACTGTATTAATGTCATCAGCTTACAATCTTCCATAATCATAGTTGTACATCTCTAAAGATTCGGCCTTTACTTTCACAGAAATGTTGCTAGATAATTAGGTTGTGACCTTCACCAAAAAGCCATATTTCTTTCCTCTTTAGTACTGAGATTGTCTCAATTATTTTCTGATATGAAAATTGTTCTCTCTTCTTCTCCTCAAGGAGTTCACCAAGAACTAGCGATCTCCCTAACCAACAACAACTAGTTATTGCCTCTTGACTCAAAGATTGTTCCCGTTTTGTGATAAAATACCTCAGTTTTATGGTACTGAAATTTCATGAATATCTCAAAACCTACTAAAGCAAATAACGGATTGAATAGCTATTCATGCACACTAGTTGAAGATTATGTACATATGATAATTATGTGCAACTATGACAGTTAATCAAGTAATGATCAAAGATCGCATTGCAAGATAATCCTTCTAACATTCAAATACATTCAAATAGACACGTCAATGTGGAAAATGGGCAAAAATAACAACTGAATCATAAAAACAAAAATCTCATAACAGGTGTCATAAAAGGTTAACCTGAGGTGAATTCCTCGCGAAAAGTTCATTATCACTTCCATAACGATCCGCAGGATCCACACCACTATCATCGATGAAATTATCATCATCCACAGTTAGCATACCTTCTTGATCATCCTGATTCGTCAGCAATGACACACCGGACTCAGTTAATTTGACAAAATCACAAAAAGGAGAAGCAAATTGTTTCAGGAAATGAAGCGTCCAACCTCTGAATCTCCACCAGCTATAGTTTTCCACATTTCCTCCTCTTCCTCTGGGTCAGCCTCGTCATCTCTCGATCCCCCACCGTAGCCCTTAAATCCTGATTTCGATCCCTGTCCAGTGAACCGGTCCGCTTTAGACGACGAGGGCAGTTTTCCTTGTTCTTTTTCAAACTCCCCCCTTTTCCTTCCTTCAGAGATGGAGTGCTTTTCATCTTCTTCATAGACGAAGAATTTTCGTCCTCATAATCGTCTAACCACTCTTCGTCAAACGCCGGCTCGGGGTTGCCGCTCCTACCCGGTGAGTTTTCCCTACCCCTCTTCACTAGCCTCTTCTTAGGTTTTCCGCTCTTGTAATCATCCGTGGAATTCATCACCGGTGTCGGCGAACGGTCCCGCCGTCCCCAGTCGCCTTCGTCCTAGTCATCATTGTCGACCGGGAGAGCCAGCTCTGGGGAAAACTCCCTATCCGAGGCTGCGTCCGGATCCATCAAAGGCTCTCCGTCTTCGTCCATATACCTGAAGAGGAAACCAGATCGAAACCCAATGCAGGAACGAAAAATCGATCTCCAGGAAGAAAAAAAACAAATGTTCAATTAAGATACGCACAGATCGTCGTAACCCATCACGGAGGACCGATCTGAAGCAAGGAATCGACGATTTGAACGAAGCAGAAGCAGAGAAGGTTTTTCCATCACCGAGCAACGTTTTGTTCTCCAACGGTGGAAGTGATTACTTCTTAATCATATATAGAAGAAATTTTATTCATTATACACCCTGATTTAAATATTATTCACTAGAAGGGCCTGTTTTCCGCTTCAAGTCATTCTTATGATTGATTGAAAAGATTAGATTATGTAATGTACTCAAGATTATAAAATGTAGTGAAGTTTTGTAATCTAGAGTATAAAGTAAATATTATGTAATCTGATTATATTATGAGGTCATCGTTTAATTAAAATTTAATTGTCAAATATACTCCTAGTCCATCGTCGCCGCCGCCCACTGTCGCCGCCCAACGCCGTCGACCATCGCCCCCCAACACCGTCGACCGTAGCCGCCCATTGCCGTCGATCGTCGCCGACCTCGCCAGCTGGCCGCCACTGGCGACCACCGCCGTGCGCCCCTGGCAACCACCGCCGGTCGCCGCCACCGGCGACCACCGCTGCCCGCCGACTTCCGTCGCCGTTGCCATCGCAGACCGTCTCTGCCACCGCCACCCGCCTCTGCCACCACCGTCGACGGTCGTCGCCGTCGCCGATTGGCGATGGCGGTCGTCGGCGGAGGAGGCCAACGACGACGCCTGTTGGTTGTCGCAAGCTCCGACAAAGGTGCGACGATCGTCAGTAGAGGTCATAGAATATTTCTGTCATTTTATAATAATGTGAATTACATTCTTTATAAAAAAAAATAATAGATATAAAAAAAAATGTAATTGTAAAAATTACATACATTATATAATCAAAATTATATTATATTACACTATAAATTTAATTAGAGTAGGATTACATTACACCCAATCTAATCTAATGTGGAATGGGCTTCAGTTGGGCCAACTTGTGGACTAGGAATTCCCCCATTTTGCCAAAATAACAAAAGTGCCATAAAAGGAACCCGAGGCAAAGTTATATGAACCATGGAAATTCATTATGCAGCCCGACACCCACAAAGACTTCTTGCCAAGGGGCCGAGTATGGAGCCAATGAAAAGGAAGGTAAAGGTGGGTAATAATAGCCGACTGTGAAAAACCATAAAAAGCAAGCGGTGCATTTTCCCGCCGCCCAAATTCCCGCCGCGGCGTCCGCTCGCATTTATATAAATACGTATCAATCAATCCCTGAAAACCCTAGAAAGAACCTTTCCCTCCGAATCCTCGTTTGAAAAAGGCCGGTCCTTTTCTTCTTCCCTGATCCGAAAGATGGAGGTGGAGGCGGAGATCGCCATGCTGGGGCTTCGGAAGATGGCGGTGGAGCGGCGGGAGGAGGAGAAGGAGATGGGCGGCGGGTGGGTGACGCCTCGAAGGGCGGAGTGCCGGATCCCGGCCGCGATCCGCTGCCCGCCGCCGCCGAGGAAGAAGTCCCCCGCTGCGGCATACGGAAAGAAGAAAGCGCCGCCCAAAAACGGCTACTTCAACCCGCCCGACCTCGAAGCCCTCTTTGCGATGGCGCCGAGGCGGGAGGAGGCCTGCGCCTGAAGCCAGGTGGAGAAAAGGTTAGCTCTTGTGCTAAGCTGTTATGTGCCAAGATCTACTCTTGTTCTTCGACCTAATCTTCGACCGACCCTCTTTTTGTAACACTAGAATATATTACTCATTTATCCTGTGCTATTGGCGTAGTTCATCGTACCAAAACGTGCAATTTTGGAATGTTCTTCTTTGTATTTCTTCTCGATCGTATGATCTATATCAGCCTTCTTCTTATCAAAAATCAAGTCTTTGTTCGAACTGCCAAGAACAAAGACTGCATATGGATGATTGGGGAGCATCCAATGTTGTGAGGAATCCAATGTTGTCTTCTTATGTTATACAAGACTGTCAATGCACTGTTGCAAACAAAAGCAGAGCAGTGGGATCTGAGGCACCAGTCACTTCAAGCTCAGATGCAAATGATACATGGTGAGAAATCTTCAAGAACCCTAATCCAGCTTTTGCCAGATTTCAGAGAAGGCTTAATGAGCACTTTGGGGACAAGTAGAGAGTGGAGAGGGACAACTTGACTTGCAATTGATTCTCTAAAGCATATTTTGAGTTCACCCAAATTCGATTTCAACTTGATGTTGGAATTAATGATTGTAATTTCTTCACGACGACTATAATTTTATATCTTCAACAAAACTTGATATTTATAAAAATAACTAATTTTAGCACTGGTGCTAGTTTAATTGATAGCGGAGATAAACAATTTATAATAATAATAATAATTGGAATGATTTAGAAATTAGATATTAAAATAAGCGTCTTTCATATAAATTTATAAATTATCTTAATTGCGAGCATTGGATTCCTAGAAGATTTGGCCTCGTGTTGGAATATAAGTAAGACTCTTTTTCCACCGACTTTTGCATTTTTGTTTTTTTGTGCATCGTGTCTTCGCATTATCAATTTAAATAACATTTTTTTATTTTACTTATTTTTCATAAACAAAAATTGTATTTATGCTTTTTGAATTTTCATCTCACGTTTTTTTAAAAGCTATTTACAAAAGAACATTAAAAAAAAATCAAATGAGTGTTTTTTAGTTGGTACGGGGTATACAGCTTATATTATATTAATATTGATTAATTTTTGAGTTAATTTTAGGATAATTAATGCACCTCACTCTATTAGCCCCTATAAAATGGCATAGATGTTATTAATAAGATATGTCTATTTATGCTATAGTAGTTATGAAATTAAAATTATTATAATTATAATTATGATTTTATAGTAGTCACAGTTTAATAGGTATAACATAAATTTATTTTGTTTAATAATATTTATATTATAATAATTATAAAATTGTAATTACTAAAAACTACGGTAACAATTATAAAATTGTGGTTAATCAATCAATTTAGAATTTAATAATATGATACAGGATAATAATACATAATTTATATCATATTTCAAAGGGTTAGCGGAGGAGGCGCTTTTTGATTAAAAAAAAAACAAATGAAAAAGGACACCCAATTTTTAAAAATGATTATTTTTATTTTTACCCTAATTTAAATTGATTATTCATGATTTGACATTAGAATTTGATAGGTAATAATCAAATTAAGAGGACGATGCAACTTTTCTATCTCGTCGAGCTGGATCCACGTTTGCTTGTTTCCACTCGAATGATATCGCGTACACTTTTGGTGTATTCAATTAAGAATCCAAGCAATAAATCATGAAGTCTCTCGTAAATAAATTAATTTAATTTTTTATATTAGATATTAAACTGATAAAATTAACATTATACTATCTTAGTCTAAGATATTTATAAAAATTTATTTCTTCATGCTGTTAATCCTAGTACTTGGGGAAAAAAATTTACAGTATATATTTTTTATATAAAAAATAATCAAAAAATATTAATAAATCTTACAATTATTTTTAATTTAAAAAATATTAACATGATTTAATTTTATATTTCATCAAAATTAATTTTGTTTGTCTTTCAAAATAAGTATGATTTTTTTGTTGGTAGTTTTAATTAAAAATATTTTAATAATATTTTGATTAAATTGAATTAAGTTTAAAATAATTTTTAATTAATATTTAAGAAATATTAATAAATACTAATTATTTATTAATAATTAGTTCTCCTTCCCTCCCAAGTACGTTTACTTGGATGGAGTGCAATGGTAAAAGTTACCATGTGACATTGAAATCACATATTTAAGCCACGGTTTGTATTCAATAAGTTTTGTGTATGACATTAATTTTTTTTAGTTGATATGAGATATTTAATTTACACTGATTAATTCTATGTGCAATTTGTTTGATCCTATAAAAATTTATAAGAGTAAATCGAAAATATCCCAACGTTCTTAGGTAAAAACTGATGATATTTTTTTTCAACTCCATAAAAAGAGTAATGGCAGTGAAATAATTGACGATCAGAAAGAAAAGCTGGTGGATCTTCCTTCTCAAATCTCCTCCCATTCCCTCTATAAATAACCTCAAGTACTCACAATTCATCTTCCAGTCCAGTTCCTCTGCTTCTTCTCTGTTTTCCTTCCTAGTAAGCGGAGTTCCTTTCCTTGATTGGCTCCTCTGTTTTCTTCTTCTTCTTCTCCTTCCGCGGGAGGAAGTAGAGAGACGGAGGTGCACATGGACGAGAAGTGGAAGCTGTCGAAGAAAGGGAGCAGGAACGGGAGCCGGTGGAGCAGCGCGTCCACGGCCACGGAGGCGGCGGCGGCGGCGGGGGCGCGGCCGTGCTCGTGGCGGTGTGCGAGGCTGGTGAGGGAACAGAGGGCGAGGTTCTACATCATGCGCCGCTGCGTCACCATGCTCGTCTGCTGGAGAGAGTGCTGACTGGTTTGACTCCTTGAGATCGTCGCCGGCGCCGGCGCCGGAAAAACACCATTCAGTGGAAGAAACCAAAAAAGGGAAAAAAAAAAACACGAGGATTGAAGACAAATTTGATGATCTGCAAGAGATTGATCTCGTTCAATCTCTCTCTCTCTCTCTCGTTCTCTATGACTGTTCGGCCTTTGGCGAAGTTTTGTTTACTTGGACGGTGAGAGGGAGTGAGCCGGTGAGCAGGGAAAGCGATGATCGTTGAGAAATTAAGAATAAAAAATATATATTTTAATAAATAATACAATTAAGTTTTCATTTTCACTTTTTTATTTAAGAAAACAAAGCAAAAGGACAATTGAAGATCGGAACGACGCGCTTTTCTAAAAAAAACCCCGTAAGATAATTTTTCTTCAAAATACTCTTTATCTCAATGTTATTGTATAAAATTGAGAGGTGCCATTTTAAATTTATAATTTAGAAACGACTACGGAGATGATGAGAGGGGATCTTCTGAATCATTTTTTGTGATCTAGAGATGTTTCTTTTAGATAGTAAAAAACGATCTAGAGGATTCAAACCTATGGAGAAGATATTATAAAACAATAAATCATTTAGTTCACTTAATCAAATCCTAAATATGTTATATTAGTTATCAAATAGGGAGATAAAAAAATACTTACTATTTTAAATAAATTATTACCATAATTTAAAAGTAATTAGTTACCATTTCTCCCTAAATTCATCGTCCTCCATATTATAGTTTAAATTGAGATAGATAGAGATGATAGTAACCCAAGGAAGAAATACAATCAATTATAGTCGAATCAGAACCCTGATCTAACCATAATTACAAATGATATCTTTTTTTTTTTTTTAGACTAAGAGATATGACATTATCAAATAGTTTCTTTGGAATAGAGCCTAGATCATCTAATAAAAAAAATAAAGTAAAGCAGGGAATTGACCCCAACTGCTTAAGATTATGATCCAACTGTAATCACAAATGCTTCATCCTGGTCAATTTTAGTAGAGAAAATTTTAGAATAAAATCACTGATGATTTCTAAAATTTAAAACGGCCCTTTTATTTTTGTCCTTTTTACTAAATAATTATTAAATTTTGATTTTTTTAATATTTTTTTACCACGTCAGCACGTCCTGGTCCCACCAAAATTAAGTGTCAACACTGGTCATTTTTAAGTAAACACCGGGTTGACTGTTAGTCATTTCTAAATTAACTTAAAACCATTAATTCACATCGTTACTTTAATTATCGCATTAATCGAGCCATTAATTTGATGGACTATCTTATTGTGGTAAAGCTGCCCGTTAAATGCTGTTTTAATTAATTTAACAGAAGCATTAGAGTTGGTGATATTTGTTTCATTAAATCGTCCCAAGTAAACCCTTTAGGGTTCAATGGCACGGGCTCCGGGTGATCTTCGACCGTCCGTGGGGAGATCTGACGGCGTAGATCTTTCTTCCCTTTGGTTTTTGTTGCGCTGTTGCTGGCTCTCAATTGGAGCTACAGTGGGGGGCTCGGAGTGGTGTAGCACGAAAGAGGGTGCCCAATGGGAAATGGCGGAGTGGATCGGCGATCACCGGGCGGTTTGATGATGGATGTTTTGCTAAAGATGGAATCTTTTTGCTCCGATCTCTCTGTTTGCTCGATTTTGAGCCATACTGTTCATGTTTGTTTTCTCTGAGCTTGAGTTAAGGATCTTGACGTTTAGGGTACGAAAATGATGCGTTTGGTCGGTTTTATCGTGAAAGATTCAATTTTTTGTGGGTGAAGCCCAAGTTTTTTTTGAGCTTTCGAGGTATGGAGATGTTAAAGCTGCATTTTGTTCGCACTTCTTTCCTTTTTTATCTTAGGGTTCAAGTTGATTTATTTCTTGTTAGGGCATTGAGAAGCAACAGAGCATTTTGTCTAATATGGGAGTTCGTTCTTTGATCGGGAGCGGAGGGGATGGTTTTGGCGGCGAGGATTTTGAGGAGCTGGGTTTGCTGCTCAGGGAGCAGAGGAGGCAAGAGGCGAGTGATCGAGAAAGAGAGCTCAGCATTTTCCGGAGCGGATCCGCTCCGCCCACTGTCAATGGTTCGCTCGCCGCAGTGGGAGGGATCTATGGGCGCGAAGGTGCATTCGGCGTGCCTGATATTTCCTCAGTAAAGAATGGGGACGAGATTTCGTCAGAGGAGGAACTCCTCTCCAATCCAGCATATGTCTCCTACTACTACTCGAATGCAAATATAAACCCCCGGCTACCGCCCCCGGTGCTCTCCAAGGAGGACTGGCGATCCACACAGAGGCTCCAATCCAGCTCTTTGATAGGAGGGACTGCTGATAGAAGGAAAATCAATGGAGGGGAGGAAGGGGATGATATATCACTCTTCTCTAAACAACCAATTTTTACTTCGATGGAGGAGCAACAGGCAGAGACGATTATGGAACCTGGGGCAGGAGAATGGGTTGATAGAGGAGATGGCTTGATTGGTCTGTCACTTGGCCGCCAGAAGAGCTTTGCTGATGTTGTGCAGGTGATCCATTTGTCAATATATAGCTGACAAAATCTTTTTATTGATCGATCTCAGTACTGCAAGACCTGATAGGTTTTTGTTCACTCGTGGTACCGCTCACACATGTATCCAATGACGACAATGTACATAACTACTTGTGTTTTTTAGTTAGTATAGACCTTGTTTTCTTTGATTTGAGTTTTAGACCTAACAAAACACATAATCATTGTTTTCATTCCTAAAAATGCAGAACATTTTGTGGTCATAACCAAGGTCAACCTATATGAGAAGTTTGCTTACATGTTTAATCCTGGTTACAACATAGAATAGATAACAAATAATAAAATTTTATCTCACATAAAAATTTGTGCCTATCTGGAAATTAGGATCCAAGTAATAGATCAAAATAAGTGAACTAGCAGTGCACTCACAAGGAATTTAGTTCATGTGGAGAAGCTTTTGAAGTGATCAATACCCTTTAGTGCATCAGCCTTTTTGTCCTTTTGAAATTTGGTCATATAATGGAGATAACATCCATCAAAGATAAAGCCACAAGAAATTAGTTGTTGTTATGTTCATAATTGTGATTAAAAGAAATACATGCAGAGTGATAATTAGATACCTATATGTGTGGTGCAGTGTAGTGAGTAAGAAAAAGTACGTGCTTTCAATATCAGATTCTAGCCTGTCCATTTCCAGCTAGCTCTTTTAATCGGTCTTTCTCATTGTCAACCTAGTTTTGAATAATGAACATATGTCTGCACCCATGATATCATGCCACATGCATACTTTTTCTCTTATATTTGGTGCTATAGATTCTGTCATTTTATAAATACATATATATTCTTTTTGCTGACCAGAATTGTGGTTGGCATAATTTGACTGTTGAGTTTTTTAGGATGAAGTTGTACAAAGTGGTCCCAGTTCAAGCCATCCCTCACGCGCTGCAAGTCGTAGTGCTTTTAGTGGTTCTGAACCATTATCTTCTCCTAGCATCCAGATTTCATCACATAAAGTAAGTGCATTGATGGATGAAGAAAACATCAGATTTCTACATAGTGACAATGGACATGAGAAAACTGGTACATCATTGCCTCACAGTTATGCATATGTTGTGGGCTCCTCTTTGAAGCGAAGTACTACTGATGCCCAGTCAGTTGCAAGAGCTCAGAGTCCCTGCATTCCACATTTAGGCCATTTAGGCCTGAGAATCTGTGCCCCTGACAAAAAAACTCATGATTTCTCCTCGAATGGTATCTCATTGGACACAGTTGAATCTGATGATCTTATGGCTTCCTTATCAGGTATTAACCTGTCATCTGCTTGTGAAAATACTACAAAATCAAAGACTCAGCAAGGAATATATGATAACCAGAACTTTCCTTTTGCTTCACATTTAGGCCAGAACAATGTTGACAAACAGCTTACCCTCAAAAGTTCTGATCCAGAATATCTAGGCATGCAGGCCATTCCTAAGTCGGCAAAACCTCCTTACCCTGGCTCCATTAGAAATTCAGTAGGTTCAGTGGATTTGAGAACTTCAGGATCAGGTTTGAATGGGCTAATTGAATCTCAAAAGTCTCCTGCTAAATCTGACAAGCCATATCTTGAAGCACCTTCTCATTACATCACCACAAATGGTGTTTCTTCTCTGTACGAGAGTGTCAATGCAGCCTTTTCAAGTTCCAATCTCAATGCGTATTTAGAAAATCCAGCATTATCAGCAAGTTTGATAAATCACGTTGGCTTGGGGTCTTTGTCTCCAATGTTGGAAAGTGTTGCTAGTGTATCACCAAATGCATCACCTAAAATGGAGGTAGGGGCATTACAAGGTGGAACTTTCTCACCACCAAATTTAGTTGGGCCTGCAGACATACGAACTCTCAGTAGAAATGGAAATTCAGTTTCCACTGCAGCAGCTCTTCAGGCACCACTTAATGACCCACTTTATATCGACTACTTGATGGCAGCTGAATATACTGCTCAACTTGGAGCCAACTGTTCTAATCCATCCCTGGAGAAAGGTTATCTAAGTTCTTATGCTGATTTACTTGGGATCCAGGAAACTTACTTGGAGTCCTTACTTCAACAACAGAAGCCGTATGGCATGACACATCTGGCTAAATCTGCTTCTCTAATTCATAATTATTATGGGAATTCAGGATTTGCCCTGGCTACTTCATATCCAGGAAGTCCTTTAGCAAATTCTATTGCTTCTCCTGTTGGACCTAGCATCCCTCTTAGTCTCAGAGAGCGCAATATGCATTATTCTTCCAACTGGCGAAACATAAGTAGAGGTGTTCTGGGATCTTGGCATTCTGAGGCTAATGGTAACATAGATGGACAGTTTCCATCCTCACTCTTGGATGAATTCAAGAGCAATAAGACTAGAAGCTTTGAGCTTGCTGAGATTGCAGGCCATGTGGTTGAGTTCAGGTATATAAGTCTATTCTTTGCCTTGATTTCTTGATTCCGTTCCCATTTTGACCTCCAAGTACATTTGTCAACATCTCAAATCTTCCATCTTACATAATTGGCAAGGATAAACATGAGATTCCAATCATAAGAGAACAATTATACCCAGATGTAGGGCTATATGGAAACATCTAATGTCCTAGTGTCTCATGTGAGATTAGTTTTATATTCTAATCACATATAACTAGTAACTCTAACACTCTCTTCAAACTAGAATGTAGATAAATCAATATTCGGCTTGTTACCCAGATAGAAATGGTCACATAAAAAAGAAGACTGACTTAGACAATTGAAGACATAACACTAGTGTGTGGTTAAAGAACTTCAATAATGAAACTCTCTGGATGAATGAGTTGATTACATTTTTTAAAAGAGTGAAATCTTCATGAATGTAGTTCTTTTCCTTAACTCATTTCAAATGGAAAATATCCCAGAATATTTGTGTTTGTGAAAATGAAGCAAAAAATCGTGGAAGGTTACTGAAAAAAAAAATGAAGAAAGAGACTATGTTTTACCTTACTTCAAGAGGCAAGATGTGAGACTGGAGATTGACATTACTACAAGGGCCAAGGTGTGAGAGTGGAGATTGAGTAAAGCTCAGATATGAAATTGAAAGAAAATGATGTTGAAAGAGAGACTGATGAATCTAGCTTTTTGTTTGTAGTGGAATGCTTATGGCGTGTCAAATATAAAAGAGATTAGGATTTCAATATGTAAATCTAAGGTAAGAGAAATGCCAGAACAAGGAGATTAGTTTTTCGTTTTATATTGAGAGAGGGTGCCAGGAAAAACAGGGTAAAAACTTTTTCTTAGTTTTTGACCATGAAATGTTTCCACACCATGTTGAATATGAGACAATTCCCTGTTTGGAGCAGAGGTGGCAAGGTTAATCCCTTCCAATAGTTGCCATTATACTGATTTAAACTGACAACCTTTGCTGGAAAGTCCTCCTCTAGCTCGCTTACCACTAGACCACTCAACTGTTGGTTAAAAGGTAAAACAAAAGCTCATGTATTGTTTTGTAAATAATTGGTAAAAAGATGATTGAATTGGTGTGGTTGTTGACATGATGCTAGAAAGATATAAGGACAGGCAAAAAAGAGGGTTTATACATGGGCTTTGAAGAGCATGGTAGGACACTAGAAGTGATGTTGGTAAGGAGCCCATAGTCAAGATCTTCTCAGATGTTTGGCATGAAGATCTAGGGGCCAATGACAACATCAATACAGAACTAAATGAGGCCATTCTAGTTTTATCAGATATAGGTGCTTATAGATGTAGGTTGCTTGCATGTAGTGTGTGGAAGCAACAAGATAGAGTGGATGAGCGGTGTTAAGAGCAACATACATAAGGAATAATGAAGAAATTCAAACAATCTGCTCCATCTGTTTTATAGAATCAACGTTACATTATTAGAATAATATGTATAT
Source organism: Zingiber officinale (assembly GCF_018446385.1). NCBI lineage: Eukaryota > Viridiplantae > Streptophyta > Magnoliopsida > Zingiberales > Zingiberaceae > Zingiber > Zingiber officinale. The sequence goes on along the minus strand of NC_055988.1, from coordinate 95,179,642 downwards.
CTTTATCTCTAGTTGCCTTATTTGAAATACTGCTGTATAGTGTCTGCTGTTCTTGTTGTTACATCAAGCAAATTTAGTTTAAGGACTATCATATAAAAATGATAACTTGCATCCTTCTCACAGCTATTGGCTGTGGAGATACAGGTTTTCACTTTCAGATTAGGTGTTAATAGTATTAGTATACAACCACTAAATGATTGTACAACACCTATCCTTTTCTATTATGTCTGAGGAATTTTTCTTACTACCCAGTAAATTCTAGCATAACAAAATTCTCACCTTAATAGCGACTTTTCTGATCTTCCTCTTAATCTTATCTGCCTAAGTTGTCATACTAAACTATTGGTACATTTATGTTTTACAATAGATGTCAATACTCCAATTTATTCACCGTTGAATTAGTTATTTTTCATTAGCATACATAAAAATTTTGAGTTTAACTTTCCTTTCCAGTGCTGATCAATATGGAAGCCGCTTCATACAGCAGAAACTTGAAACAGCTACTACTGAAGAAAAAAACATGGTTTTTGTTGAGATAATGCCTCATGCTTTGTCTCTGATGACTGATGTGTTTGGGAATTATGTGGTCCAGAAGGTAGAATTTGACTTTCCAATGAACTCTATGAAGTTTCTATACTGAATTGCTTCAAAAGGTCCTTACAATTTTTCCGCTTATAGTTTTTTGAACATGGATCATCAGCTCAGAGACGGGAATTAGCTAACCACCTTAATGGGCATGTATTGGCTCTCAGCCTCCAGATGTATGGTTGTCGAGTGATCCAGAAGGTACTTCTTAGCTGAAAAAAGTCCAATTAGTGTCTTAGTTCTAATATATATTAATTCACCTCAGCTGATACTTTATTCTGCTTTTGTTTACAGTGTAATCCTCATACTTCTGTTTTACTGTATACTGATAGTTGCATTTCACTTGTTTCAGGCAATAGAAGTAGTTGACTTGGACCAGAAGATAAAGATGGTTCAAGAGCTTGATGGGCGTATCATCCACTGTGTGCGAGATCAAAATGGGAACCATGTCATTCAAAAGTGTATTGAGTGTGTCCCACAAGATGCAATTCAGTTTATCATCTCAACATTCTATAATCAAGTTGTGACACTATCTACTCATCCATATGGTTGTCGTGTTATACAGGTTCATTTTTTTTTTATTTTATATTCACCGTCATACTAGTATATGTGAATGTGTATTTTACGTCTATTATTTTTTTCTTCTATTGTCTCAGAGAGTGCTGGAGCATTGTGACAATCCTAATACTCAACAGATTGTCATGGATGAGATTTTACATTCTGTTTCCATGTTGGCACAAGACCAATATGGTAATTATGTTGTTCAGGTCAGCTGTTTGTCAACAATAATCTATTCTTGTTGGATCAGCCTCAGATACATTAAAAAATTGGTCCTCCTTTTCAGATAGTTTGCAATGACTCCAATTATATTTTCTTTTAGAATGATAACTATATGTACATAAATTCTGCAAATGTCACTAGATCCTTGCGGGCACATTCAATTTTTTTCCTGATAATGTATCAATGAAAATTTGTTCTCTAATTATCTTGCATAGTTACCTTCTTGCTTAAGATTTAGTGAAGGTGTTCGATTATTCACCTCTGTTCTTCCATGCTTTTGCAAAGAAATTCAAAAAAGCTTTGCTACGAATGCACCGTCTGCATTTGATTGAGTAGTATCATTCATAATATATATAGCACGGGTGGTTCTCTCATCAAGCTAATGCAGCTTCTTGTGTCAACTACTGCCGTGCTGCTTTAATTTGTGAATCGTTGACGATTTTTCCTGAAGTTATCAGTTCTATTTATTTTATGGCTTACTAAATTATAACTTTTTCTTTCGATTTAAAGTAGTTCAGAACATCGCATATGACATTGTATGTATATTGACAGCATGTGCTGGAGCATGGAAAGCCTGATGAGCGTTCTGTGATTATTAAGCAATTAACTGGACAAATAGTACAGATGAGTCAGCAGAAATTTGCTTCAAATGTCATTGAAAAATGCTTGACTTTCGGTAGTCTTGAAGCACGACAGCTTTTGGTGAGCGAGATGTTGGGTTCGACTGATGAAAATGAGCCTCTCCAGGTTTGCTTCATCCATGCATTTCGTCAAACTATCGTAATTGGATATATTGCCTTTGGTCTATTGTGTTTCCCTTTGAGCTTTTCTAATGATGCAGTTTAGCTAACACCCTCATGAATTTAGAGTTTGGACTTTGGTTTATGCATTTAAATTCTTATTGTTTATCTATTTAAGGTTTATCGTCTCGTTGCGTAAGGGAACCCAAGGAGTGTTTCAAGAAATACTATCGTCTTGTAGTGAATTAACCCAGTTTCGTCAAACTAAATTCATTGCCACAACGTTCTGGAATTGCTAGGACAGTGATACAGTTCGCATCACTGAAACCTGTTTGAATGTTTTCCCTATTTGTTCAATGGCAGGCCATGATGAAAGATCAATTTGGTAACTACGTTGTACAGAAAGTGTTAGAGACGTGCGACGATCAGCAGCGGGAGCTGATCCTCTCGCGAATCAAGGTTCACTTGAACGCGCTTAAAAAATACACTTACGGGAAGCATATTGTTGCTCGTGTTGAGAAGCTTGTTGCCACCGGAGGTGAGTCTGTCAGTTTCTTCTCAAACAAGTCCATGACTCATACAGCTCACTCTTATTTGTTCTCCTTGATAAAACTAAACAAGTTTCTGAATTTTTGCTGCAGAGAGGAGGATCGGGCTCCAGGCGTCCTTTCCCTCGTAAGACAGCGACACACCGACGAAGTTGTACAGCTAACTGAAGCTAGTTTTAGCTCACTCTTTTATCTAGAAATAAGATCAATGTTGCTTGAATGGAATCCATTCTGTACATTTTGTAATTTCAAGGTAGTTTAATTATGCTAAGGCTGAGGCTCAGATGGCTAATAGAAATGAATTGAGTTCATGTTGGTTTGGAGCAGACATCCGATAAAATTGGAACAATACAGAGGAGGAAGATTGAGTTCATCTGTCTTTCCCTTGTTTACTCTTGGAATGATTGTAGGTGATGATATAATATATATACATACATTCTTGAAATGCATGAAAAACATTTTTATTATTCTCTTTTCATTTTATTTTAATTCATTTTCCACAAAAGAGAATAAAAAGTTCCTGTTTTTATTGATATATTTCCTTAGGAGTAAACATTCTGCAATGCAGTTTGAATGTGTTGTTGGTACGGGAGCAGTACTAAACATTCTGCAATGCATTACAGTAGTAAACATTCTGCAATGCATTACGATCTCTCCTTAGATTTACCGTCTCCTTCAGGTTATAATTTGGGTTATAATTTGGATTTAAGTGGATAGTCGAAGGTAGTCGCCCTGGCCATCCATCCTGATCTAAATTATGGTCTACTTAGTTACGTTGGTGCATTCGCAGGCTCTCATCATGCGGCATTGGTTCTTCAACTCCTGGCCTCCACAGGCTTTAGTGGATGATGGATATGTACACTTTGGACGTTGACTCTGGTTGCCTAATCGACTCTGTCTGAAGTCAATTGCAACAAGTATTTTTTGATTATATTTTCTTTCATACAGAATGTAAAACAATGCCAATCTGATACACGATCATCTGTATTAATCCATCTTTTATTTGTTTACAAAAATGAAATCTTAAATGGTGAAACATTTTGGCACTTGGAAGGAACTTCTGCTACTTAACTGAACAGTGAAGATGTTTCATTGAAACTTTTCTGAAAATAGCTTCGTCACGAACAGCTTCATTTCAGTATCTTAGCTTCAATTTCCTCCAAGCTCAGGCCTTTTGTCTCCGGGACGTAGAAAAGAACGAAGGCGAGCGAGAGCAAGGCAATCACTCCGAATAGAAGAAAGATGTTCTCTGGTCCAAGAAGCTCCTACATCACGGTTTCAAAGATATTATTTGCCTGATATAAAATTTAAGAACACTATGATATCGAATCTTGAACTTTATGATACCTTCAGGGGAGAAAAGGCAAATGTGACTAATGCATTCGCCCCGAAGTTGGTGAGAACTGCGAGACTGATTCCACGGCCTCTCGTACGAATAGGAAATACTTCAGAAACCATCAGCCAACTGATCGGGCCAAACGATACCTGCAGACCATCACGATCAAGGATCCATCAAGAAGCTGAGTTTATTTCTCATTACATTGATTAAAATACATCACAGAGAAAAGAATTGTAGACATCTTAGGGTCTTCTTCGACTTATTTCGATATGCAAATGGTGCATCCTTTTATTTTACAAACTCAACGTGAATTCACACGAGATTCTTGTAATAGATTTGTGAAGCTCAGTCATATTGATCAATACAAATAATAAGCTCAACTTATCAATCAGTACACAATTGAACAACTCAAGTTGCATCTTTACATATCATTTGAAACAGGCATAAAAAAAAACTGATGGAAAACTTGTTTTGGGAATTTTTCTGAGAATTAGCATACAAAATGAAAGATTATTACTTTCGATGATATGTGAGGTGAAGATGTAAGTTACCTGGTATGAGCCGACATATAAAAGCAAAGCACCTACTGCAACCAGAGGAAAGCTTCCGAGAAATTTGTAATAAGCTGTAAGAAGGAATAAAGATAACACCTGCATTATCGAAGAAGAAAGTTTTCTTTATCACCTTAGAATAACTAATTAATGCTGTGATAAAAACTTCGATGTGATAACTAAAAATGCCGGCATGTAAAAGTTGAAGAAACAATCTCTAAAACCACCTCAATCATTTAATGCTACATGTTCCAAGGATCATAAGTATCACTATGAACATTACGTGTTAGATAAGTGAAAAAAAGTACATACGATTCCACCAACACCACTTATCAACAATGGACGTCTCCCAAGGTCGTCAACTTTCAGAACAGCTAGTCCAGTCATCAGCAACTGAAAACAAAAAATTCTCATTTAAACAACAATTTAATAGGATAGATCTTTCACTTATTGACTATTATACAGCAAGTGAAAGAATATGCCAAGAAGAAACAGCTGAGCACTTGAAAAGAAATACCAAGACAAATATAACGAAGTACAAGAGGACTTCACACAGAAAGGAAAGATAATGTCAAAGAAATAATTGTTTGTAACTCATTTAACTGTGTAGAGACAATATCTCCACATATATAATGCAGTCTACAGTATAGAAGATTAGGTAACTTATTGCCAGATTACCTTGGTGATAAATATTTTTTTACATGAATCGGAATTAAGGATGTTAATTTGACACATCATGGTTGAACCTTGCATCAAGCTACTCCAATCGAGGCAGCCCTGCGTCCTAATCCCTTTTGAATTCAGCAACCATAAAATAAAATGCAAGAAGAATTTGGCCATGGCCAAATTAACCGCATAGGCTACACAATGGTGAAATAAAGAATTGATCGTAATATTCTCTTCTCCTTGAGAAAAATTAGAATGTTCTTCTCTTGCATAGAGAATTTTGACCTATTGATTGAGAAAAATCAGCTGGCTACTAATGTATCTTATCCTAAAGCTTTTGCATAAGAAATGGGATTATAATCATGATTAGACCAGAATTTAGCAAAAAGTATAATTATTTTCTACTCTCTGATTTTGATATGGCATTGCCACAAATGATGTATAAAAAGGTCAATCGCCGAGTCATTCATCATCATACAACATAATTCCGATAAAAATTCTAATTTATACATGTTTTATTTCTTAATATGTGATTAGCATGGAACTCATTCAGATACCTTGAAAAGCCCAACCACAACTGAAACTCTAGCAGCATCAGATGCAGCTGAAAATCCAGCACTCTGCGCGGGAGAAAAAGGACATTAAAAAACAAAACAAAACAAATTAAATTACTATATTCCTTGAACATACAGAAATTCATCTCTTGTATAGTACCTGAAGAATTGAAGTAGCATAGTATAAGACACTTGGTTGTCCTGTTATCTGAGGAGACAAGAATTCAGTTTTCACCAATAGCAGTTTCTCAATTTATGGATCATACCAAATTCACAATTAGTCAAACACCTGCTGGAAGAGTACCAACCCTCCTCCAATTATAAAGGCCTTCAAACTTGCTCCCTGAAAGACCTCCAAGAAACTACCTTCAGGTTCTTCCTTAGCGTAGGCAGCCTTCAGAGAAGTCAATGTTTCTTCTATTTCCTTGTCATTTTTTTTATCAGTAACTGAACGACCCCGAAGCTTTGTCAATGCATTAATAGCCTTTTCTTTATAATCCTCCAAAGAACCTTGCCCTTGAACTCCCCTTAGAAGTAACCATCTTGGGGATGGTGGCAAATTCCACATGCCCAAAGCCATTACAAGCGCAATTGGTGCACTTACACCATACATGTAACGCCAGCCTCCAACAGCAGAAATCTGAATACTACCCACAAGATAGCCCAACTACATCAAAAATTAAAAAAAATATATACCTTTGAGAGTTAGAAAATTTCACTTCCATAGGAGAGGTACTTCAGATACCAAATAAAAAGAAAACCCACCAATATCCCAAGAACAATGAAAAGTTCCTTCAGTGATATTAGTGTTCCACGTATTTGTGATGGTGAAGTCTCTGCAATATAAAGAGGAGCTCCGTGCATGGCCTACGAAAGAAGATGCACAAAATTGAATGCATTTTACTGAGAACAGTGTGCTTGTACAACTGCAAGGAAACAATCTATATATGAAAAAGTTTTTTTTTCTTTCTATTTTGAAGCTTCTATGTTTTTCCATTATCAGCAGCTCCTATTCCCTCTTCACATTCAACCTCATCTTTCTCTTCTCATTATTTCCAAGCATGAATGCACCAATGAATACCATATGTTATGAAGAGGGCTATGTTGGTAAGGGTACTATAAATGATAATGGAGAAGGAAAAGCAGCTTTAGGTGTCTAGTCGATGAGAGAGAGAGAGAGAGAGAGAGATAGAGAGAGATTTGAACTCTTCTTTCTCAATTATTAAATTTGCTTATACGAATTATACAAAACCAATCCACTCATTGATGTTCATTTGAAGTGTTTACGGATACCTATCTCATTAGCTTATTGTCTGATTTCATTGCCTATCTCTTCCCACATGAGTTCGCTAATAGTTTTTTAGAGAGCATCTAGAAATTCATACAAGTATTAGGAGAAAATTTGCATTAGAATTGTAAATGTTTGCTAATGACACCTTCAACTAAATGAGTACAAAAATGGATATCATGCACTTGTACACATATGTCTTGAAATTTTTTCTAAGATCTCATTCAAGAAACTTCATACCCGCTTAATGTTCTTTATCTTGGCTTGTTAACTGAATTAAACATTAGTCAGGTCACACTCCTTAAATTTTGATATTTGCACTCCCCTTTACAACATAGCCAACCTATGAAATTGTTGACATAATTGGCAGGCAAAATATATATATTAGCACCACAAAAGCCCACAACATTATCTGATCTACATGACCGACACCCCATATAATGATAAAGCATTTATCATAAAAGATAGCTTCATCAAATGGCCCCAAGCAAGTTTATATAGTTTAAAAGGAAGTGTCATAATCAACTTCCCCAAGGACTTCCTGGATTGACCACTCCACACATTCACAATGATGGAAATGCAGATCCCGATTTATAGTCTCCTCACTCAGGGGAGTCAAGGAGAATGATGTAGTAAAAAGAATGCTATACCCTTGTGGATTTTTTTTTTAAGATTAATCAGTCCAAAAACAAACCGGTACATGATTCAAGTATTAAACAATTATCCCAGTTTTTTTGCCACTTACCAATCCTATGCCAGTGCCATAGATGAATCGACCAATGATAAGAGCAACAAGATCAGGGGCAAATCCCGTGATCAACCCACCAACAAGATAGAGTGCAGCAGCTACAATCAATTCTCTTCTTCTTCCTACACCAATACAGTTGTCCTAAAATATGCACAAACAACAGAAAAATTTCATACTAGATGCTGTTGGAACGAAGGATAAGCTTAAAAATTCACCAAGAAAATCAGCAGTGGGGTATGCTATGAGTGATCCAGCAAGAGCTCCGTAAAGTGAACCGCTCACCTGAATAAACACATTACGAAGACAACTCCATCTAGTCATTCTAGCACAGAAGTTTTAAGTAAGAAACCATGAATCTATATTGAGATTTGAGAAGTACCACAAGCCCAAGCTGCACCGCTGAGAGGCTGAACCAAGTGGTACCACTGAGTTCGGCAGACTGCAAAGAAACAATAATGAATGCTAAACAGGACCTTTACCGTTTTAACTTTGAATCTAGAAGGAAGGATAACGATGAGATAATCTGCTTACTTGGAGAGAAATGGAAGCTCCGGACGTGGCTCCAATGTCATAACCAAAGAGAAGGCCCCCCAAAGCGGGGAACAAGAACCTAAATTTCGAGACTTGACCATCAAAATCACCCCTCACAATGCAAAATATCGAAGAAATAAGCGGGATGCTGCTTCACTTACGGAGGAATGATAGATGACCAGGAAAAATCGCCGTCTTCCGCATCGTCCGCATCTTCAGATGGGGACAGGGAGGAGTAATCCGCGCCTTGCGCTTGCAGGCGAAGCTTCTGTTTCATAATGCAAAGATCTAAGAAACCGGAAGCGTGAGAAAAAACAGACGCCAAAAGAGAAAGGGATCGGATGGAACCGTACCCTGAGATTGAGCGAGGCAACGGAGGGGAGGAAGAAACGGCGAGAAGAGTGCAGGCGCGTGTCGATCTTCTCCTTGATCGTTCCAAAGTGGTCCAAAGAGTAGGAAGGAAACCTGGACGAAGGCGGCGGAGCGGAGGCGGCGGTGGCGCGCACGGTGGCGGAAGAGACCGAAATGGTCGCCATTCGCGTTCAAAGACGCTGCTGCTTTTGCCGAGGAACAGATAATAAGACTTTTAATTCCTCAGATTCTCACCCGACACTGTACCTTCCTTCCTACAACAGTAGGACCCGATTGTTCGAATCCTAACGAACAGAATGAAGGTAAAGTTTAAGTCTAAAACGTGGGCACCAGTCTGGATTAGTTATGGGAATCATACAATGGCGATAATTATTTTTATTTTTTCCTTTTTGTTTTCCACCCTTGCTATTATTTGAAAATACTGGGAGTCTTTCCATTCGCTTTGTTTTTTTAATAGGTACCGGATATTTAACTTAAACCGAATAATTAGGTGATGATCCGACTCTACTGAAATGACTTGACTGATCCAACTCCATAAAAATTTCCTACCGGGGCTAATTCCCTTTGTTATAACTTATAAACTAACTTAGCTATTAAGTAATATACAAAATTTTTACATCAAAGACGTCTGGGTGGTGTAGTTGGTTATCACGCTAGTCTCACACACTAGAGGTCCCCGGTTCGAACCCGGGCTCAGACACGGCCAAATTTAACGCCTTTTTAGGTCGTGACAGACGTTCTCTCCGTGCCAATGATTATTTTTTTAATCATTAAATTAATTCGTATAAAGTATGAAGCTGAATTGATATTTATTAAGTAAGTTATACTAAAGTTTGATATCAAAGGTGTCTGGGTGGTGTAGTTGGTTATCACGCTAGTCTCACACACTAGAGGTCCCCGCTTCGAACCCGGGCTCAGACATGGCTAAAGTTAATTTATTTTTTTTTAGGTCATTACAGACGTTCTCTCCGTGCCGGTGATTATCTTTTTTTTTTTTACGTCATTACAGATTATTTTAGCAGAGATTTTTCTAAGTTATCAAAATAAAAAATAAAAATAAAAATAAAAATAAAAACAAGAACTTAAGAAGACAATGGTAAGACAATGGTGCAGCGGTTTGTAAAAATCTTTCCGTTTGAACCGGTGTCACTGGAAAACTTTCGTGGATAGAAATTTCCCTCGCCCATTTAAGCGTTTTTTTCCCCTTTCTATTTTACATGGATTTTCAGAAACTTCAAACTGATCTGCACAAGTTCTATGAATTGTGTAGAGGTGCTACAAGTCTACAACTTTCTCTACTGCATTGTTTGCCATAAATGATGAGATTACAATCTTTGCTCCAGTATAATCTCGGAGCTTCACCACCATACGGAATTGAGAGAGTTCGGACTTCTGATGCGTGGACACTTGTTTTGCTGCCTTTTCTGCATTCAAAATCACAAATAAAAAAGAGTAAATTGAGTATTACGAGTATCAAAAATATCAAGCACAAACAGTTAACTGATGGTTCAAGGAGTTCAAGATTGCTTAGTAATACAGAATCTTAAGTGATGCCACCAGTAGTTATTATGTTCAGAATCAATGAAGTGCTTGTACATACTTCAAGCTGTCTTCTTAGTGTAGATCGATGCAACTCATTTTATATGTGTAGTTTTGCCACGTAGGATCCTCATGTAAAGTTCTAAGATGCATATTCTTCCTTCTGTCTTAATGTTTAATACGACTTACAAGTGCGTTCTGATATACCTAGGTAGCAGTAATCATAAGAAGGCCAAAGTAAAATACCTTCTATCCCTCTAAATCTGCTGCCCCTCACAAGTAGTATCAGGCTGCAGATCCTTCGTGTTTGGAATACTTCTCTCTCCAAATTGCTTGAACTTCGTCTGTACGGAACCTCTGGGTGAATGTCGAATCCTCTAATGGGGTGGTCATACCATGTGCGAAAGCAAGGAGGCCAGTGTATGCTATCATTGCCCCATTGTCAATACAATATCTATCATCGGTTGCAAATAGCTTGCCGCCTCTTTCAGAACACATTATCCTCATCATCTCTTGCAATCTTTCATTGCATCCCACACCGCCAACAATTAAAACATCCTTCTTATCGCAGTGCGCCATTGCACGTTCAGTGATCTCAACAAGCATGGCAAAAACTGTTTCCTGGCCACACAGGACTAAGTCAAAATGGTTCAATGTTTCAACTATCTTAATTCTGTTACCCTTCGCCTTTTCTGATTTTCCATACAAAGTTAATACATTTTCAATTGAACAACATTCTAATCGGATATTCAAGTAGAGAGAAACATTACCTGCAACGAGTAGCAGAGATCTGCAGGTGTGCATTCATTGTTTTTAAGCAGCTCAACAGCAGTAGCTTCTATATAGCTTAGTATACCACTGAATGAAACATCCATACCCTTAACAACATAAGGAAGATCAATGAACTTATCTCCTTTCTTTGCAAGCTGAATTTGAGAATCAAATGAGTTAAAGAAAACATGGTTAAAATGAATAACAAAACAACAACAACAAAATGAAAGACCACTAGAATTTAATTAAATGATCTTAACACAAAACTCATTTCCTATTTGTGTGATTTCAGATCTAACAATGGTAAAACATAAGACTCTCATAGGTAGTGACAAGATTGTAGACCATCATGTGCAAAGGGGTCAAATACAAGGATGCCACCAAATTAACAAATAAACTGCAAACTCATCAAGGTACCAAAAAAAGTTATTCTCAGATACTACTGTCAGAATGTTAAAAATCACTAGTGACACTCACTCAAAAAAGTTGACATTTCAAATGAAAAACGTGTGTGGAATTGTTTGCATTTATCTTTGTTGTATTTGAAGCTTCTTGAATCGGCTAAAGTAAAGTGCAAGAATTTAAAAATGTTCTATTATTCAAGTACTAGAAGTATTAAAAGCTCTAACAAAATGAGACACTGTTCATCAATCATGCTCACTTTCTACCTGAAACAACCAGGACATGTTACTAAACCTTATCAGTTCAATCAAGGAAGCATTGTGAATTAGCTCACTAGCTGCAATGAGGTATTAAATAGGCACTATGACTTGATCTCACAATAAAGACCAAGGTATCGAGCTACAAATCAGTAAGACAAGAGAGATTTTCATTCCGTACTGTGAGTTGCTGGTATTTTGAATTCTGTTAACACTGTCAAAATGTTTTCTTTAGAGCTTCAGCATTTGTAAATAACCAAATAATCTTCAAAATAACAATTTTTTTTAGAAGGTGAGTGACGCGAACCTGCTCGATGTTATACCCAGGGCTGGGATCATTGGACAGCGTGAGAACCCTAGCGAAGCGATCCAGGCAATTACCCACGGCGATGTCAATAGTCTCCCCGAAAATTCGGTACTTTCCCTCGCTGTACGCTATGACCTGAGTGTTCCCTCCACTGACGTAGAGCACGACGGGGTCCTCGGCCCCCGTGACCACCCGGCCCATCTCGATGTGGGCAACGCAATGATTGACGGCAACGATGGGCTTGCCCCAGAGCTGGGAGAGGGCGCGGACGGCGACGGCGGAGACCTGGAGAGGCGCGCCCATGCCGGGGCCCTTGGTGTAGCAGAGGCAGTCGATGTCGGCGGGCGTCAGGCCGGCGTCCGAGAGGGCGGTGCGGAGGATGGGCAGCAAGTGGCGGAGGTGGTGGTGGGCCGTCTCCCGGGGGAGGAAGCCATGGCCCGGCGGCGTGATGTAGGTGTGGCGGGGGTTGGAGAGGATGCTGCCGTCGAGGGCGACGATGCCCACGCCTATCTTGTTGGCCGACCCCTCGAACCCCACGGCAATCAGCGCCTTGTCCCTATTCTCCATGATCGATCGCCTTCTTCTCCCGTTCCCAAAAAGATTTGATTTGAGGAAGTGGAGACGAGGGTTTGGGAAGCCGCCTAGGGTTCAAAGTTGCGCCTTTTATCGCGGCGGCCGGCCGAAACCTCAATAAGCCGGGTAAGTAAGTAACGGTAAAAATCAGACACGATTTTAACTGCTTTCAATTATTATTTTTCCATAAAAAAAAAGAATTATTTTAAACTTTTCCTGAACTAATTAAACATCATTTGAAAAAAAAAATCGGAATTTATTTTTCTGTTTTGGAAAGAAAAAAACATTTCGTAGTATTTTATTTTTTTTCAGGTAGTCCATTTGAATTATTATCATTTCTACAGTTATTATCATTCCTTTAATTGAATTTCCAATTAAATATTTTGATGGAGACATGTTCTTGTCTTAACACATCTCTTCCTATGAGATTTTAGGAGTGCACACAAGATACAACCACAAGTGCCATCTCTATCGAAACATTTGGGCACTAACCAACAGGTAGAATTTGTAGTAAAACGTCCTAAATCGAAGTTCTAAAACAAGATCAAAGGCACCTTTTTTACCTGTGGAAGATTCTATTCAATCGAATTCTAAAACATCAAGCGATTGCACAGACGCAACGGGTCCTCATTGCTCGGGGCTCGGCAACGGTGGCAGAGCTTTGAAAGGGTTCATTATTACACCATCGATTAGCCCATATTCTTTAGCCTCTTTTGCGCTCATGAAGTAGTCCCGGTCGGTGTCTTGGTAGATCTTCTCTAGACTTTGACCCGTATGAGATGCAAGGTATCCACTCAAATTCGCTTTGTGATGAAGCATTTCGTTTGTCTGCGAATCAATAAAAGATCGAAAAATGCTCAAGCATAACATATCCTATGTTTCAACAAAAAGAAACGTATTTAACATACTGAACAAGACAATTATTATGAAGCACTGCATTCTTATAAATGCACAAATCAACTGATCAACTCGTATTTACCATCAACATCGGAGCCATCTATATAAATCTTATTTCTCCATGGTATTCGATACAAAACTATATAACTACAATGATATCACCTTAATCTTATTATGTTAACAAGAATTTTGCCTCTATTCATTACCCCTTCGACTATAACTGACTCAATTTGTCCGACTATCAAATTTATTAGTTGAACATGTCCAAACTAATTTAGCCTATCGTCTCTCTTATCATCTAATTCAGTTCTCCTAAATCTATAAGATAGAAGCATTTCCATTTTTTTTTATCTATTCTAACAATCTCACACATCCATCTCAATATTCTCAACTTTTCGAGGTTAACTTTTTTAATTTGTCTTTCCTACTTGGTCAAGACTATGATCCATAGATTATAACAGATCCTAAGCATAACAACGATCACATAAGACTCTAAGACCGATACTCCCTCCATTTCAACCTTCCAATATCAAGGAAACATCTTCGAGTATAAATCAAAATTATTATCATTTAACAATTATATCAGAATTAAAATTTGACCTATAAGCAAGGGTTTACCAGCCCAGTTTTGCAGAAAGCTGTATAACGTCATAAACTCAAGCTTTACCTGGACTTCGATATCTGTTTGTGAACCTTGAGCTCCTCCAAGAGGTTGATGGATCATAATCCTGGCATTTGGTAAGCTGTATCTTTTTCCTGTGTTTGGTTCATCATCAGAGACGAGAAAGTTTGTGAAAAATCACGAAAAAATTGACTAAGCATCATAGAAGTCCAAAGTTTTACCCTTTGTTCCTGCACTCAGGAGGAAAGCACCCATGCTGTTGGTAGGAAAGAAAACATGAATAATGAAAAATTAGTATGCAATGACAAAGCCAAAGACCAATCAAGGTAATAGTGTTTGTGTGCAAGAGAAGAACAATTGGAAACAGAGCTATCAGATATCAATAATTTAACTTGTAGATGAACCATAAAATGAACAGTTGGTGGAAATTGTTCATTGTCTTTATAGTGGAAATGGCCTTATAGGAATTGAAAGATGGAGATGAAATTACAAAATACACAGTTCTATGCATGAACAACTGAGAACTCCCAGATTAATCTCTTATTACAAAAAATTACTTGCATCAGTTTTATCTGATTAGAACTTATAGTCCATGATGCCTTGTGGAAATAATAGAGACTATTGAAACATTTGAAGCAGTTCAATACTAATTTAGACTATTGATGACAAAAAAGAATCTTTTGCAGAGACTACATTCGAAGCAGTTCATGCATTTTCTGAAATGCAGCAGGCAATAGAACATTGTTTGGTAATGAACGTCTATATGAATTGTGGTATGCAAAATTAGCGGTCATCTGATAGTGAAATTAATTAAAGACTAATACAGCTAAACCTTTTTTATATTTTTCAAAATAGGTTAAATCCATAACTGGCTACAGATATTACCTTGCTGCCAGACCGACACAAACAGTAGAAACATCTGGCCTTACATGCCTCATCGTGTCAAATATTGCCATCCCTAATGAAATGCTACTAACTCAATTACCTTGCAATGACATAGTACTGGCAGAAGTGTAAAATAAAAGTAGTAACACAGAGCAAAAAAGAGGAAATATTACCTGCTGTAACAGATCCTCCTGGAGAGTTTATATACATGACAATATCCTACAAAACATAACAACATTTTAGATAAGGCTTCCATAAAAGCTAGATGATTTTAGATTGTCTACCCAATGATGAAAGGATGATCTCTAAATGATTATTGAACAGTCATAGAGTATTCACTATAAAATGAACAAAGCTTATAAGCAAATTTGTAATACTCGTTACCTATGAAGATGCAGATGAGGGTCTACAATTAATATATCATAATGTTATTCCTCCAAATAATGTGAAAAAATTTATATTAGTTGTAATACATCATTAACCAATCCTTGGTAACACGTGTTTTTAAGGTAATCTGTGAGGGAGTGGTTATATTAGTTATCATACTCGTAATATTCTCCCAAAACTTTGAGAAAAAATAACGGTATCATTAGTTTTTCATTTTTTTTATTTATTTCTTATATCACCTATCTCTTACAAAGGAGTAAGAACTATTTTTCTCTCTCTGTTGGATCTCTATCTTCAGAAGTTCTCTGTTGGAACTCTCCAATCTCCACCATTGTATCTCTCATCAAACGAATTCTGACATGTTTCGCTATGCAGCCTAAGCACCGTATCTGTACATGTTCTTACATTCTTAACCAAGTTTCATTTTATTTATCATATTTGAAAAGTAGACTAATAGCTACCTATGAGATTTTGCATTTTGTTAAAAAAAGGTTGTCAGACCGATGCCCTAAAGCAATCTTCCATCATTTTTATCTGGGTTTGGACTGACATTGACAATGATAATGATTGAAGTTAAAGAAGGGAAAGTAAAACCAAATTATATGGCATATACACATAGTACAATAGCAAGATGAGAACATGCCACATTAATCTTATAAGGTGGTGTAGCATTTTCATCTCTACTACACCAGATATTTTAGTATGTTGATGCCATTATCCTCGCATACAAAAGACTTATGAGCTATGAACAAGGATAAGCGAGACTCATGAAGTTAAAATACAATGAGCAATTTAAATGAGATTCCTTACTAACGGATATGAACCAAATAAAACTTTGTTTCAAAAGACACTGAGCTGGGAAAAAATACTGCAAAAACTAATCAGATACCTTTGTAGGATCCACAGAATCGAGGTACAGAAGATGAGCCACAAGAACAGTCGCCATGTCGTCGTCCACTTGTCCACCACATCTAACAATTCTCTGCAAGCATTTTTTTTCTTCTTATTGATTTCATATCCCTAGAAAAAAGCGAAGCTAGCACATTCAACACTAATAGCATAAATTCATACATGTTGAAATAGTTGACTGACGACGCTCTGGAAGTTCTCCTGCACCGCAGGCGGCGGCCCTTGCCCTCCCTGCACCTCCGCGAGGAAGTAAGGTGTCGACGGCATCACCAGATCGTCCCTGTCAATCAAGTTCAGATCAACATCAGAAGAGGAAAACAAACGTCTTTCAAAACATAGAACAACTTTAAGAAGAAAAAAAATGACCTAATTGACCAAATCCCTTTTCTGGGAGCGCAGGAGCCAGCCTCGGGAGAGCTCCAACTGCAGCAAACTGCCCTGTGTTGCTTCCTGTAAAAGGGGGGAAACCCCCAGAGATTTTGAAAACCTTAACATACGCAACTGGGGACGGACAGGGATGAGCGAAAGAAACATCTTGAGAGTACCTGGAAGAAACGGTAAAGCGAGGCGAACGGATGAGGGAGACGTTGAAAGAGACGCGAGGATCTCGGGAAGGGCCGTTCCTGGCGAAGGATCGGAGAGGGAAGACTGCTGGGGAAGAAGCCGCCGCCGCTGTCGCCATTGTTACGCTCCTCCTCCTCCTCCTGTCTCTCTCTCTCCTCGATTAATCTCTTATCTGATGAAGTTATCTTCGATGCGATGATAATCGCAGTTAATTTCTCCACAGATACCGAATCTAATCGCTAATCCAACGATCGAACCAGAAAATCAATCGATCGAATCGCTTTCGGATCTGGGAATCAACTCAGATGAGTCTGTGGTCAGATCGAATTCAATTATCCAGCTAGAGTATTACCACATATTTAATTTATTATATTTTATATAATCTCATCAATTAATTATATTTAAAATTACAGAAATAATTAGGCATTTTACTGAACCGTAAGCCTATTTCAGCAATTTTTCAAACGTAAAACTTTAATAATAACTTTAATTTTACATGCACCCGTATAAAAAAAAATTATTCCTATTCTCTGCGTATAAAATTTTATTTATTTTAATTCCCTCATTTAAATATTATTATCTAATTATTCCTCAAAATTTTTAAATAAAAAAGATTTCAAAAATAAATTTAATTCCTCTTAAATTCAGCATTTTAAACTCAACTATATTTTCTATCAAAATTATCCCTCAAATTTTTTTAGATGCAAAAAAAATTAAAAAATAATTATAATTCATCTTAAATTAAGTACTTTAAACTAGAATCGAGTATATTTTCTATCAAATTAAGCATGAATTTTTTCATGCTTAATATAATTCTTCTTAAATTCAACACAATTTAAAGAAAATCTAATATATTTTCTATCTAATTGAACATCATTTAAAGAAAATCTAGTATATTTTCTATTCAATTGATGTGAAAAAAAGAGTCACGCTCAATTTGATAAAAAAATATACTATATTTTAATTTAATGTAGTGAATTTAAGAGGAATTATATTTATTTTTAGACTTTTATACCTAAAAATATCAGGGATAATTAGATAAATTAATGTTCATTATATTGGATTAGGGAGTAGAAATAAATTTATTTTTTTCCTTTATTCAAATGACTATCCAATTTTCATAATACTCAAATATATATCATATTCTCAAAAATACCGCTCATCTTTTGTTACAAGTTCATCCAATTTGGTTCAAAACTGATTGATAAATTAAAAAAATGTGAATTACTTTCAATCAAAAACAATATACTCTTAAACACTTTTTAATATATTTTATACCTCAGATAATATAAATTTATAATAGTGAATTAAATTGAGAGTGTATTTTTAAATTTGTACTCTATTAGTTTAAAATTTAACTATTTTTTAATCTTTTTAATATAATAATAAAGTTTCAGAAGTACATTTCTTTTTATTTAAAATAATTTAAAATTTTCTATGTCAATTTCAAACCAAATTTATACACTTTGATCATTCCCAAATTTAAAATTTTAATATTTTTTAAATCGAAAAGTTCTACGAATCAATTGATCGTGTTTATCAATGAATATCATTATTTTATTGGAGCAAATTGAGTATTATTATCTTATACTTATAACGAGTCTCTAATAAATTTTATAAGTTTAAAAAAAATATTTCCAATTTACACTATTAAATCTAGATCAAAGATAAAAATATATTAACGAGGTTTTTAAAAATATATTAGTTTTAATTTTAAATAATTTTAAATAGATTTATAAGTCAATTTCAAACTAAATTGATGAAACTATAAAAAAGGTATTTCATTAATGATGTCTGGAGTATTATGAAATTTTTGATAGGATAATTAAAAAATTTTACATCAATTATCTCCTATTTTTTTTCTAAATTTAACATTTATAAATAATATTTATCTAAATTTAAAAATAAATTTAATTTCTATAAACATTATAAGAAAGAGAAAAAATAAAAGAAATTGATATAATATATTTTATAGTGAAAATGGATATTTAAATTTAATAAAATAATTTATTTACTTTATATATATTTTCGATAAGTAAACTAGTGTAGATGTTTTTATTTTGTAATTCACTAAATAGTGTTGGGGTTCTAAGGTTGTAAATATAGTATCACATTGAAAACACATGGAAAATATCATGGGTTTATAAGATAAAAGATATCTCCATTGGCATGAGGCCTTTTGAATAGAGTCCAAGAGCAAAACCACGAGGGTTTAGGCCCAAAGTGGACAATATCATCCAATTGTGGAGATATCTAAATTCTTTTCGATCCTACAATTGGTATCAGAGCCTGGACTGCCAGAAGATTTAACCGTCGACTATGCACAAGAGTTATGATCTGATTGAGCCATGTGGGTACAATATTGACCTCGTATCAAGAGCACCAAACACCAGGTAGGAAGTCCTAGTGATCATGAGTTTATAAGAGAAAAGATATTTCTATTGGCATGCGCCCTTTTGGGTAGAAGACACCAGGTAGGAAGTCCTAGTGATCATGGGTTTATAAGAGATAAGATATTTTCACTGGCATGCGCCCCTTTTGGGTAGAGCCCAAGAACAAAATCATGAGAGTTTTGACCCAAAGTGAACAATATCATGTAATTATGAAGATATCTAAATTCTTTTCGATCTTACAAATAATTTGTTAAAATTTTTTAAATTATGAGTTATGATATAACAATAAGATAATTTATATTTAAATTATCATCTAGATATTTATGATTTAATTTTTAATTATAATAAATTTGTAAGAATTAAAACGCTTCTCAATTTAGTGTAGTGGACGGTGAAAAAAATTTATGGGACTCCTAGTATGCTAAGTGGGTTTATTTATTTATTTATACTGGTCCGGTTCATTATTTGGTTCGGGTCGACCGGGAAATCGTGGCGTATCCCCCACGTCAAATTTCTCGGGCAATCGAGTCACTACGCCAGCTCGAGGACGAACTCAGGTCCCGTCCGCTTGGGTTCTGGTTGTTGATGGCGTCTAGGGTTTTGTCAGGGTTTGCTCGACGCACCGCCGCGCGCCGGCTGATTCCGCCCTCCTCCCGGCCAGAGGCGATCGGAAACCGCTCCGTTGGCTTGCCTTCTGCAAAGGAATCGGCTCTGGGATCATTGGCGAATTCATCGTTCAAGGCGAGTTTCTGTTTTTTTTTTTTTTTTTTCTACTAAGACCTTATTCATCGTACTTGATCTCGCCAAGTCTTATTTTTCTCCGTGTGCATTATTCATCTTGACAAAATAAAGTATTCATTGAGATTCCGGGGCTTAATTGATGGATGGGTTCGACTTGGTCTCATTCTCTCTCAGTAGCTCCTCTTTACTGAGGTCTCCTTTTACTAGTGAATTTTGTTGCCCTTTGGTATGCACCCTCCTATCTATTAAACCAATAAGATGTCAGTTGTTTCCTACGGAATCGTTTCATTTGGAATGAAAATTTGGAGAAGAAATCATTCCTTTCCCGAAGTTTTGGGCATGTTTTTTTATCATGTAAGTCATCTTACTTCGAGAGTGTTCCGAATTACCCATTGTTATTGCTTTGTGAAATATCAATGAAAACTTGGATTCCTGATGATGCACGATCAATTTTCTGTTGAAATTGGAAGATATTGGCTTTAACTCTTACTATAAAGACTGAATCACACAATGAATTTGGCATCACAGAAGCTAATCATGTGTTAATGTATGATCAATGAGTTAGTTTTGTTGGAGGTACTTACGCCGACTCTTTTTTTTCTGCCTCTGTCTCAGTAAGATCATGGCTTAAAAAACGCATGCAAGCAGTATGCATAACACATATTCTGCATACGTGGATACATGTGGTCAATACTTAAACATTAGAAAATTATTTATATTGACGACTAAAGGTTTTGTCACTGTTAAAACAAGTGTTAACATTTACGAATTACAACCTACTAAATAGGTTAACTTAGTGATTTAAATTAATATGAATTTTGAGGTTTAGATGAATGCAATGAGGTCTTTTAATATGCTTTTCGAAACAATTTGTGAGTGAAAGCCAAAACTCTCTTTTTTATCAACTAATCAGTCAATTGAAGTTTTGAAAGATCCATTTGAAGATTGGGACTTAGGAACTAGTTTGCATAGTCGATAAACTAATTAACTCTGATGAACATGTTTTTGACTATGAGATAATTTGCATGCAACCTATCCAATTTTCTCAATACTGATCATGGCTGCAATTGAACCATGAAAAATTGGAAAGGTTGTGGACATGTCGTCAGTATATTTACCACAACAACGACAATCAAGCCTTATCTAACTAGGCGGAGTCGGTTAACATATCATCAGTACATTTGATTTAAAAAATTTATGTTAGTTTCTCTTTGTAGTTCCTTGACAATGATGCACCTCAAGTCTGTGACTGTTTTGATAATTTCTTACTCACCAATGCTTGCTTGATGTCATATACAGAAAGTATTTTCATCTAAACCACCATGCATTTTCTGCTTGCAGTGCAATGTATTCAACTATTGAAGTCACAGTAAAATATTGGATTGAGGCACTTAATTAATTTTACAGTTTTTTTTCTTCCTCATTTTGCAGGATATCCTAAATGCTGAAGGTTAGCTAATTTTGAAGGCTTTTATGTTCCATTTTCAATCGTAAATCTTGTCCTCAAGTAATGAAAAATTATCAGCATGTCATTTCCTATATATTTTCCCTCACCTTTTCTATTTTTTCTTTGCATACAATAATGTGCATGTATAAACATAACCATCCTTCTACAATCATTTCCATGATTTTTAGTCATTTTCTTATAATTTGTATAACATATAATGCAAATGCAAGGTATGTTACTCCAAATGTTCACAAGTATTTAACATAGGTATGGAACTAGGTGCCTAACTTCACATTTTCTGAAAAGAAAATTATTAAGCATAGTCAATAGGGGTTTGATGGACGGTCTTGAGCTTGAGAGTCTGATACAAGTATGGTTAATTGAGGAGGCCTAGCAATGCAAAATAAAAACAAGATATGCGCATGTAAAAATCCTTTTCTCTTTTGAACTGCTTATGCTTATTGTAAGAAATACATAATCTTAATTATTGTCATTCCACTGGAGACTACTTATATCTTTGTTCTTGTCTGTATTCCTTTAGAAGTCACAATAATGCATAGTGTGTTGGTGAACGCGTAATGCAATTTTATCATGCTCTGGCATATAAATTAATCTGATCTTGGAGCAGGTCCCTTTTTATTTTATTCTAGCTAATTATGCTTATAACTTGCTAATCAACAAACAGTCTGTCATAAGAGAAGTACCTGAAAAATTACTTTTTCTATTTTTGTTGAACAGTCCTGTCACAAATAATATAATGAATTTGTTTTAAAGATGAGCATGTGACAACCATGATATTGAATTTGTCTTATATTCACACTGAAGTGGACAGTTTATATGTTGAGGTATATACCAAATGAAACTACTACTGATGCCTTGTTCACAATAGTCTAAGTCTTATCAATTTCATTAGTTTCACTTTATTTTCATTAAGTGGGATATAGCTTTGGTTAGTGTCTTCCCTCATCTAGATATTATCGTCTTAAGACCTTTGGTCAATTATCCCTATTTATTAGCCTTCAAATGAACATCATAAATGTGCCAACAGCATATTAATTTTATCCCTTTCTTATAATTATGATATTTTGTAGAAGGGCACAAAAGGAGATTATCCTTCAAAACCTTTGGCCATTTAATCCCCATTTGTTAGTCCTCAAACGAACAACATAAATGTGCTGACATGGCATATTCATCATAATCAAGTTCCAAGAATACATTGTGACACAATGATTTGTCTTAATGTACTTCTGATATTTTTGCCCTCATCATCAAGTTCCAAGAATACAATGTGACAATGAATTGTCTTAATTTGTAAGAATTAATCATGATGTAAAACATTAATTTAGATTAGATCCTTCCCTAGCAACTTAAGCTTTTGGTTCGAGTCATGCTAGCATTAGTACACTTTTACTCCAAAATTTAGTTAAGTCTGAATCATTGATTAGTACTCAAAAGACCCTTGTGCTAGAAACCTTGACTTTGTTAATTTCAGGTCTTTTCTGCATATGTTTTGGGATTTAACTATAGAAAAATTTACCCTGTAATTAAGCATGAAAGATTAGGTTATGAATTAAGAACATCCATCGCGCTCTGTCAATCATTTATCTTTATGATATCAAGTTCTTTCCTTCTAGTTTATCATCTAAATGCACATGTTTCTTTCATCGGGGGTGTCTTAAAGTATCTAAAACTAGCATTCATCTTTATACCTGGATTTATGTTGTCAGGAATCCTACTATTAATGACATAATGAATGGTCTTCAGAAGCTTAATTACTTGACAAACCACTATTTTCAACTTGGCTAGTTTTCAGTTGGCTTGACTTGCAAAGAGTTTTTCTTTATATGGTGAAATACTATTATATGCCTGGGTTTCCTTCCCTTCTGTGCTCCTTTCCTCCCTCTTTTATTTAACTTGTATATTTGTTCTCAAGAGTTTGAGAGTAGATTGTGAGTTAACACAAGTTTTCCACATGACTTCCAGAAAAAATTGCCAAATTCTCCAGATGGCAATTGGTCAACAGAAACCCTGCAGGTCAACCTAATATTTACAAAAGAAACCCTGGCATATTTCCATGTTTAGCGAGAACTTGTGCATCAAATTATTCTACATCGGAACAAAAGAGAAGTGAGGTTTGAATTGAAGTTGCACTATTGATTTTTCAATTGCCATGTTAATTTCACTTCCATGCTTTGATTCTATGCTATTGTACTTAGTTTCAGTTCTGAGTTGCCACTTGAGAAAGTCATTGTCTCATTGATATGATTTAGAAAAGAAGGATTTGCAAATGATTATATCGACTTGATTTTTTTTATGATAATCCTATAAACTTTTCATGTTGTTTTATAAAGAAATATCTAACAATTATATTGATGCAATAGAGGGTATGATCTAGTCATCATATGTTAGTACTAGATGAATTCCTAATCATCTTCAAGTTAAATCTCTTTACTGTATGTTATTCACAAAATAAAATAGTATTTATTGATAAGTGGAGATAGACTACTGGAAGCTTGAATTATAGAGAAAAAAATTAGAAACTATGAATTTCAGGTTCAGTAGAACCAAAACTAAATGTATTAATCATAGTTTACATAATAAGAAGTGAGGTAATAGTCAAGATGAATGGGCATGCCATTGCTGAAAGAGCTTTAGATATATTCTATTGTATGCATTATTCAATGAGAAAGAGATATTGATGAAAATACATTACTAAGATAAGTAATGGTAGTTGAAAATGTATTGAAGCTTTTAGAATTTGTGATTGTAGGTGAAAATGGAAAATTTTATGAAACTCTTCTACAATCCACCTTACTATATGCATTAGAGTATTGGGTAGCTAGGAAATCATATATAAAAAATTAATGAAGGATGTGAATACTGAGATTGATGTGTGGGAAGACTAAAAAGGATAAAAAAAAAAAGAAAAAAGAAATACATGTTTCGCAAGTGATTCACCGAGTGCCATCTTTGTTCATATGAATTGGTTAAATTCTCAACATTTTACTAGATAACTTAACTCAAAATTTTATTAAATAGCTTAACTGAAAATTTTATCTTATCTCTGAAGTCTTATCATAGTACTTATTAACATAAGCCAATCCACTTAGTTTTTTATGGTTAGCACATTATTAATTGGTTGAAAAGATCCTTATAAATAGCTATCAAAACTTATCAAATTGTAGCAAAAGGTGATTATGCTCACCTCAGGCACCTCTCACAGCCCGTCCCAGGTTATGTGAAGGAAGGTAAATCACGGAGTCAGCTTATAGCCGACTGCCAAGTTAGCTAGGGGGTGGGCTATCAAAACTTATCAAAGAATATACATACTGTTGAAGTATACTCTTTGATGCTTTCTTCTCACTCTTCTTGAACTTCAACAGTTAGATATAACAACTGCTACTGATCTATTAGATTTAGGCAGCTAGGATGGTTAAACCATGTCTTCTTTTTGCTGACAAACCAATCTTTTGACATGACTAGTCATTTTGTGGCTCTAACTGTAACAATTTGCCAGAGTAAATATTCCATTGCCAATGAATCACTATGTAGAGAAATCGTGGACTAAAATAGTGGATTCTCGGTGTGGCATAGTTATCTCATAATTGTCTGAGTGCAGAAATGATAATACAGATAAGCCTAACAAGGTTAACCTATGATTTATTGGTTATTCTATTTTCAAAATTGATCATAATGTTGTATAAAAACTATGTGTCAATTATAGTCTACAAGAACTGATATTCATACAAATTCCTCAGGAGAGCAGAAAAGATATATCAACAATTGAAGATCCCTTTGATGCACCTACATACAACATTCCAGAAAAGCCAGTGACATTTACTGAGGGTGCCTCGTATAGTCTTGTAATACTTGCAGGATTGGGTGTTGCAGGCGTGGCTGCTTATGCTGTTTTTAAAGAGTTAATTTTTGAGCCTAAAGAGTAAGATTTACATAATTTTTTATACTTTGATAATAGTTTTCAGCTATATTATATGTTTTGACTCAACTAATCTTGCATGAAGAATGAAGTAAAAAGTATTCAATTTTGCCTTGTCATGTGATGATAAAAAATAATTACATTTTCTGTTAATTATGCAACCATTCTTTTATGGTTCTTTTCCAAACTGTGCGATGAATAAAAAATAATTATATTATGTTAATCATGCAACCATTCATTCGTGATTCTTTTACAAACTGGAATAGTTTCAGCTTTTGCAGCTGCTTACAGATTGACTGCTATTGTTGGAACTATAAACTTGGTACTCAACTTTTCAATGCATGCTGTTGGATGTGTATTTTCTGATTTATCTGAACCAACACTGTAATTGTCTGACACCGTTTTTTGACTAAGTATGTTAGTCAACAGACAAAACATTTGATTGGTTATTATCCAATTGTTTTCTTGATGGAGGGAAAGAGGGTGAAAAAAATTATTCATCAAAGATATATATATATATATATATATATTAGCTCTATTCCATGCGAAAGTGATTTTTTTTGTCCAAATTGGATGAAAGCAGTATAGAGAACAACTGAAAAAGATTGCTTCAGTGGTTTCCTTCCATCTAACTTTTCCATCAAAGGAAACAAAAAAAAATACAGCTGTGAAAATCTTCTTATCATCTTTTTTTTTCTTCCGGGTTTCTTTCCCTTGTAGGAAACACATCCTACATGTCACAAATAGATCTGAGCATGGATTGGTAGGGTTATGGGACTGTGATTTAGATCTTGGCTGAGATTGAAAGTGGAAAGCTAAAATCAGTCCAATTCTTGCCGGCAAATGATCATAGAGGAATATTCTATTTTGATTTTCCTTTACTTTTTACCCTCAGGGTTCAATTCCTTCCGAGACACAATCGATCGACGCACGCCCTTTCTCATATTGCGGATCTTTGCCTCCTGATTTGTGCTTCGCGATGGGAGAGGACGAAATGCTCGATTCTTTATGAATTTTGAATCTTGGAGTGGCATCGATCTATGGTCCATTGAACGGATCTTGTTTGGTTTGTTCTTAAGATCATGGATATAGGCCACAGTGATGGGCAATTGGGATTTGTTTGTCGTAAGTACGCTCAAGAACCCTTGATTTTAGCTGTTAATTATCCAGGTTTGATTAGTAATGTAATCTGAAGTTATCATTCCTAGTTGAGCTGCTTAGTTGATTATTCTCTTGAACCATTGAAATATTTATTGCATTTTAGCTAAGAACAGAGTAAAATTATTGGCAACAAACTTTCATAAGATAGAGATTAGCTACGAGTTGTATTGAGTTCAGTGCTGGTATCACTTATAAAATCATGGCCAATATGTTCCTGTTAAAGATTACTGTTGATTCCTAGATCTCTCATCAATCCTTCAGATTTTATTGTAACTTGTTTTGTGATTTATATGTACTTATTGCATTTTAGAATTAAGGGAGTAGCTTCCGAGTTGTGTTAGGTTCACTATTGGCATCACTTATAAATTCATGACTATATGTTCCTGTTAAAGATTTTTATTGATCTTAATTTTTGAGTTCAATTAGTTATTCCTAGATGCCTCATCAATCCTTGATGTTTCTTTCTGACTTGTTTCCTGGCTTATATGTATTTAAAAATATTGCTTTCTTGACAATGATTAGCTTGTTAAAGCTGATACGCAAATTCTAACAGCACTTGGTGAGGACCTGGTTGATGATGGTTACCAAGACGTTGTCAACATTGATATATCATCTGTGCTGATAGAAACTATGCAGGCGAAATATGCTCATAAATCAGTACTCAAGTGTATACTCTCTAATCTATGATACCTTGCTCTACTATTTTTGTCCCATAAACTTCTTCATTGGGTGATTATATTCTCATCGCATGGTTTAGTCTTTATTTGTCGTTAGGTAGATAAAGTTCTTATATGATGCATGCTGCTTCTTGATTACATCAACAGATATCAAAATGGATGTACGAGATATGAGTCCTTTCGAGTCTGGTTCATTCGATGCTGTTATTGATAAAGGTACTTATGCAATTATCACTTTATCCTTGGATTGTTTCAAGTATCGATAATATAATTCTCTCAAGAATTAGTACATGGTTAAAATTCGAACTGCCTTCTGCAGGAACTCTTGATACTTTCATGGTGAGTGTATTGCGACTCAAGCTTTTCTTGTTTCATAAGTTGATAGTAGAAGATGGTTTCATGTAGTGTGGAGAGGATGATATTACTGCTGCAACTCAGCTGTTGAAGGAGGTTGAAAGGTAAAGGTGTTCTCCAATTATAGTAATAAATTTAACTATTGGTCATTTAACAAACGTCAATATGAAATCTCCGTCAGGGTCCTCAAGGATAAAGGAGCATATATTCTGGTATGTTTGGCGTGGATTTCCTTGCATTTTTGGAAATAAAAGAAAGTAGTATTATTACTAACTCATTTTTTAATCAATGCAGATCACTTTTGATAGTCCAAACAATCGATTGGATTTGTTAAGGAGCGTTGAACTATGGAATATAAAACTGCATTTGCTAGGTCAGTTTTTACTCGTTTATATTATTAATTCTTTAATTGGTTTTCAGAATGATTTGATATATTCTTTGGTCCCCTACCTTGAAATGAACATGTGAACAAAAAATCGAGAAGGGCAAAAGAAGTATTGGAACTTGGAAGTGAGTGGAAAATGCCATAATTCCACATGATTTATTACATCTACCAATTCTAGCAATGTCATAAATTGTCTCTATCTTCAAATTTCCTTGAGTGTATCATGTATTCATGAGTTCAGACAAATATTACTTGTCATTCTTTCAACAAAGCTTCTATGCATGTTGGCATATCAGCTAACAAAATTTGATGCACCCAATCAGATTCAGAACTGTCATGTTTCCTCAAGCTTGTTTCCTTGTTTGTTTCCATAATCTTCATATCCTTACGTGTTTGAACCTGAGTCTCTATCTGAGTCATTGAGATCAATTCTGTACTATTTGTTATTCATATATTCACATAGGCTCATCAGTTACTCAAACTATTGAACAAGAAAACAATTATGGATTTTGCTCGTCATGAAATTAGTTTTGTGAAAATTGATCATTGATTTGTGCACTTCAGAGAGAGCGGCGAAGAGTTCAAGGCGGAAAAGGTGGGAACTGTCGGCTCCACGGCCATTAGACAGGGATGGTAGCTGGGCCACTGAAGCTCTAGGTTCTCACTTGGATGTCTTTTACACATATGTCTGCATCAAGGTTAATGGTCTCGCCAGAATTGTTACAGAGACTCAACTCATCATCTAGCTATCAATTTCCTTTTTTATTTTCCTAATTGCGAATTCTTTTCAGGATGAATCCCTAAGTGCAAACCAAGCTACGGATTCTGAGATACCAAATGATCCCTGATTACTCAAGGCTAATGATGCACATTCTACGTGAAGAGGCTTCATGGTACTTGCGCTCTTCTCTTCTCCACGTTGAGGAGTTTGTGCATGATGTTGTCTTTCTTTTCCAGCTTTCATAACTCACGTACTGTACATTTGATGCATTTTATTGTTTTGTTAGATCACTTTGAGTGTTTACTCATCTAAGAACACTATCGCACTTCCATTTGCAGTTTAGGCCTGATTTAGTTGTGAATAGTTGCGAATCATAAAATTAAACATGAATTATGAATTATTTATCTATTTTTGTTCTATTTGTGTATTTTATTTTTTTTGCCAGTGAAATTAAACACTATCGCACATTCGTAAAATCAAGTATGAATTATGGATTACTCTTATATTTTGACACTATTTGTGTTTTTAACACTATCGCACTTTCGTAAAATCAAGTCTGAAGTATGAATCATGTCCCTCGCCCTTGGCCTGGCAATCACGGCAGCTCTCTTCATGGATCAGGCGTCGATCGTCCTCGCCTCCGCCTCGAGGGTCTCGATCGGGGCCTCTCCAGTCCAGAAGGGCAATAGGAGAATGATTCTGGATTTTTCAAAGATTTTTGAAGGCATTTCAACAATATATGTTTATGTAAACCTTTCTCTGCACTTCGCCATTCTTCGATCTCTCTGTGCCTGCCTTCATTTTCCAGCCATGGTGGCCATCATCCCCCGCTCGCATTCTCCTCTCCGTGCCCGATTGCTTCCATTGGCGTGCTTCATCTTCCCCGAGATTAGGTCAAGTAGATGCGATTTCTCAACCATCTGCCAAGAACGCCTACTCACTCACGGTTAGTTTCTCGCAATTTTTTCGGTCAAGTAGATGCCATTTCTGGCTTTTGTCTCGAATTTGGTATCTTTCGCATCATTCCTACCCAATCCATCAAAAAGATTCGATTTTGGATTTTTCCCCTGTGGGGCTTCTTTATGATTTCATGACCTAAGTTATTTAGTCAGAAGTATGATGAACTTGCTCACGTATGAGTTCCGACTGCTAATCATGTGCCTGAGGGCCGTTTTCATCGTTAGACGACAAATTTTGGTATCTACAAATGTTTTGTTGTTAATCGAAGTATCGTTCCATTATCGATGGTCTCTGTTATATAAAATTAGGGCATGGGAACAAACCACTATAGTGGATTGCCTTCCCTTCGTTCTCGGCATATACGAATTCTCAACAAAGTGGAAGCAGAAGCAACAGCAAGACTTGGATTTTGGTCCACCAAAATGCAGTGCTGAGCTTCACATTCTTCTCCAAATATCAGAGTGATCCTTGTTTACTATCCTACTTGAAAGTACTAATATCACGTTCAAGAAATTGGCTTCAGATTATTGGAGACTGCTCGAAGTATCTGGTTGTAGCCATGTGAGGTTCTTTGATTAATCATCTGTTAGAAGTTTTTTTTTTCCAAAGAAAATAAAAAAAAAAGTGTTGTAACTGCCTTTGGAATACTTATTGAGAGAGTATAAGAATTCTAGGCCATTTTAAATGTCCGGATGAGTATGATCAACTACACAAAGAAGGTATTTTTTGTGTGAATAGGATCATTAATTTTGTTGAATGCATAGAATGAGTGAGAGTAAGTTCTGTACTTTAATTTCCACTATGGAATGTCATGGATACGTATTAGTTTAGCTTCCCTATCAGAACAATATAGTTGATCACCTTTTATTAATTTTATCAAATTACTAATTTATGTTATTTTCTTCTGTGAAGAAGGATTGCCACGTTGAACTGTTGGGCAATTGAGTGAAATACCTGATAGTAATACAATCATAGCACCAAAAGGAAGGATGAAAGTTTCAAGCTTGAATGATGTGACTCCCGATGAACAAGAAGTCATCAATGATTTCCAGAGTGAAAGTAAACTGCAAGAGTCAAAGAAGAGGAGTGACAGCATACCATATTACAAGCTTTACTCCTTGGCTGATAGAACAGACTATTTTTTACTGATTATGGGCACAATATCAGCTATCTTGAATGGCATCTCCCTACCTATGTCAACAGTGTTTTTTGGAGATATGGTTAATGCTTTCGGGACGAACATAAATATAAGAAACATTGCTCATGCAGTTTCCAAGGTGGATTGCTCTTACAATCATCTAATAAAGAGGAAAAGAATCATAATAAATTTTTTGTTAATCAGAGAACCTACTTTTTTTTTCCTGACACGTGCAATTTTTTTCCTCTACCTTTTGAGTTTTCATGGAACATTACACATATGACATTCTCAATTTTGATTCCCAGAAATTGCTTTTCTCATCAGGTCTCTCTCAAGTTTGTATATTTAGGCTTGGCAACTGGCATAGCATCATTACTTCGTAAGAATACACATTTTCCATGGCATGCCGCTTTGCTTATTTCTTAGCTATGACACTTAATGCTAAATAATGTTTATTATTAGAGGTGGCTTGCTGGACGATCACTGGGGAAAGACAAGCTGCAAGGATTAGAAATCTCTACTTGAAAGCCATACTTGGACAAGATATTGGATTCTTTGACATGGAGGCAAACACAGGAGAAGCCGTGGCAAAGATGTCAGGTGGCACATTTCTCATTCAAGACGCCATGGGTGAAAAGGTACCAGAAGATTACTTGATTCCTGTGTTTTCCTTTTCAACTGAGCAACTGTTCCTGCTGTCTTTTATTGTTTCAGTTTGGCTTGTCTCATCAACTAGATACACTTCCATACTTTTTCTCCTAGTTAGCTTTAGTTTCAACTCCCACTTTTATTGACACACCTATGTTTGTTGATACTATTATACTTAACAGCTGGATATTTAGAAATCTGTCACTCAGTTATGTGTTATATGATTTGCTCGTAGGCTGGAAAGTTTGTCCAGTTGCTGTCATCATTCATTGGAGGGTTTATTATAGCATTCATTCAAGGATGGCAACTTACACTAGTTATGCTGTCCACCATTCCTCCTATGGTTCTTGCAGCTGCAATCATGGCTACTCTCTTGACCAAGATGGCAGCTCATGGACAGACAGCTTATTCAGAAGCAGCTGCAACTGTTGAACAAACAATCAGCTCAATTAGGACTGTAGGGGCACTTACTGTTTACATTTATGTGAGTTAAAAGTGTAATTGTTTTTTCCTAAACTAAACGCACTGTTTTTTTTTTTCTCAGATTGCCTCTTTTACTGGAGAGGAACATGCTATAAAGAAATACAATAGAAGTCTGAGTGGTGCTTACAGGGCCAGTATTTTGGAAGGCTTGTTTGCAGGAATTGGCTTGGGTGCAACTTTTGCTATTCTTTTCTTCGGTTATGGTTTAGGAATATGGTACGGGTCTGAGTTAATATTGAAGCACAACTATACTGGAGGAGCTGTTTTCAATGTAATTCTTGCAGTCATTACAGGCGCCATGTGAGTTATATTTTGCATAAGAAAATTTACCATAAAGTAGGATAGTTTGAAGTCGATGTGATACCCACATGCTATTTCCTTAGTATAAATTTCCATATTTTCTAGGAAAATGTTATTGTCGTATAAAGAGAAAAAAGGAAGCAATTCTAATCTTAGGTTTAGTTTTAACTTTTACCAAGTTTAGAGAGGATAAACTTATATTGTATTATTTGAATCAAAATAGAACCATTACATCCACATATAAGACCCTGATATAACACCTAATGATATAAATAACACATGACACTAATCTATTAACTCCAATACACATATAACTATTACCTATAATTGGGTTAATGCAAAGGTTTTGAGCTAGGCTATTAATGTAACAAAGCATGATATTAATCATGTTTTAAAACATCTGCAAACCAAAAGAATTTTTTTTTGATGACATAGGAAGTGAGCCCACATTTTGTTGCATTCAAGACCTTGGTAACAATTTTTAGGCCTTCACCAAATTGGTAAGCTAGCTCCTTCAGAAACCTATGAGAACTAACCCATATCTGCCTTAATTCACTGGCTTAAGCATGATTCACTCCTTTCTGAAACTTGATTCATGATCATTGCTTGAGGTTTTGAGCTTTGAGAATGCTTTAGTCAGGTTAAGTGCCCAATGTGATGATTTTGAGGATGATATCAAAGAGAAACTTATTAAGTCAATTGGAGTATGCATGTATGCTCATGTAGGCTTTCAATGAGTTGAATATAACAATTGGTGAGAACCTACATAATGCAATAGTCAGGCTGACAAGTATTCTTCAGGTCTTTAGGGCAAGCCTCGCCATGTACAAGCGCTTTTGCAGCAGGACAAGTAGCAGCATTCAAGATGTTTGAGACAATCAAAAGGAAGCCTGAGATAGATGCATATGATACCACTGGAACCACATTGGATGACATTAAAGGAAATATTGAATTAAAGGATGTCTACTTTAGCTATCCAGCTAGACCTGATGATCCAGTACTAAATGGATTGTCTTTATTCATTCAAAGCGGAACTTCTGTTGCTTTAGTTGGAGAAAGTGGAAGTGGAAAGTCAACCATAATCAGTCTAATAGAAAGATTTTATGATCCACAAGCTGGTGAAATTCTTATAGATGGAATCAATCTCAAGGATTTTCAGTTGAGATGGATAAGAGGGAAAATTGGACTTGTTAGCCAGGAACCAGTTCTCTTTGCATCTAGCATTCGGGAAAATATTGCTTATGGCAAGGATGGTGCGACTGTTGATGAAATTAAAGCTGCTGTTGAGCTAGCCAATGCTTCCAAATTTATCGAACAACTACCTCAGGTGTGTATTTTTTTTTTTATGACCGTTTGCTTTTCTATTTATTTGCATTTTGTGCCTTCTTTATACTGTAAGATTCATACTATATTCAGGGTCTTGACACCTTGGTTGGAGATGATGGAATTCAACTCTCTGGCGGACAGAAACAAAGAGTTGCAATAGCTAGAGCTATTCTTAAGGACCCAAAAATATTATTACTAGATGAAGCCACCAGTGCTCTTGATGCAGAATCTGAATTTATCTTGCAGGAAGCGCTTACTCATGCCATGCAAAATAGAACCACTGTCATTGTTGCTCATCGATTGACCACAGTGAGGAATGCCAACATGATCACTGTAGTTCATAAAGGGTTAATAATAGAAAAAGGTATATATCTTCGATAGAATTTCTATACTTTGGGGAACAATTAATAAGATTGTTGTGTGAAACCTACATCTTAAAGTGCCACTGTTATTACCTAGAGCATGGTTTTCCCCCATAGGAAAAAAGTTATATATCATTTTTTAAATCTTTACCAATTTGTAGGTGTCATTCTTGTCTAAAAGTCATTTTTTTTTAAAATCAAATAGGTACACATGATGAGCTCATTCGGATTCCATACGGAGCTTATAACCAACTTGTAAGGTTCCAACAAGTGAAGCAAGATGCTGATCAGCATACCCCACTTGACCAGGTGAAGTCATATGCTAGTGTTGACCAACAGTTGATTCAATATACATCATCCCAGCTGTCAACCAGTAGACGTGAAAATCAGCATGCATCATCAGAATCCTTTAGGTTGCCCTCTGGAAAACTAGATATTTCCATGGAGATCTCCCTTCCTGAAGGGCCATCAGAGAATCTTGAAGTACCACTTCACCGCCTTGCTTATCTTAATAAACCAGAGCTTCCCATTCTACTGATAGGTTCACTTGCTGCCATAGTTAGTGGTGTTCTACTGCCCATTTTTGCAGTTATCTTGTCAAGAGTAGTGCATACCTTGTTTGAGCCACCAAGTAAGCTTCACAAGGATTCCAAATTTTGGTCATTGATGTTAACTTTTCTTGGCTTGGTAACCTTGATATCAATTCCAATTAGAGCTTTCTTGTTTGCTATTGCTGGGTCCAAGTTAATAAAAAGAATCAGATCAATGTCCTTTGACAAGATTGTTCACATGGAGATTGAGTGGTTCGACAAGCCTGAAAACTCTACTGGAGCAATTGGTGCAAGACTTTTTGTAGATGCAGCAGCAGTGAGGAATCTTGTTGGTGATACTCTGGCACTTTTGGTTCAGAATGTTTCCACCTTGGTTGCTGGTTTGGCGATTGCTTTATTGGCATGTTGGCAGTTGGCTCTTTTAGTCCTAGCTTTGGTGCCTTTGATAGGCCTTAATGGATGGATTCAGTTAAAGTTCATGAAGGGATTGACTCAAGATGCAAAGGTATGCTCTGCAACTTGAGTGGTTGAATTCAACTGCTCATTAACCTTCTTTAGATGGAACTCACATGGCTATTGGATTCAGCCTGCCGATTGAACTTGTTTTTCTGAAGCATCGTGCAACATCTGAGTGTAATAAAGGAAACATTTTAATCAAGAATATATCTTAAATTACTTCTGGGAGTATACTTCTTACTGTTCTTACACTTTAACCAACTTTCCTGCAGGTGATGTTTGAGGGAGTAAGTCAGGTTGCTACTGATGCAATTAGAAGTATCAGAACAATTGCTTCTTTCACAGCTGAAGAGAAGGTGATGGAAATTTATCGGAGGAAATATAAAGGTCCTATGAGTAATACGATAAAGCAAGGATTGATTGGTGGAGTAAGTTTTGGTCTCTCCAACACTTTATTGTTCTGTGTATATGCAACTGCTTTCTATGCTGGAGCCATGCTCATAAAGGATGGCAAGACCACATTTTCAGATGTTTTTTGTGTAAGCCTCTTCTTCCCATTGAGAAAATTAGTTCTTAATTATTACTCTCAAATATGTTTAATTTATTGTGTAGTATCTACATGTATTCTCACTGTCATTGAAGGTTTGTCACCAAATATCTCATATCCTTAGGGTTCCCTGCTAATACGGAATGCATTGTTTTGTATATCATATAGGTCATCTTTGCTCTGAATTTTGCTGCGATAGGAATTACACAGTATAGTTCGCTCGCACCCGACTCTGCAAAAGCAAAAACTGCTACAGCTTCCGTGTTTGCCATACTTGACCGGAAGTCCAAGATTGATTCCAGTGATGATTCTGGTACAACGTTAGACTTAGTAGAGGGAAATATTGTTTTTGATCATGTCGGCTTCAGGTACCCCTCTAGGCCAGACGTCGAGATCTTTCGTGATCTATGCTTTAATATTCAATCAGGAAAGGTAACTGAATAATCTTATTCTTAAATGCCTCTGCACTCTTTCGTTGAACAAAATAGCTAATTGTTTTCTGTTGAACAAGTAATAGAAACCAAGTTCTGATCTCTTTGACAGACGGTTGCTATCGTCGGTGAAAGTGGAAGCGGGAAATCAACTGTGCTATCGCTGCTCCAAAGATTTTATGACCTTAATTCTGGTCATATACTGCTAGATGGTGTTGACATACGAAACCTACAGATCAGGTGGTTGAGGCAGCAAATGGGTCTAGTTAGTCAAGAGCCTGTACTGTTCCACAATACGATTCGAGCCAACATTGCATATGGAAAAGAAGATGCCACTGAATCAGAGATATTGGCAGCTTCAGAGTTGTCTAGCGCGCACCAGTTCATAAGCGGGTTGCATCAGGTTACAAAATCTAACAGCCATCATACTAACAAGACTGTCTAAAGATGAATGACTAAGTCACTTGTGCTTGTGTAGGGCTATGACACTTCGGTTGGCGAACAAGGTACCCAATTATCGGGTGGGCAGAAACAACGGCTGGCTATTGCACGCGTGATCATAAAGCATCCAAGGATCTTGCTGTTCGACGAGCCTACCAGCGCCCTTGATTCGGAGTCTGAACATATAGTGCAAGACGCACTTGAGAGAGTGATAGTCAACTGCACGACTATCATCGTTGCGCACCGATTGTCCACCATTAAAGGTGCCGATACGATTGTGGTGCTCAAGAACGGAGCGGTGATAGAGATGGGCAAGCATGAGGATTTGATCAATGTAAAGGATGGGGCTTATGCATCACTCGTAGCATTTCAGTCAGGCTAATATCGTGAATGTCGCCTTGCATCGCCATTGTATCTTATACAAGGGCATTGTCATCGTAGCATGATATTAGATTTGTGAATCATTATTGTCTCGCCTTTACGATAAGTAGGGTGAGTAGCTTGACTAGTTATGTAGTGATTATGTTTCACAACATAGTGATAATAACAAAGAGATGCAATTGAGCATCACATATTGAACCTCTATAATTGCATTTTTAGCTCCAGGACTACGGTATAACAGAAGGATGTTAAGTTGTCACTTAGATATCTATATGTTAAGTTGTCACTTAGATATCTATATCTATCGTTTAATTCTCATTGTGGTGTATTTATAGGGGATTTTTTTTAAATAGTACTTCCTGTATCGGGCTTAATCTTCCTACGCGTGTCGATGATGATTTTGAACGCCACAGCGAACGGTCCAGATTCGCCTTAGGGACTTCTCTCCTCTGATTGGCCGCAGGGCGACGTCCCTTTACCAAACCGCCGTCCGTCTCGTCATCTCGACCGTAAGTTTGAGATCGTACGGAAGAGAATAGCTAGCTGGTTCTGAACATAAAGAATACGAACCTGAGTCTTCGTTCAAATCTCTGCTCGAGACCAAACCCTAACCCTAATTTAACCCCAACTCCAAATCCAAACCCAGACCCAAACCTTCTTTCCCCGCTCGATCGATCCAATCCGTCGAGGAGAGAGAGGGAGAGGGAGAGAGAGAGCGCTTTCGGGGGTAGAAAAGGAGATGTCCCACGTCGAAGCAGAGCTGCAACACGCCGTCTCCGAAGACGAAGATTTCGACGACGACGAGAGCGACAGCGAAGACGGCGACGATGGTGCCGAAGGCGGGGACGCTCTTGCGAACCAGCCTCAGAAATCTCCTCCTGCAGATGAACCCAACGCCTCTGCGATGCCCGTTGACGCTCCAGACCCTATTCGTAGTGTCGATCCTACCGTTGCTCCCCGTAACGGTGCGATACCTATCCAAGTTGTCTCCTTCCCCGCCGTAACCTCCGATGCTGCCTTGTTTACGGCCTCGACATCTGTCCCCGTCCCCGTCTCCACGGCCGACTTCAGCAGGCCTCTAACGGTCGTTACCTACGATGAGTCCCGCCGGCTTTTTCAGCGGCTTTGGACCGACGAGGAGGAGATCAAAATCCTGCAGGGTTTCCTCCAGTTCACCTCCAAGCGGGGAACCACGTTTGCGTCTCACCAGTATGATACGGGTCCCTTCTACGAGGAGATCAAGAAGGAGCTCCGTTTCGATTTCACCAAGAACCAGCTTATCGAGAAACTTCGCCGGCTGAAGAAGAAATACCGGAATTGCGTCAGCCGGATGCGATCCGCAGGGAAAGACTTCGCCTTTAGAAGTGTTCATGAGCGGGCAATCTATGATATCGCCCGCAACATCTGGAGTGTCAACGCAAAGAGGACGCAAGAGAGCGATGACGAAGACCTTAATAATCCTAATAACACCGTTTCCAATGAGATATATACGGTTCCCATCAATCAGGGCTCTTTCGGTTATGATAGTATGACGAGATCCAGAAAGCGCAGGAGAGGGAGAACGCTAGAAGAAGAAGCTGGGACTGCTGTGGCACCAGTAGTGGGAGCCGTCGCAGACAATGCCACTCCAGTAAACCCGGTAGCTGCATCCGTGGTTTCATCAGCTGCTACGCCGACTCCGAGCGCCATTGAGGCGACTGTGAAAAGTTGTCTTTCACCATTGTTTAAGGAGCTGATCAATTCTTCCATTGGAGGACCATTTTCTCCAGGTTTTGGTGGGACATTGCCATTGAACCTGCTGCCCATGAGCCTTGGAGGTAGTTCTTTGGTGGGCTCAGGGGCGCCTGTGGATGACCAATGGCGAAGGCAGCAGATTCTGGAGCTGGAGGTTTACTTGAAGCGGATTGAGCTCGTAACAGACCATGTCAAATCAATGTTGGAGGAGCTCAAGTCTGTATCCAGCTGATTACAGGTCTTTATGCTGCTGGATCATATGAAATATGATTGTTCGTCGTTCATGCTCATTTT
Source organism: Zingiber officinale (assembly GCF_018446385.1). Taxonomy (NCBI): domain Eukaryota; kingdom Viridiplantae; phylum Streptophyta; class Magnoliopsida; order Zingiberales; family Zingiberaceae; genus Zingiber; species Zingiber officinale. Next base: position 95,140,959 of record NC_055988.1, on the reverse strand, counting down.
GGATAATACTTACTGTAGGGGGCTTTTGGACTTACTATGCTTTCACCCTTGCAATAAATTCTACCTTTTGGTGTCTCCCACCTTCTGAACATTCAGAAGAGGAAATGCCCGACATGGAAGCTAGCATCACTACTGGAAGTCTCTTGACTCCTGCACTAGGGTGCATGTTATTTATGCCTTAAATAGTTTTCTTGGAAATGCTTCTAATTGCTGCTCAATCATATTTTCATAGTAGATTTTGGTATTTTTCACCCAGAATTTATGATAGGACAATGACAAGATTTCACTTTTCTAGGTTGTTATTATATACTTAATCATGGTTGGTATGGCTTCAGGAAGACGTTGTGGATTAGTGTTGACTGTTTAGAATGTCAGTTTCACATGGAGCTAAAGTTCTGATTCTCTGTTATCTTTGGAAGTGTAAGCTTATTTTGAAAGTGTAAGATGACAATACAATGTAAAATATGACAGACCTAAACTGTTCACTGATGCTGCTAGATTTTGTTGATGTTATGGAACATTTTTCCCCCAGATTTGAACACTCTCTTTGAAGGTCTCGCTGCATAATATGTTTGACAATTAGCATTATTGTATAGGTTATGAATTTTAAAATTCTAGAAGAGTTGGTTTGGTATTGTAATATTATAACATTTCTGTACATAAGATGGTTATCTTCTGGATGCATTTTCCTTTTCACTTCTTGTTCATAAGATTGTGAGCCTAAAAAGGAACTGTAAGCACAATATTTGAAACAAAATCTGGTGGCAGAGCTCCAAATTTTTGAGCGTTTTGTTCTAATGAGTTTGCACTGAGTTTGATGTCACTGCTGATTCTTTTCTCTTTTGAATCAAGGTATCTAATCTTCCCTGCAGTTTTAAAAATGTATTCTGTTCTTAGTGAAGGCTTTGAATGTTATCAGTGATGATCCTATTCCTTCTGGTCATTCGTTTTAATACCTTAAAATTTTAAGACATCATTTTTTTAACTGTCACCATATGAAAATTGTACCATTACAGCTTTGAATTTGCAGATTTATCTTTGGGATAGCATAAATACTTGTAGGGGTTCTTACAGAGTTCAGTTTTTGCTTCTTACTCTTGAATCATGATTTTATAGATCGGTATGTCCATATTGTTGGAAAAGAGAACCTAGAGACCTGTTTGCAAGATTTAGTATTTGAAAACAGTGTGCTAGCATTTTGGTATATTCTATTTATGTAAAGTATTTACAAGCAGATTAGTACCATTGATCTTGTGTCTGTTTCATTTGCCAAACTTTAATTTGCACTGATGTCGACAATAGAGAAGTAAAGGCTAATGGAATATTAGGGATATGATAACTAGAGAGTCATATGCTAGTTTCTTCCCAGTAGCATTGTATTATAGAATATTTATTAAATTTTTTGGTTGGATTGCATAATGTTATAAACTATTTTTGAAGTCTTATCCATGGCATAAATTATTGGACTATTTGGTACTTCAAGAGACAATACCTTTAACAGTGAAGTGTCGTTATAAACTCATGAAAGGACATAACCATATATCTCGCCAGACTGGCTTTCATTTCTTTTTATGATTGTGTTCTTTTTATGTACGTTCAGTTTTAAACATTTTCCAAAATAGTTGCCAAAGTATTAGTATTAATAATTTCTATGCAAAATTGAGATTGAGCGAGAATGCTATCAATTGAGTTGCACTGTTATTTCCTCGGTTTTTGTGTATTGAACAATAGTAATGGACTAATGTTAAGATAATGTTTCTCTTATGTCTTCATTATGTTTGTGCAACTAATTTTCTTAGCGATTATGCTCTCTCGAAGCTTCAGTTTTGCTAGTAACCATATTATCGTTGCTCACTGAGATTAGTCATAGCACTTTTTTTTTTATACTAACAAAATTTATTCTTCATGCCAAATCCATTTCTTATATTTAGTTGCTTTTATGCTAGTAACAAAAATTTTCCATTGCTTTTCATTTAGTTGCATTCCCTTATTCCTTCGTACCATTTTGGTGCAAGAATCCATCAACACTACATGTTGTAGGTCTATTCCATCCTGCCTGTTCCAACAAAATGACAAAGTGAAGATGACAAAAGCTGAGTTGGCAGCTTTAGTGAAAGCCAATAACGAAGATCCACGTGGAAACCACTGAATCTATCAGGATTGATTATGATTTTGATCGCTTACCAAATTGGATGCTCTAGAACGCATACAACAATGGTATTCCCTATTTCTCTTGCTAAAAGCTTATTCTGATTCAACTTTATCCATACAGATGAATAGTATGCTTTTGGGTCAAGCTTTTTCTGATCAAATAAGCCAAGCCATTCTCAGGTTATCCGACTGAATCGGTTATGTACAGTTTTAGAAATATTGCACAAAAACAATGCCACATAGAAGTAGTAGATGTTTCCAATGCAATGAACTGTTTGTCTTCTTGAGAACAGAAAGTTACAGAATGATTCCTCAGATTTCTTTCCCAATGATAACAAAGGTATCCCTTTGAGTTTTGGCTTTTCTGATTGAACCAGCCAAACTGTTCTCGGTTTTTCCAATTGAACCGGTTGTGTCCTGTTGTATAATACTGCACAAGAACAATGCCACATGGTACTAGTAGATGTTTTGATTCAACTATTTACCTTATTAGGAAATACTGCAAGTTTCCAATGTCATATAGTAGTAGTAGTAGAAGTTATCGGGTTATCCGATTGAATCTGTCAAACTGTTATCAGGTTATCTGATTGAACCAATTATGTCCAGTTTTAGAAATACTGCAGAAGAACAATGCCACATAGAAGCAGTAGATGTTTACAATGCAACTGTTTGCCTTGTTGGGAGCAAATAGTTGTAGACATCACATTAACAAATAACAGACAATTCCACCATTAAGTAAAAGACAAACACCAATTCATCCATACTCCACAAATTCAGATCACAAAGCTGATAACCAGACATTAAATTTGCCACCACTGCACCACAACCACCATCATCAATCTCTATCATACCCTGCAAATTTAGACCATGAACTTGAACTCAAATCTCATTGCTATCATCAGTTGATAAAAGGTATTGTGTGTGTCACCTGATAAAAAGTGGAATCAAATCATTTGGTGATGGCATAGATTGCATAGATGATCCCCGGGATGTAGCCAAACAGTGTCAGCAAAAGGCAAAGCCAAAATTCCACCTGTTCGGCATCAAAAGTATCCATTGAGAGAAGAAAAAAAAAAAGAAAACAAAAACAATCTCACTGCTCTCTTATTTACTGTATTTTATTTCTTCAACTCAAATTTATTTTTCATGATTGATGATGAAGTTTGTTACCTTGCAGCCAAACTTTAGGAAGACCCCAAGAGGAGGAAGGATGATGGCGATCAGTATATCTATGCAAGTGGCAGCCCCCATTCCTGGCCTCAAAACTATGGAACTCAAGCTACCAAAATAACGGTACGTGTTTCCTGATCTCTTACAATGGAAGGAATAGAGGTAGCTGAGCTGATGTTATATAGAGGTCTCCTGTAACTTTGGGGGCAGTTGTTCAACAGGAACAGTTTGTAGGTCAATTCTTTATTTGAGGAAAGCTTGGTGCTTTGCTTCACGTAGCTGTGCTGGGCTGATAGTGATGGCTATTAGTGATAAGAATGAACTCATTTGGGTCCATGTAGACATAAAGAAAAGAAAATTTTAACAATTTCTTTAGAAAATATTGTCCCTGAGAGTAATAATTGTACCTTATTTTTTTTATTAAGTGAGGTCTTCTTTGCCATGTCTAAGTTTCTTAAAATTATTTGAGTTGAATCGAACTTTGTATTTATAGGTGGTGTTTGAGCCAACCCTAAGCAGTAGAGTATGAGAGTCATCATCTTCAAATGGTATCCTTTTGATTGAACTTTCTCTTTCCTTTATACAATATGAGAGTCAATTCCTCACCTCTAGCGATCGATATACAGTCATGGGTTAAATGTAAACTTAGAATTCTTGAGTGTTCGTAAAGTTAGAACAATACACAGTTTGACAAATAATAAGCTTATTTAGTTGGTATTTTCTTAGCTAATAGTGTCTAACTCGAACTCTTTTTCGCCCTATCAATAAGATCACTCCACGTACAAAAAGATAAAGATGTTTCCACACACAGGTGGCATGCTTGTGATGAATGAGAATAAAAGGTTGTGCTGACTTAGGATTGCTTGCTTTTCTTTATTGGACCACCATTTTACATATTCAGCATACCTTGATCAAATTATTCTGTTATTTACCTCTTAGAACGGGATAGAAGCATTTTTAAATTAGAAATGTTTTTTTTTTTAAAAGTGTCTTCATTATCGTATAACCTTAAGATCATATCATATATATGTGAGTCGTGAAAACACTCTCATGCATTATACTACATGATAAGATTGTATATAATAGATTAAATTATTATCGGATTTGTTTTTTTGAGACCTGTATTAACATGAGCTTCATACTTCAGACTATTCTTCAAATGATTTTGTTTTCATTCTTAATCAAATTCAAATTTACATAAAGTATTTGCATTTATCATGATTTATTGGAATAGTATATATATAATCGTATATAAGTTAACTAGTGTTCAAATGACATTCAATCTATTTTCATTTCTATATCTAGACATATTCAATCTAGTTCTCGAGTTCCTTATCCAACCTTCAGGCTCATGGCTGGCTCATATTAATTTTTATATATATTTATATATAACTATAGAGTATTAAAATAAAAAATATATATAGAAAAAATAATTTAAAATTTATTTCGAATCTGATTTTTTTTTTTTTCGAATTATACAGATCAAGTTCAGATTGATCGAGTTCAAACTTGGGTTTCAAATTAAAATCGGATTTGAATTGAGATTTTAAAAAATTATATCCAAATCCAGTCATCTGGATTGACACTCTTACTTTACTCTCTATTCATTACTTAATTGCATAAATTTTGCTCTCTCAGATTAAATGTCAGAATTTTAGTGGATACGCGGACGCCCGGGATGCAGCGTAACACAGTCCTATATAAAAAATTTGGACCTTCTCTGCATCTGAACGGAGGTGGCAAGTGTGGCTACGTGGACATTGACGTGAATGCGCTCACGGCGCATCCATGATAAACAACTGTATCGGAGAATAACTAGGGGTAGTTCTGATCGTTTTATAAAAAATTTCGGTGAATCAGCAGCCCCCAACTTCATGCACTGTTCCTTAACATCTTGTTCAAGTTCTGGCTGAGGAGTTTCGCCATCCGGCTCGGAGTGATAGACCCAATTTTGAAGCATAGCCTTATCAGACTTAATTCGCAGGTTAAAATAACCAACCGATACAATTTATCATTTGAAGGTTCTACTAGCATACCCTTAACTCAGCAGCGGCGAACATACTGTGCAAAATAACATAGCTGGAAACCTTTGCGTCATCATCTCCACCTGGAAGAAATCAGAGTGTTATAGAGCATCATCAAAAGGTGAAATTGTCACTGATCCCATCTAAAAACGGAGAAAATGGCTGACTAGAAAGGTAACTGACTATTTGAAAATTTATTCAGCGAAAAGTAATTCTGAGTGATCCTACGTGTCAAAAGGAGCATTAGTGATCGGCCAGGAAAAGGGGTCCCAGCGTAGGTCCTTCGACGCTCAAGTCAATAATCGAGTCAAATAGATGAACAGTAACTATGAGTGTGTAAAATTGCGTAGCATCGCGTGTCTTCACATGTAGATGGAGACCCCCTTTTATAGTGTTACTATTTGTCTGCGCACAAATCTCAAAGCATTTCTAAAAAGACACACCATAAAGATGCTCTAACACTTTTCTCAAAATGAATCCGCAATCTCTGCGTTTGGCAGAGAGGAAACTTCTAATGTATTACTTGCATGCAGAATATTCTCTTTCGTAGCACAAGAAGTCAAAAAGGAATATGAGGCCACTGGGTTGAGGGGTCCACCATATACTTACATGTCAAGCCGACCGAGTTCTTCCTCTGATCCGATCGGCAATCATTTGTAAGGGCAAGCCGATTAGATTTATAGAGTGTTGTCGGCCTATTTGTTTAGGCGCTCAGTTCGATCAAACCAAGTGTTCCATTTGTTCGATCGGATCATAGATCCGTTCGGCTGGATGGCTTAGCCAAAATAGTTGATCATGGTAGCCTGAATGATAAAAAAGACTTTACTCTAGGGTACCATCTCAATTTGGAACTCCAACCATGGTCCGACAAGCCAAAGGGTCCGATCGAATGAATGTTCGGTTGAGACAATAGTATGTGCTGGCCTAGAATACTGACACTCCTTGACTTTGACTATCATATCAGCTGACCTTCTTGACTTTGACCCGACTCGGGGACCTCAATCCCCGTTTCAAAAGAATATATTATTATATGTTATGTCTTGATACATGTTACCTATTTTAAAATTTTATAAGGCAAAAAGTTTTAGCCTTACCTAGTTCTAATGTAGGGAAGCACTGTCATAACACCCCTGCCTTTCAGATGATTTACCACAATTTCTAGCAAAAGCCAGCAGTTCCAATATGCCTGATTTCAGGACTTCACTCTAATATTCTTCATACCCTTCAGATTTGATCTATTTGTTTTCTGCTGTGTAAGGTTTAACTGGAAAATTGTCTGGATCAGACAATTCATAAAAGAATCACTGATCTTGTCGAGATGCTTAACCAAGTGCCACTGGTTCTTGGTGATTTACTTTTGGATCCATTCAGTAGAGTTTTCAAATTCAGTTATGATATATCAAGTCTATGCCTGCCCCTAGTTAAATGGAAGACTAATCTTCTAAGTACCCTACTTATTTTCAAACAATTACCCAAATCCTAGCCAATTCAGTTTAGTTTCCCAATTCAGATATGATTTATCAAGATTTTGCCTGCCCCTAGTTAAATGGATATCTAACCTGCTAAATACCCTATTAATTTCCAAACAATTACTCATAGCCACCCACCCATTTACGCGAACAAGGATCCATCACAAGTGAGATGGATAATTTGCAGCTATCCGAATGAGCATGTAGCGAAAGAGGAAAAGAAAATTGAAAGAGCTTGTTCATTTAGGATCCATTACTTGGATGGATGATATGTGGGTGTGTGGCAAAAAAAAAAAAAAAGGCGAAACCCTCGCCCTCAGGGCCCCCGCCGCACCCTGCCCAGGGTCATCACGAGGGAGGTAAATCACGGTAGCTCGGTGGCAAGTACGCAGTGGGCCGAGACTTTTTTGTACAAGGATAGAGAATAAATCCCCGTTGCCCTGCGGACTCGAACCCATGTTCTCAGTGGCAAACTTCCACGCCTTTACCAGCCGAGATAACCCCGTGGGGCGATGATATGTGGGTGTGTGTGTGTGTGTGAGAGAGAGAGAGAGAGAGAGAGAGAGGGGCAGAAAAGTGACAAATTTTGTGAGTTTTTCCTTCCTCTCTTTGTATCTTTTATCAAGTAATCAGACCCTTCAGAAACATCAAAGATTTATCAACATAAAACATAAACGGCACAATTCTTTCGATTTCATTCACTGATAACTAAATCATCTTACAGCACAAAAAAAAAAAAATTATGTTCACAGTAGAAGCAATTATCTAACAAACTAAATCACATCCTTCTCACAGTATCACAAAGATATAATCACAACAAAATCAGTTTTTTCTAATGAACATAGAGTCGTACTTATGGTTAAGAATCACGGATGAATACACCCTAAACCCTTTACCTACACTTCCAGAATCCAGAATGAATTATCATGGGAACATCAAAACATCAAGTTAATAACAGAAAATTCAAGTTCTTACTGGTAGCATAAGGATATAATCACAACAAAACCGGTTCTTTCTAATGAACATAGGTTCGTACTTATGGTTTATAATCATGGATGAATATTGAATACACCCTAAACCCTTTTAACTACACTTCAATAATACATAATGAATGATCATGGGAACACCAAAACATCAAGATAAAAACAACAAAATCGTAGTTCTTACTTGACTGGCCCTTGAGAAAGCCGAGGACTATCCTTTGAGACTGAAAGCCAAGATCGGGGAATGATGGAAGGAATGAAGGAAGGCGAGAAAGTGAGAGGTGAAGTCAAGGTTCTGCAAGAGACAAAGGCGGAGGCGTATCAGGTCTATGGGACTGCCTGAGATAGGATGCGAGCGAGATCGTCGGAGGAGAGGAGAGTTTCGAGATCATCCGAGCAGGGAGTCGGGACGGGCTATTGAAAAAGGGTTAAGCTCCGATGATTGTTAAAAATTTGAAGGAGTACTTTGTGAAAAATAAAATATTGTGGAGGCCAAAAGAAAACTTTCGCTACCAATCAACTGATGCCATGTGGCCAACAAACAAAGATACGGATATAAAGATATCCGCAATTGTAAACATCGTTGCACCGTCACATTACTTTCGTATCAAAAGTTAAAAATCTTACTCCTTTTAAAAACTTTTCTCCACTTTTTTAAAATCTCACTTCTTTTAAAATTCTCTCTTCGTCCTTTCTCCACTTTTTTTATATAAATTTGGTCCTAAAATTTTGATACAAATTTATATAAAAAAAATTACAAACCCCACTATGTAGTTGGGAGGGTGTTATATTGAGAGGTTTATAACATAAATCGTATATTATAAATCTCCCATTGTAGATGTTCTAAGGATATTCACAGTCATGGATACTCTTAGAGAGCTCCTTACATAAGTACTACGTCAAAAGATAAAGAATCTCATATATCTTGGTCATACTTATTTATTATATATATTTTTTTATTTTTCTTTCATATTTTACCTTTATATATAATTAAATTTTTATAAAATTTAAATTCATAAATTAGTAACAGAAAAACATTCATAATTATTAAAAAAATATATAAATACGATGCATAAAAATCATTATAAAAAGACATAAATTCTAATAATATATAAAAAATATTTAAACACATCTATACCCGATTATGTCTTTTTTTTTAATTTTGTAAACAATTTTTTCATGTATATGAAGTTATCCAGGTGTCATCTCATCAGTAAACTTCATAAAAATTTCATAATTCTTATAAAAGATCTTAACTTCTTGCAAAGCTATTTTTTACATTTGATATTTTTTAATATCTTGTCATTCTTTATTGATGTTTTGTTTCATTGTGTCACCTTATCTAACTTTAGATTTATCCTTCTTCTTCGCTACCTTTTGCCCTATCCGATGAATGCAGACTTGAAAGTAATCCACATCAACACTCATATATGAATTTGATGTTGAAGTGTTCCCTCTTGATTCAGATGTCCTTACATTCTTGTTAGGGTAATGAGTAGCTGATTATGAAACATATTTCTCATACTTTTTGAAAACCCTTTACATATGCATATACTTGAAGTCCTTGTTATTGTTGTTAGCTTTTCACATGTTCAGTGCATTCTCCCACGCATTCTCGTCACTCCGAGCACTTGACGATGAGTATAAAAATTATTATAAGTTGTAGAAAATTCATTTACCATCGGCATAAACTTATAGCTTCTCGTCAAAGTTCTAGTGGGCCGATACTTGTTGAAGTAATCAGTTATATGTTTCCAAAAAACTTGATCCTTCTAGTCATTACCAATGAATGTGTCGATATTGATAATTGCCTATGACTTTGTAAGAACCACGTCTTCATCGAGAGACCAAAGCCTTTATTTCCAATCATCTTTCTCTAGTTCAACTTCACACTCTTCTTGTAATGGGTGTGGTGGCCACTGAGTTGCTGGAACAGATGATGACGTTAGAGATTCTTTGTCGTTGATAGATGCTCTTCTTGATTTATTCGAAAGCATGACTGATAGTTGAAGAGGAGAAAATACGCAAGACAAAAAAGGTATTTGAAATTGATTGCCCATGGCTGATCAATCTTGGGATGGATAAATACCAAATGGAGTCGGGGTGGTGTTACTTGGATTCATTGAAAGTTTTTGAAATATTTTTTTAAAATTTTGGAAATTTGGGAAATTTGGAAGATATTGTAGAACATATGAATATTTTAAAATTTTAGAAGGTATTGTGTGAGAAAAAAAAAATAATGATACTGGATATTTGGAGGAATATGAGTATTTTGAAAAGATATATTTTTCCCCATTTGAAGAATTTATCTGATTTATAAAAGAAGTATTGAAATTTTTATCATATCGAATATAAATTGAGAATGAAAGGAAGAAAAAAATAAATAGAGAGTGAAAAGAATGATAGGATGAATAAAGAAATTGATGAATTGAAGATGTATTTATAGATTATTTTTTAAATAAAAAAAATAAATTTTTAATGTGAAAAAATAGCAAACAAATTAGCAATTGTGCGTTGCACAACAACATTGTAGTTTTCTTTTCCTTACAAATATTATAAAAATAAAATTATTTTAATAATAAAAAAATAAAAGTTGAAGAAACAGCTCCATAACTCTTGATAATGCCAAAGGAGCTCCCTCTCATTATGGGAACGGAGCCACATCACAATGGGAATGAACTCCCACTGCGGATGTTCTAAGGATATTCATAGTCATGGAATATCTCCATAAGGGCATCCATAGTGGTTAGAGTCTACTGAGAGCTCTTTCATTGTCACATTTGTGTCACATCAAAAATTAAAAATCTCACACCCCTCTCCACTATCAAAAAACCTCTCAACAACTTCTTCATGGGTCCCACACTTTTCATTATATATATTTTATTATCTCTTCTTCATATTTACATTTTATATAATTAAATTTTAATAAAATTTAAATTCATAAATTACTAACATAAAATAACTTTCATAATTTAAAAAATTATATAAATATCACAATATATATATCGCAATTAATAAATTATTTTTTACTGAATACAATTATAACGTGCCCAGATATACTCAACTAAGTCGGCTCGAAGTTGATGATGTAGTTGATTATCACGTAGCTCGTAATTCTACGGATGTATGCTTGGAATTCTTGAGTGGAGCCTTCAAATATTTGTAATTAAGGATCTTTTTCATCGTCCGACCAATTGACTGCTGCATCTCGCTCATTCTCAATAATCATGCTGTGCAAAATAATACAGGTATACATGATGTCCTTCAAATTATCTTTATACCAAAATCGTCCTGGACCTCTTATCATTGCCCATCATGATTGGAGCACCCCAAATGCCCTCTCGACATCCTTTCTCGCGACCTCCTGCCGTTTCTTAAATATTTTTCTCTTGGAATCCTGGGGACATGGAAAGCTCTTGACGAAAGTAATCCATTCTGGATAGATCCCATCAGTCAGATAGTATCCTTTTGTATATTGTGTATTATTAATCATAAAATTAACCTCGGGTGTATTCCCTTATAAGACGTCGTTGAATAACGGCGATTCGTTAAGCACATTGATATCATTACGTGGCCCTGCAATCCCAAAAAAGGCATGCCATATCCACAAGTTCGAAGATGCAACAGCTTCGAGCACAATTGTTGGGACGCCATGATCTCCTCGAGTAAACTGGCCTTTCCAAGTGACGGGGCAATTTTTCCATTGTCAATGCATACAATCAAGACTACCCAACATGTCAAGGAAGTCATGTCTCTCCTCATGCATTTCAAGCAAGTGTTGGATATCAGCAGCATTAGGTCTTCTTAAATATTGGGCCCCGAACACTTCAATTACACATTGACAAAAGTTGAATAAACATTGGATGACAGTTGTTTCAGTAATCCGTAGATATTCATCATAATGATCAGCAGGGATTCCATACACCAATTGACGAATAACCGCTGTGCATTTCTGAAGTGGTGATAAACCTTTTTTCCCCGTTGCATCGACCTTCATCGACCTTCCATTGAAAATATTCGGAATGATTTTTCACGGCATCAACTATACGAAGGAATAACTCTTTTTGCATTCGAAATCGACGTCGAAATATGCCATCAGGATATACCAGATCATCAGAAAAGTAATCATTGAAAGATGAGCATATCCAACTTCACGATCCCGATTCAAATACCTTCTCCTCTGTGTTCTACCGGAAGAACTTTGAGCTCTTTGACGTACCGTTTGTCGCTGCTCATATAGTTGGAGCATTCTTCGTTCATCTATATCCTCCGCATCTTCCGCCAATTTATTTCTCCAGAATTCATGGAGTATAGATTGATCTGGATTTTGAGTCATTTGAAATAAATCAAGATATTTTTGTGATTGAAAAATATAGAGAGTTGAGGAAAGAAATCGAAAGTGAAGATAACAATGAGATGGATGAAAAAAAATATGAAATCGATCATGTATTTATATAAAAAAATTAAATTAAAAAAATAAATTTAACCGTTGAACAATGACTAAAATAGTCGTTGTTCAACGACATAGCACACAAAAAATATATTAAAATTCTAGTCGTTGTTTCTTTTTACAATTATTAAAATAAAAATAGTATATAAAAAAATAAAAAATATGAAGAAGCGGCTCCGTAACCACGAAGTCACTTCTTCGTGTAAAGGAAAAAACATCCCTCCACTATGGAGGGAGGTTTTTCCCTGCTGCCACGTCAGAATCATTGCATCATTCGTATCACGTCAAAAGTAAAAAACCGCGTATATCTTTTCACTATAAAAAACTCTCAACAAATCCTTCATGAGTCCTACAATTTTTATTATATTATCATCCCTCCTTCATATATTATATTATATATAATTAAATTTTTATAAAATTTAAATTCATAAATTTTTATAATATTTTCTCATTCATATTTCTCATCATTTTTATTTTTAAATTTTTATTATTTTTATTTCTTTAAATAGAAATAAAAAATATTTAATAAATAAAACAAAAATGAAGAAGTGGTTCTCGAAATCAATGAAGAAGCTCTCTCATATCGTGGGAGAGAGCTCCTTCATGGCATCCACACGTAGAGCTCCCACTTTGGATGCTCTAAGGATATCTATAGTCATAGAATCTCTCCATGAGCTCTTTCATTACATCATTCATATTATGTCAAAAGTAAAAAAACTTTACACATCTATCCACTATAAAAAAAACTTCTCAACAACTTCTTCATAAGTCCTACAATTTTTATTATATATTTTTTACCTCTCCTCCCTATTTTATATTATATATAATTAATTTTTTATAAAATTTAAATTCATAACTTTTTTATAATATTCTCTCCTTCCTATTTCTCATATTTTTGTTTTTAATATTTTATTATTTTTATTTCTTTAAACAGAAATAATAATAATAATAATAATAATAACACTGTATTCCTGAATCAATGAAGGAATTCGTGGAATCCATGTCAAAATGCTCTAAGAGCATCAACTGTCATAAAATTTTTCAATAAATTCTTTTATTATCGTATCTATGCCATGTCATAAGTAAAAAAATTTTACATATCTCTCCTATATAAAAAAAAATTATCAACAATTTCTTTCGTAGATGTTACAATTTTCATTATATATATTTCTCATTTTCCTATTCTAGATTATATATAATTAAATTTTAATAAAATTAAAATTTACAAATTGTGAGGGAGCTCCTTGAATTAACGTTTCCTATTTTTTAAATATTTTAATATTTTTATTTTTTAAACCTGAAATAAAAACATTTAATATTTAAAAAAAAATTGAAGAAATGGCTCCTCCTGATTAACTATGGGAGGGAGAAGGTCAATCCACGTCGGAAGACAGTGGTGAGGTGGCGCATTATCATTGTTCCAGTGCAAATCACGTGGCGAAATTGAGCTTTAATGTCTCCCGTTTCGCCCTTTTTCTCTTCCTCTCCCTACTGCACCAGCTTCAAGCCTTCAACGGTCAAAGACGGCCATGGAGACTTTGGAGGCCGCCGCCGCTGCGCCGGCGATGTCGTCTTTCCCGTCTCCGTCGTCATCCTCCTCCTCCGAATTCGAGTTCACCGTGTCCGCCTCCCCATCGGCCTCGAGGTGCTCCTGCCCGGCCGACGAGCTCTTCTACAAGGGGCAGCTCCTCCCCCTCCACCCCTCCCCCCGCGTCTACATGGTCCGTGCCCTCCTCCTCAGCTCCGCCTCCACCTCCTCCTCCTCCTCCACCGCCACCTCCCGCAACTCCACCGCCAGCTCCTCCTCCGCCTTCTCCGCTGCCGACCTCCTCCTTTTCCCCGACAGCTGCAACTCCTCCTCCCGCCCCAGCTCCGTCGCCGAGAATGACCTCGGCCGTCTCCCCGCCTCCGCCGCCAAGCGCCCGACCACCGGCGGCGGCACCAAGTACCTCTCCTCCCTCGCCACCCGCTTCTCCTCCGCCTTCCTACACCGCGGCGGAAGCAAAAAGTTCGACTCCGTCGACGTGTCCCCAGCGGCACCGCTGATGCCGGTGTCCAAGCGCGCGATGGAGGTGATCAAAAAGTACGTGAAAAAGGTGAAGCCGATCTACGAGATGCTCCCCGCCATGCAACAGAGGAAAAAAAAGACCACGGCCTTCTCCTTCTCCGACCGGCTTTTCCCAGGCAAGAAGAATACTCCTGCGGCCGGTGACAATGCGGCGGCCTTCCCGCAGTCGTCCTTCTCCGGGAACCTCCTCGACCGCCACCCGCCGGCGAGGAAGAAACGGTGGGCGGCGAGCTGCCCTTCCTCCATGCGATCTTCCCCGAGCCATTCCGGCCTGCTCTACGCCGGCGCCGCACCGCCGGCGTTTTCTCTTCCTTCATCCTCCGCGGAGGAACTGCAGAGCGCGATACAAGGCGCCATTGCGCACTGCAAGAGCTCACTGACGAGATCGACTAACCACGACGAGATCGCCGCCAGATCTTGATCCCACCACCTCCTCCCGGTCTTCTTCTCCACGCTCAATTACACCACGCACCATTGTCCGTGCTGTTCCTGTGTGTTTCCCGATCTCGCGTACTCTTTTGGCTCTCTGTTATCTTTCTGATTCTCTGCAAATCCACTCTGATCTCTATCATTTAGTTTAAAGATACAAAATAAAAAATAAAAAAATGAAGATGACCAGTTTTAAAGGTTGATGCATGTATGAACTATCATTGGGTTCGACTACCTGAGCTTGCAATAAAATAGAACATGTCCAGCTAACTCTAAATTTGAATGCCCGCTTACCATTGGATCTCGTTACGTATGTATTAAAGATGATGACTGCCGACAAGGGGGTGCAGCAATAAATTATGCGAGCAACGGGGAAGAGGCGTAGCCTTTTTTGTAATGGTTTGTGTTTGTCGAGTTGCGAGACCGAGGAGCATGGCGATGCGTGCGGGGGACCGCATACACGTTCCTGCTGGAGGCTCTTCCAGTGTAGTACAGGAGGAGCCTCGCATAACAGCTGTGTTTTTAGGATACTCTTAAAGCATAATAAAGAAGTAATAATAATTTTACCTAAACCATGTACGATATTTAGTAAAAAAAATATGATTCATATGCAATCACATTTCTTTAGAACATGATTCTGCCTTTAAAGGGAAGGTTGAAAAAAAAAAGAAAAAGAGATCCTAACTCAACTTTTGGGTTTATGGTTAACTATCGGAATTTTTTTTTTTTTTTGAAAAAAAAAACAAAGGTACCATCTATTCAGCGCCCAGTTAGTGACTCATCAGATACCTTATATTCTGACATTCTGTCTCATTTTGATCATTCGTTTCAATGCAGCAAGCCAGAAGTTGCACTCGTCCCAGTCGCTTGTAGTCAAGATCACCTATCGAAACACATCAAATTTTCAATCACCGTGATAATTCATATTTGTGCATCTTACCGAGCATACAATGAAGCGACATAGATAGCAAGTTCAGTATGATATACCCTTTCAAGAAGGCATCTTTGCAAAGCTTTTAAATTATTAGGGTTTCCATAACAAGGCTAGATTTGGATAATGAGGTGATACTTTGTGATCAACTGGTTGGAGAGGAGTAGAACAACCACCATCATAAAACTATATACCATTCCTTTTAGCAACAAATCACCTTTAAAATTATTAATAAGCAAACAAAATGGAGTATCAAGATATTGGGTAATTGTGATGGTAAAACATGACCATTAATTTAATGGAGAAAAACATTGGGAAAAAGCTACAATCATTGCTGCAGGAGTTTTTTAGCTGAGAAATTTCCTGCATCTTTAAAGAAAAATCAGACATATTTAATAAAAAAAAACTAAAACAGGGAAAAATTGTTATAACTCTTGAAGGTTAAACAAATTCCTATTGTCTGATTAAAGGACGAAAGGAAATATCTCATAATTAAAAGTTTACCTGAATATGCATTGCGCCAGCAAAATCACCACTATCCAATGCCAGGCAAAGTTGAATAAGTTTTGCAGCAGCATTAGGAGAGATATCCCTGCTATTGAGTTTTACAAACAAGGAGCCCATTTTCCTTGAGTTATCTTCAATTTCCCGCTTTTTAGATGGATGTGCATTAGCTCCTCCAAGAGCTGCTGAAGTTTCACTGTATAGTCTTGTCAACGTGGTAACAACTGGCTTCAACTCGGCTGCAAGAAAATGCGTGAGAAGCATGGATGTTAACAGAAATCAACCACTCTATGATAGCATAGGCAAACTTGTCAAGAACAGATACTTAGGAAAAGCAAATTAATTTTAAATCATTATTTGCCAAAATTTAAGTATTATTACACAACAACTTGGGCATATCAGCCCCAAAGTAACTACAGACGGAAAGATGCCATAAAAGACTAAAGTTTACCCTACACTTTCAGGTCTCTCTTAAGTGAAGACAGGACAGAACTGTCAGGATTCAACTCCCTAAGCAGCCAATATTTTGGCACGCCTTGGGTCAATGTGAGCAATAAGGACAAGTTGTTAATGAAGGAAGTAATTTGCAATCTCAATTAATACGATGCAAAGAAGTCAAAGTTCATCTAGATCAAAGTATCCCATAAAAACCAAGCAATGGCCAGCGAGATCATGTTTATTTAGGCCAATGGACGCCATGCAAGACATTTTTTATCAAAGCAACTATGTAGAAACTTGTGTATCTTGTGAATTATAAAATTAATTTGTTTTATATTATCCAGATTTCAAGAACGGTATATGAGGTCCATGCAGGGGATATAACCACGGAGCATTAGGTGATCGCGGATCGGATTGGTTCGATTATTAAGGTAAAAAACTATCCGATCCTATTAGATCATATAATACAATAGCAAGACCTATATCCGGTCCTATATCCGACGGTTATTATGTATCAGATATCCGACGGGTTGCCAATTATTTGAATATCCGACCCTATATCCAATGAAATATAAAACAACAAAAAAATAAAATATTTTAAAATGATAATAGACATTATTCATTACACGTTGTAGCTGCTACAATGTGTAGCAGTTTATTGGCAGTAACTACTACAACGTGTAGCAACTTATCGACAGTAATTGCTACAAGTAGGGGTGATCGCAGATCGGGTTGGTTCGGTTATTGAGATAAAAAATTATCCGATCCTACTAGATTGGATAATGCAATATCAGAACCCTACATCCGGCCCTATATCCGGCGGATTTTTTTTCAGTTCGGTTCGGGTCGATATAAGCGAGTTGGTCGGTTTGACGGATTGACTATTCACCCCTATTAGGTGCAATGAAGCAAGGGCAATGAAACAATTTTTTTTTCCAAATATTTCTTGTGTTTCCTAATCCTACATTACCAGAAACTCCAAACAGAAGTTTGGTAGGGCAGAATGCAGGGAAATTGGAATGATTTATTCCCTCCATGATTCCATTTGGATGTTTGGATGAACAATTTGATGAAGAATTATTCTTCCGAGGAATGTCTCATTCCATACTACTTTTCAACTCTGCCAAATATAATATTACATATTATTTCAAATCTAAAACCGACATAACTAAAAAGAGGGAACTGAACAAGATTGTATGTGTTGGATAGAATGAATGGACAAGGTGGACTGAACAGAAGGTCAGACGAATCAGATAACCCACAACCTCTTTTGACAGCAAGGGGATTGAATGAGCAGGAAGACCGAACAAAACAGGCAAACTAGACAGACCAGGTTGACTGGACAGAAAGCACAGGTCAAGCAAGAGATTTAGGCAATCTCAGGGGGGCGTTTGGTATGAGCATGAGAATGAGAATCGGAATGGGAATCATTGTATTGTGGAATGGGAATGTGTATGAGCATGGATATCACTCTTAAAAGCAATGTTTGGTTAGTTGCATACTTTCTATCGAAATAAATCAATATTTCCTTTTTTATCCTTAAAGGAAAATAAGAGAAAAAAATTAGATGTGAGAGAAAGATTAATGTGAGAGAAAAATATGATGAGAGAAAATGATGAGAGAGAAAGTGTGATGAGAAAGAATGAAGAGAGAGAAAGTGTGATGAGAGAAAATGAAAAAAGAGAGTGTGATAGAAGAGAGCATGATGAGAGAAGATGAGAGATAAAATATGATGTGAGAGAAATTATGATGGGAGAAGATGAAGAGATAGAAAATGTAATGAGAAAAAATGAGGGGAGAGAGAGTGTGTGATGAGATATTAAGGAGAGAGAAAGTATGATGAGAGAGAAAGTGTAATGAGAAAAAAAGAGAACAGTGAGTGTGATGGGAGAGATTGAGAAGAAAGTATGATGAGAGAGAAAATGTGTTGAGGGAAAAAAAAAGAGGGAGTGTGACAAAAGAAATTGAGGAGAGAGAGAGTGTGTGATGAGAGTGAAAGTGTGATGAGAAAAAAAAGAGAAAAGAGAGTGTGATGGGAGAGATTGAGGAGAGAGAAAGTATGATGAGATAGAAAGTATGATGGAAAAAAAGAAGGAAGAGAGTGTGATGGAAGAGATTGAGGAGAGAGAAAGTACGATGAGAAAAAAGAGGAAAGAGAGTGTGATAGGAGAGAGAAAGTGTGTGATAAAATGATGAGAGAGAAAATATAATAAGAGAGAACAAGGAGAGAGAAGTGATATGAAGAAAAAATAAATAAATAAATTTTGATATTTGATATTAAGGGAGAAAATTTTAGTTTTAGGTCAAGGGTATTTTTGGAATAAGAGAATATTTTGATTGATGAAAATAGGATAATGACTCATTGAAGGGGAGGTACATGGGAATGAGTTATTACCCAATTTCAAGGATTCATTCCCTTATTTGTATTCCTATTCCTATAATCCAAACATTAACAATGACAATCAATGATTCTCATTCCCATTCCCCACTTCTATTCCCCTAAACCAAACGCCCCCTCACTTGACCGAACTAGCAGAGCAAGAAGGGTTGGGAGAACTAGAGTTCAAAGGACAATCTGGCTAGATAGGCCGAAATGGTGAGCCAGACTAACAAGTTGAGTGGGGCTAGCCAAAGCAACGAGAAAGATCGTGCAGGTTGAGTGAGCTGGACAGGTTGAACAGAAAGGACAGACTGAAAAGGCACAAGTGAGATAGAGAAGGCTAGATGGATCATACCAGGTGGGTTGAAATAGACCAGAAAGACCAATCATACCAATTAGGATTAGCGGATTGCATAGGATAAATGAACTGAGCAAACCGAGTGAACCGAATGAGTAGGTAGCAGCATCAAGCAAGTCAGATAGGTAGGCAGATCATTGGGAGCTGGATAGCCAGATGGACAGGACAAATTCAACGAGTCAAATGGATCAAGGGGTATTGTGCCACACAAGAGCATTGAGCATGTTGGATGGACTAGACAAGCTTGGTGAACCGAAATAAGCTAATAAACAAGGAGAGGCGTGCAGCTGAACAGCTAGTCTTGTTGGGAAATAGGCAAACCAAGCATGTCCAACTAGGCGAATGAATCAAATTAGATAGATGAGCCCAAGATAAAATGAACTATTCCTTATCATACCATTCTGTCAGTGCAACCCAAGAATGAAATGGATTGTCCCACATATCATGGAATTCCCATTCTTATCCTCATACTCATTCCATTTGATTCTGCTACCTTCCATTACATCCTACTAAACAAGGCATAAGATCTCATCATGACCAACTTTCACACTTGTAAAGGAGCTTCAAAACATAGGATAGGGATTTAATGCCCCACTGAATAAAACACTTAATAAAATCACCTCATACAACGGTTGTGGACCAAGCCAAACATGACAGAATTAGAAGCCTGGCCTGGACCAATTGCCTAAAAGGACATTATACTTGACATATATTTGACTAAAGCAACATCTACTGCAATTCCTTACTGACACGCAAGATTAGGATATTTTGGGGAATCTTGGTAACCAATAAAGCTCAACAACTATGGAAGATTAAGCCAAGGGCGGAGTTCAACTTTGAAGCAATTAAGCTAATGTCCAAGTCCGCTATTTTGATTAGAAAGACACGACAAGATTAAATAAATGTACCTCTCTAGACTCACTAACCATATCCAATACAGGATGGGATCGGTCGCATCAAGATAACTGCAAGATATGCGAAACAAGCAACATAGGCTGTTTTCAATGGTTAATCAGTTAATGAATAATCCAGTGCTTTAGTATAAGATAACCAAAAGAAAGAGATGGCAATGAATAAACATCTGACCCAAATAATAAGTGAAATGGGGCAAGGATGTTTCAGTCGTATCTAAATGACATAATGCTCTCAAGTCATTGGTATGTAACCAAATAATATTAGGATGCAAAATTGATTTCGTCCAGAGACTGAAAATTACCAGACACGTTTGATGTATCAGCTGTTTGCACTGTAGGTGGAGGGGCTGAAGGAACAGCAGGTGGCTGTGATGGTGGTAGTTTTGTAGGGCTTGAAGGTTGTGCATTACTCATGCCAGGTGTATGGGCAAAATTTGGATTAGGAACCGGCATGAAACCCATTTGTCCTGTGGCAGGTTGAGTAAATCTGTTCCCATTGACAGCTGTTGGTTGAGATCCACCAATACCATGTGAAGGATTAAATGAAGGTCCAGATTGATAAACAGAATTGGCAAAGCTCTGAAGAAAAAGAGAAACCTTGGTGAATCACAAACAATCATATACTGAGTAGGAAAAAAAAAACTAAGCATACCGGATATAGCTGAGAACCCAAGCTAGGTTGCTGGTATTGTTCCACATTTCTAAGAGCTGCAGGAGCTGCAGGTACAAAAGGTTTTACTGTTGGCTGTGAGGCAACAGCAGGTGGAGTTTGCTGTGGTCAAAATAAATAGTACATCAGATGAATTCATCTAAAAAGGAGAAAAGACCTCCCAAAACTAGTACTACTACACATGTAATAGAAGAGATGGAATGTTTGATATGTGCAAATTTGATGTGGAAAAGAAGCTACCATAGCAAAGGTATATCATTACACATATGCCTTCAGAAGAATTTGTCAATAAAAATTAATCTATAACTGACAACTTGTAGACCCATTGCACTAAGAAAATCAATATGTCTTGTAGTGTGAGGGTCTTCCAGCTCTCTGCTAGTTTATGAAATAAGAAGCCATGTTCAGCCACCATAAATTATACACAATCCATGATCATATCCCATAAGAATAAAGCACATACTGACTACTAGAGTTTGTTAGCACCAAGTTTTAGCTCATAACATTAGAGAGGCCATCAGGCATAAAAGAAAAAGTTTTAGGTGAGAATTCAGTTAAGATTTCAGTTCTAAAAGAACACTGGAATATGAGTGTGCAACTTATTCTATTTTATCATATTGATAATACAAAGAATAGTCTTTTAAATACCAATCCATGTCAGAGCTTCAGTCCCCAGAAAGAATAATTTTGGCATCGTACTGTGTCAACACTCAAAACGCTTCAACATGCATCAAAGCATACTGAGATAAATATAAATAAATTTTGCTTCTTTAGTTACCTTCATTTAGTTGATGTTCAAAACATAAGCTTACAACAAGTCATATAGTCAATTGAATTAACTTTTGTAGTAACATGTCGTGCTCACTAGGACTGTAAATGAGCCGAATTGAGCTCAAGCCAGCCTAGGCTTGAGCTCGGCTCGGCTCGACTCGACTCTATACTGGATTGAGCTCGAGCTCGAATTTTTTATTTTTTTATTTTTTAATAAATAAATTAATATATTATATACTATAAAAATATATATTGTTACTAGCTCGTTTGGTTCGACAAGCCACTGAGCCGGTAATAATTAAGCTCGAGCTCGGCTTGAGCTCGGTCAACTTCGAGCTCGAATCGAGTTTTGACCGAGCCACTCACGAGCGACTTGACTCATTTGCACCCCTAGCGACAATAATCATGCTTCAACATCTGAAAAAGCATGCAAGATGAATGCAAATAGTTTTATCATTTATTGCTCCACTGTTTACATTTTTTATAAACAAAATTATGTTAATTAAATAGTAAAATTAAAAGTTATTTCAATGCATATCACAATAAATTCTTGCCGCTTCAATTTTCTTCTACTTGGTTTGTTTACTTTTAAATATAACACTATAGAAATTAAATAATCGAGTGAAAAATAAGTTTTTAAAAAATGTTTTGACACACATTGGCATAAGCAGTATGATGGGCGTAGGCAGTGTTTGCTGTGCATTGGCAACTATGCAGGTAAAACCAAACCCAAAGCACAGGAACTTGATTGACAATACTACTTAAGGCCAAGTTTTTTAAAATGTTTTTTAGTAGGAAAGATGTATAACATAACAACCTTGATGTTTGGGAATGAAAAGGAAAACTTAGTTGTTAAGTATTGAAGTTTAAAAATAAAATATATAATAATAATAAATAGATGAACTAAATCATCGAAGTGAGGACACTGAATTAAAATCAGATTGGATTCAAACTAAATCCAATTGGTAAGCGCGAATATAAGGATTTCGTTGGTTCAAATCGGGATTGATTTGGAGTTGATTTGGCCATGTTATGGCCAAACCAAATTTAAGATTTAAATTGATCATGTCGGTTCTTCCCTTTAATTTTTCTATTCCACGACTGTAGCAATCCCACCGCACACCACTGCGATGCCTCCGCTGATCCCTCCCTTATTTCTTCTTCCTTCTTTTCTTCTCCACCGATTCTTCTTCTCCTTCTCTTCTCCAACGGCAGCAACATTGCAGCCCTCCCCTCTTCTTCTTCTTAGCCATCAAAGCAGCAGCTGCTGCTGTCTTTTTCACCTCCAACGGTCAACAACAGCAGCTTCTAGCTGCTGCCCTTTTCCAGCCAACAGCCGCCTTTTCCTTTCCCTTGCTGTCCCGGTTTCTTGGCAACAACTGTCGGAGCTCATCGGAGCTCTCAGCAGAAAGGCCGTAGCTATTGTTCTCTCCCCAACAACAAGAGCAGCAGCCCTCCTCTCTGCTTCTTTAGTTGTTTTTCCAACCAACTACAGCCATTGGAGCCCTGTCAGAGCTAGCCGTGCCCGCCAGCGAAAGGGTGCAAAGGTTCTCCTTCCTTTTCTTTCATTGTCTCAGCAGATTTCTTCATTTCGTTTCCTTCTAGTATTTCATCCAACACCAGCAATTTCTCTCATCCAGTGATTGATGCATTGCTTCAAGTGAGGACAATGGTGCTCCAACTGATTGCTAAAGCCAAGAGGAAGAGCCACCGTTGGCTCCTCATTTTCCAAACTCTAAGGTTATTGGTTGTATGATGACCAATTGAAGGTAGCAATCGATAAAATTAGTATTTATTGATAGCGAGGAATAATGAATTAATTCGAATTAATGACGATTCATTATATAAGTTTGATTGGCTCGAGAATTTTTTATCAACGAAACACCTTCGTTGGTTTATCGATCGAAGGAATATTACAAGGTAGTGGGATCAAAATTTGATCCATCTTGTGTTATTATTTTATTGGATATCAGTGTAATTATTTGAGTTATTTTTGTATTATACTTGTAGATATGAGTTTGAGTGAAGCATAGAGATCTACTGACACTCGAAGATTTTGTTGTATATAAAAGTGGGTACATCTATCCTTTGACTCACAAATAATTATCTATGAATAAACAGAGAAATTGATTATATGTATATGCTTGTATAATTGTTTCAAAAAGGGGATTCAAATAATATTTAAAATAGTGAAATGAGGGTTTAAAATAATTAAATCATTGGAGAGTAAATAATTGATGTTATTTCCTATTCACATGTGAATTTCATATGAGAATTAAGACGGGGAAGGTTGTTTTAAAAATTAAAATGAATATTCTAAATTACTCTTCCGTTGATACCTATCTTTATTTTGTTTAACCTTCCATATTCCATACTATTGATATTCTATACTATTGATACTTGCACATTTTTATTGTATAACTTTTACTTGCAAACCTTATGATGATATTTTAATGAATTAACATTATTCACCTTAAAAGTTGACTTGGGTTGGTCGTTTAGACTAATCGGTAAGACCTGCAAATTGAACAATTGTGATAAATAGATAAAATGAAATTCTAAAAGTGAAAACTCTTAGTCTAGCCTTATACTAGAGTACCCAACCACACACATGAGTCGTGGTGGCGTGATGTAGCCTATGGTCAATATTTATTTATGCGATGACACTTTATTGTTGTAGATAACCGGTGAGGCTTTTAGCCCGTACGTTAGATAACGTATGTCATTATTACACTCTGATATATTAGCTCCAGTTATTCACTTCTTAGTTGATTTATCAAAGATCATTGATATACATACCGATACTCACATGATTTATGATATTTACTCATGTTGATAGTATACCATGAGGACCTATATATCTACTGATTAAATAACAAGAATTGAAAAGTTATCTTAATTGATAATAATAAATGATGATAAAGTTGTGATTCTAAATTTCAATTTAAAAATGATACATGATTATACATATATATTGCTGAATAAATGGAGAATTCTAAGAAGAACTTAAAGTTGTAATAAGAGATTGTGATTTACTCTACTTCTTTGACCTCTTAAATAAGATTAAATTCATGCACATCTATTCTGATTATCCACTTAGTCAATTAGTTTACTATTTGCTTTCTTTGGTCTCCAAATTGCCGGCACAGGCATCCTTCTGATATTATAGTCGATTTCAGCTTTACATAGAGTTGCTTACAGATCTCAACCCATTGATCCTCAGTTTGTATTATTTTTATTTCGTTGTATTTACGTTTTGTTTCATATGTTGCTTTATCCGTATAGGTTTCCTTGTATATAACGTAAATGTTATAAATAAATAAATTAGATGAATTTCTTGATTATCTTGAGTATATGGTGTCTAGGTCTCTTTTAAATATATTGTCAGCAAGTGGGGTACCGAGAATGATACCCCCGAGGCGTGACATTAGTTATCTTGAGGTTGATCAAAGAACAAAGGCAGCATAAACACTAACACATTCATAGCTATTCCTAGATATTAAACAATTACCTGCATAACCTGGTTTGTTTGAGGTGGTATAAACATTTGAGTTGGCTGCAGTGGTTGAAAAGTAGTTGGGATGCCAAAATCAAGAAACTGCGATTTAGGTTGCAGTGTCTGATATCCTCCGTATGCAGTACTCTGGTGATATCCTTCAGCATATTGAGTGCTGGGAATATTGTGATGGGGTTGGGGTAGAGGCTGGGTAATGTTCTTGTCCTAAATTTGTAAACACAATTCAAGTAGAAGAGTGTTGTAGCTTATGCAGAGATATTTCAGAAAGAGAGCAATAACAAGACAAGATTTTTCTAGTATAAACCTGATAATAGTTCTGTGTGTGGTCTGCGATACCATATCCAATGTGATCTGTGCCACAAGCAGCTTCCGGTGGTTGTGTGGAAATTTCAGAGCTCAGAGTTTTGGGTGCCCCCTTCTCTAGTAAAGAATATTGAGAGAACATAAAAGGAATGTTTATACCATCTTCAGAAAAAGAAGATTGAACATCAAAACAAGAGCCAAACATAGAAGAAAATAGAAAGGATGAGAATAGAAAACAAGATCTTAGATGTACAATGCCTAATAACATAAATTTGTGTTCTACTTCCTGGTGGATAAGATAATGCAAAGAGGCTAAATTAAATCAATAGGTTTATAATTTGGGACATCTAAGGCCCATGATAATTTGAATTATTAAAAAATCAAGTGAAATTATAAGGTCGCTCATTGGGCAAACAGAGGCAATTAACTGACAAGTAGATGCTCACAAATGCCAAGCTAAAGGTTTTAGCAGAAACTACAAATTTATGCAATGTAAACACTACAGGAACATGGAGGTAAATGGTCAACCTCATAGTGCACTGAAGATCAATGACACAAATTTTAGGAAAGAGTAACTTATGCAGAGTATATGGGTGTCAACAAAACAACAGAACTGCATAAATAAACCAATTATATTTTAAGCAAGAAAAGACAAAAAAAATATCTATGGAGATTAATAACCTTCAGCAGATAGAGAAATTCGATCTCTCAATATAGCAAGCTCGTGCAAAGGTTGGTCTGGTTCCAAAAGTTTTAAATACTTCAAAGCAGTAGCCAGAAGCCCTTGATTAGCCAGTAATTCAGCATAATTCTCCACAAGCTTAGACAAAGAAGCACTAAACTGATTATGCCCAGTTGCAAGGGTGAGCACAATAGTCTTTTCCATCAAATCCTATCACAAAGCAAAGGTTCCATCAATGCTTATGATTTCTAAAAGTGAAAATTCAACATGTGAATTACCTGAAGAAGATCAATGAAAGTCCTTCCATCACTATCAGACTTCAAACCATGAGACCAGATCTCCACAGTTCTATCAACATTCCCAGCACAGATATAGCAGAATGTAGCAGCAAGTCTATTTCCGACTGTCAAAAGTCTTGCAGCTAGAGTATCACACAGGACAGTCCATTCGTCTTTTCTGGCAAACTGTAATGTAATTATAATCAAACATATCAGCAACTTTTTGGTAGTATACATGATTGACGACTGAGCAAATCAGCAATTTTCTGATAGCAAGGGATAAGGATCATAAAATAACAAATGTACAATGATGCGGACTAGAAGACACGACACTCGGTATGCATCTACATAGAGAAACAATTATAAAGTTGCGAATTTCCTAGCCTCACTTGAAATTGTTGCAGCTTCTATTAGTCGATCTTACTATGGAGTCCCGGTGATGTATATTAAACATAGGATACAACTACAAGCATTCAGAAAAACATTTGCATTCCTCATTGACAGAAATAAACTTTTCCGTAGAACCAACTGTAACTTGAAAGCACATTTTTTACAATGCATGTATCAAATTGAAGCTGTTTTCACATCATGGTCAAGAAATACAATTTGTCCAATCTCGTACGATTTCCTGATTTAGGCTTGTTCATAGGAATGCTACTTGATATTTATTGCATATACCAGAACATATGTTGCTTGACCCAATAGCTATAGAATCTAAGTAGGACTTCATAACTTAACAGCTTAGAATTCCATGCCAAAGTTGACTGTGGATAATGAAGAGGAGCAAATGGACTGGAAGAAGATGGAATCAGGGTTATGATTATATCATTAGCTATGCTTTCTCCTAATGGACATTTTTGCTTGCTCACAAAGAAAATTTGACTTCCAGAAATGAACAAGTTAATGGAGCAACAAGCAAGGATATATAATTCACAGCCATCACAAGACGAATCTCCCTACAGTTTCCCTTGTAAAACCTTCCTCCAAACACCTCGCCAAAATCACATCCACACGGTCATTAACAAGAAAATATTGCACCAAACCTAGTGCCTCTGTTTAAAAATGTTGTCGTGTGAATGCCTCCAATTTTGAGTGGCATGGACCAAGTCTTTATACCTTGGTTATACAAGTGAATGGACCAGGAAGATGAGTATTTTTCCATTTGATTTATATTTTGTTCAACCTAAATATGTAACAATTAAATTTGTTGTCAGATAGGTGTTTTAGAAAAAGAGACTGAAAAGCTCCTCAAACTAAAAGGAAAGGCTCTGATTTCTTGTTTGAAATAAATTGACATGTATTGTCATTCACAATATCAGCACTTAGTCCTTGAAATTTTGGTGAACAATATAGATGCTTATCTCATAGGTGTGCTTCAAAACGTCTTTACTTATTTGTTCCGAATAGCTTCTAACATGTTCATAGACATCTTTGGTTTCAATTAGATTACACTGGCAAAGCAGGGAGATTACTCAGGGAACTAAGATTTGATGGAGGCAACCAAATCAAAGGATGTCAATAGCTCTTCCACTTGATTATATGAGTTTCAATATGTTACATGTAGTAGGAGAAACTGATAACTAGAAATCACATACATATAAAAGAACTCACTTAAACAATGCTGGGCTGATAAAATATTTAGCAAAGATTTATGAGCTCACCGTACATAGAAGAGCTAGTGTTTCCTTCCATGAGTTCAGAGGCCTGGTATTAACCAGGGACATGAGATCATTATTCACCATTGCAGTTACAACCTCAAAATGAATAACATTGAAAATCAGTACAATATCCAGAAAACACAGCAGAGAAAATAAAAATCTATGCATCCCTGAACAATCTAAATGAATACAATGGATAAGCTACTAACATCTTCATAACTATAGACAATATCGTTACATGAAACAGTAATACCTTCAGATATGGTGTCAGACTACTCTTAAGGTATAGATCACATGTACTTTCCCATAATGATGAACCTCCAGCATGAGCAATTACCAATGCATCAGCCATTCTATTTACAGCAATGCACTTTGAAACTGCTCCTTTGTAGTCACCAACAACCAAAGCACGTTGAATGCTATCATCAAATGAAGGATTCAAAGTACCGATGGGTCCTTCAGGTTCACTCTGAACCTGCTCGCCAATAAGAACATTGCTGTCCTGATCAGCTAAATTATCCTCACTAATCACAGGGTTGTTAAAGAACTCCTCCCCATTGTCAATAGCAAATGCACTTGCTTGACCTTCAAACATTGGAGAACTATCAAGACTAAGATTATTCTCTAATCGCTTCCCAATATTGTCAGTATTATCACTTCTCTCATCTGGTACAGTGAAACCAAGATGACAAAGCAACTTAGTCCTAGCTGTCCCCTCCTCATAACACATTATCTTTAAGAAATTCCATGTTTCTTTGTCATCTTCCAATCTGATTAAGTGAAACAAATGAACAAAGAAAATCAATTTCATAGCCAGTAACTTAAAACTTGTACAGAATACATACACAGAAACTCTTGATTTTAGTTCGCATAAAGCACCGAGTGAAGACTTATCCCCATTTTGTACTGCAGCTTCAAATTCAGTAGAGCGACTAACCAAACTATGCTCAGTAACTAGATTGTGAACATACACCTATAGAAAAAAAAGGAGAAATTCAATTAAAACACACTAAATAAGAGTTGACACTGTAAGGTCTGGTTTTACCTCTGATACAGAGTGTGCAGCTCCACCTGGAATTGATTGAACAGGCTGAAATGAAATAAGTTTGCCACCAAAACCAAATGATACACCAGTTGGACGCTTCAACCACTTTGGAGCTCTCAACTGTACTGAAAAGACGAGACATGTATGTATATCCAAGATAGGAACACTAAGATAAATCAAGGGAAGTGGAAACAAAACATACGGAGATAGAATGGAAGGAGAGCTCAAGTACCATTAAATTAGAAGCAAATTGTTGTTACCACAAAAGCATTCACTATGATCAGTTAAAGACAGTAACCCTTTGTATGATTGATTTGGAGTACTCATTTACTCTAATCAAATAAGTTATTGTCATCATCTTGATGTGGAGCATGTCAGTAGCAAACATCATGAAGCTTGTGTATTGGTCTTGCCCAGCCCCTTCCTTTCATAATAAGGACTTAATATTTTCTAAAAACTTGTACACTAATTTTAGAGAGAAAAAAATTGTATACTTTGGAAGACTCATTTTCACTAGTGAAACAAGTAATTGTCATTATCATGGTGTGAAGCATGATCACTATAAGTTATGAAGAAGTTCATGTATAGGCTTTAAAAGACTCCTTTGTTTCACAGTTAGAACTTAATATTTTCTTAAAAACTTGTAAAATATTTTCAGTGAAAATCTCACAACTCTTAATAGCTGAACTTATTACTATGGGTGATTTCAGGAATCAAATATACATGGGATTGTAACTGCTTTCAACAATCCAAAATAGACGGAATTAGGTTGGCCAACACTTTCATGCTGGATAGAATGAGCATGACATTAACTTAAATGTAGAATGCATTGACAGCCAGAGAAAAACTGCTCTATTAGAACTAAGAAACCAATTAGATAAGCCACAACACAATCAAGGTAGGAAAATATTAGAAGAAGCCTTATCAGTGGTGGGTAAAGCAACATACCAGGAGCACCATATTCACCCTCTGCAACTGCATACCTACTACAAGCCTTCAATATAAAAGTTCAGTTAGAATCAGAAGTCAGTTAATGGAAAAACGAAAAAATGACTGACTTGAGAAATGAATATCAATATTCTGGTGCTTAACATCTTTGACTACAGCCATATTGAACAAGAAGCCACATTTGAGCAAAACTAAAACCATCCTAGTAGAAGCAAGAATTTATGTTGTATTACCATGGTATTATTTGGAATAGGAAGCATTTAAGATTACCACTGAATCATCAAAGCAACAATGTTTGAACTTAAAACATGATCACATTTGAGGTATTTGACATTCAAGTATCTGCCCAAGAACCATGGATTTGTTCTCACATGAACCTTCTAACTATAGCATGTTCTGTAGTGGAATTTCCAAACTTATTAACAAAAGATCAACTTAACCATTTGACAACCAAAATTGATATCAAAATGTAGGTTTAAGTTACGAATCATGCCTGTAAGAGTTATTAAATTGGTAAAATTGCTATTGCAATAATATCTGTTTCCCTGATGTTCAGCTATTATAAAAGCAAGAAAAGAATAGATAGGTCAAATACATATAGATTAAAGCACATGTGGTTTATCTTAATAACCTGCATATTATTTGGGGAAAACTATGGTAAGTGATAAGAAAAAACAAGGTTTTAAAAAGAGGTTCAAGCATATGAAAATGTGACTGCCTGACAGATTTAGAGGACTGCATCGCAGCAAAACATAGTCCCTATTTGATATTCCGTTTAAAAGGCAGTCTGGTGGGCCATAGACAGGTGACCTCAACTCTTCAGTAAAGTCAGAATATTGATCTTCAAATGGAATTGAATGATTTAATGTCATATTATGTTGACACTTGCCAGGGTCCCAAGTGTGCCGAATAAATTTTTAATCCTACAATCCCCATATCTTTTTACTTTTTTACGTTCAAATATAAGTTTATAGTAACTAAAAGGTCATTCGCATTAACTTATAAATATCATTAGATATAACATATAAAGTATTACCTTTATTGCATATTTACATGACAAAATTGAAAAATGAATATATAGCTTATTTGAAATTTCAATTAAGTATGAATTCTATTTTAATCACGGAAGAAGCTTTTTAAGTGTACTTTTACCACACACTAAATTATTTTCACATAATGCACTTTCAGCACAAGGTGCATTTCTTAAATGCACTTTTCAAATGCAAATTGAATGCTAAACACAATCTATAAGAAATCATGAGTTAGGTGTTATTACCTGTATGTTGTATATTCCAACTTTCATATCATATGAAGAAGCTGATATGACTCCTGGAATCTTGGGATACCAGTGAACATCAAAGTTCCAGTTAGTGCTGGCTGGCAATTCACATACTATCTGCATGATAACAAAAAAAAAGGGGTCAAGAAATAGATTTTAAAAGCTGACAAGGATCAATTGGTCTGTGCATGTAAATTCAAGGGCATATTCGTTGAGGAATTGAGTGCTTGCATACCTCTCCAGATGTTGTGTCCCAACAGATTGTTCTATTATCCTTGGCACAGGTAAGCAAAAAAGAACTATCATAGGGACACCATGACATTGCGATTACACCTAATGAACACAGGAAACTCAATCACATTGAAAAAAACACTGGTACAAGATGTAACTTTCTAGTTTTCTTCTACATTGTAAGCAGTAAAACCATCTGAGCCGAGGAGAGCATATAACTTCCCTACTCTAACCGGGATTCTTTTAAGCTATATGAAGATAGAATTAGCCCAAATGTCCAATGAATCTAAAGATATGGAGATATTCTCATCAGCTTAAAATTTCCTTCACTAACATTCAAAAGCTTCATATGCTCCAATAGAAGTATTGCCATATTTCCCTTAGAAGAAAATGGACATATCTACATGGAAAACATAACTACAGAAAATAACTCAAGCTAAGCTATGTTAACAATACAAGTAGACATAAAACGGACGGAATGAAATTAATTCATAGAATTGAAACAGTTAGGCTGACTCACCTACCTATAAAAGTTGTGCACTGAACAATATGTTAATATCTTCTTTGTTCATTCATCAAAAGGGTTCTATGAAATGCATATATATCAAGCCATAAGCACCATCTGGAGTTGGCTACATAAATCCTAACCTCAAATGAACTCTTATGTAAAGTTAGATTGTTAATTATCCAGACTTAAATATGTTACATGCATGTGTTGACAATTATGAACCATTGATACTTGATAGGGTGAAAATTAGACAATTATGGCATAGTCACTCCATATATAAAACCTAGTAAAGCTCAGCGTATGAAAAATTTTAAGACATGGTACTTAATCAAAAGCCACATGCATACTATCCTGCCTCAAATGTTAATTTTATACCGACACTTTATCAGAGGATAAAATACTATAGCATCCAAGTATCTGATTATTTTGGCATCCAAACAGGAAAAAAACGAGCAATTCTGCTCTATTGTCCTTTATGCTTCTCAATTCAAAAGAACACATTGCTATAAAGAACATTTCAAGAGGGTTTACCTTCTTATTGATCACACACAAATCAGTCCTAAAAAAATCAGATTGATGAAATATGAGATGAGGAAATATATTAGCAGCATAAATTGCAGATTATCAGAATGATTTGCAAAGAAACAATAATAAGATGCTGGTCCCTACTATTTTCAGGATAAATTGTATGATTTCCTGTTAAACTAATTTTGTTAATAAACCCAGTGAAAAAGTAAGCAGTTGTAGAAAAATTTAAACATAAATAGATTGTGTGATGAAAAAAAGTCAGTAAAAGAACCTTTAGTGTGCCCCACGAACTCTCTTATAGGTGATAAAGTTTTTCTCACATCCCAAACCTGTAGATGGAGATAGAAAGAACAACAAAATGAAACACATGCAGACTAAGCCAGATCCTTTGCCTTTCTAATATACTTCAAAATAACATAAATAGAAAACCAAACAAAATCTTCAAGCCATGTGTTATTAATTGTATATAAGCTCTCATTAAAAAAGGAGAACCGAATATCTAAATTTAACAAAAACTAAAAATCTTTAGGTAGCCATCCTGTATAAAAGTAGCCACAATCATAAATCATATAACATGGAAAATTACTCTGAGAGAAGGTGAGCTATCATCATCTGAAGCCACAATTAACTGGGTAGACAGATCAGGGTTCCACTGCAGAACAGAGCACCTCCTTCTAGTTGAGTCTGCAAAACTGTAAGAGAAAACAAGAGATTAGTAATCAAATATTTAGCTTTTCTAAGTGTACAAATTTCCTAATTATGGGTAAATATATCAACCTTTTAACTGGCTTCTGTTGCCTTAGATCCCATACAACTGCAGTCATGAAATGTCAGATAAGTAAGTCTAAGCTACTTGAAACCCATATGAGTTATTTAAGTTAAAAAGAATCATGGTACGAAAAAAAACCTGTTATCCCATTATAAGAGGTGGATAATAATATATGTTGAAACTTAGGGTTCCATGAAACAAAGGACACTTCAGTTTGGGCTCCAGATCCAACACCCTGTCACAAAATATAACAGTAAAGTCTAATAAATATCAAATATAGGTTTTTGGAAATTGTATACAAAAAACCTTTAGTAATTCATAAGAATTTGTTAGACTTGAAAATTTCAACAAACAGGTTAGATGGAATTAAGTTGTAGTAACAACAATTAATTGCCATTAAAAGATAGAAATTATGGAGGCAGATAAAAGAATTATAAAATTCATTTGAGAGAGTAGTCGCTACTTGAACAAGATGATCATCCAACCAAACAAGTATTATTGTCATCAGAAAATAATTGCCAGAAAGCCTAAGGATGGACAACGTTTTCTGTAACCTTTCGCCATGCCAAACAGTAGTTCTATTTGATTTTCATACATCATAAATGGTCAAGAAGGGGAGTCTTGGCTCCCATCAGGAAGATCTCATTCTATGTGATGCCCTGTAATAATGTTGGTCTCAAAAGGTAGAATAATTCTCAGAAATTCACTTTCGACCTAAAGATTTGTGCCCCTCAAGATGGTCTGAGTTGATATCTAAACTCCAGGGAATTGATTAATATGTCTTTGTTTTATATAATATCTTTGAATGGTTTCACTACTACCCGATTCCAATTTTCAATGTTTGGACACTAAGAAATAGACGAAACACTGGATGAGAGGACATAAGCTTCTTCCAAAGATGTGAAATTTTTGAAATTTTCATATGAGTACCAGAATATAGAAAGACAGGTTAACATGCTGACAGTAAATACTGACAAACATACTGGATATGGTGTAATTTCCTGTGTTATTTGACCCACTAATCAAAGTCAAAACAGGGATTTAATAGCATTTTGAATCCAATGAAAATAATAGAATTTATCCAAGAAACTATGAGAAAAATTTTCATAGTAAGTGTAAAATTAATAATTTAAAGTGTTGCATACCGGACACACATTGTGCAGGAAAAACTATAACTTTGAAGGGGGAAAAAAAAAAAAGTAGTTCTATTGAGAGTGAGAAGAACCACTAAAAAATTAGTCATGTTTGTTACTCTTGTGTGCAGATTTTCAATAGGGATTTTATCAAAATCATTAACAGTTTTTCTTCCATATCAGATCTTCACGAGAAATATTAGCCAACTAGGAAAAATGGAATCTTCCCTGGTCACATAAAAGTTAGATGGAAAACAGTTGCATTTAACAACTATGTTTGCAGCAGACATCTGACTGTCCACGGGTGGATCCAAGGAAGGAGAGAGAACATTTTATACACATGGAAAACTAGAAAATGTGTGGTATACGCGGTGTTGTAATAAAAGAATTATCCTGACTTAGTTTATTTAACTTGACTGAGCAAAATAACAGCATATACCAAAGGGCCAACAATCTTGGACATTAAGTCAAGACTGATGTAAGAGCAATACAACAATACAAATCTGAGAAGTATCAAAAAAATGAATTTACATGAATTAGCAGTAATAAACAAAATGCTAAGTACCACAATTTCTGTCCAAAAGTATTTACTTAGATTTGTTTTTACCTTTAGAGATGGGAAATGATCTGGTTTTGAAGGGTTTGCCAGATCCCAAATGCAAAGCTTCCCTTCATCAGCCCCTGAAGCGAGTAGATTTGGTGACAGCGTGCTGAACTCCAGGCCATAGACCTGAATGATGAAACCGGCCCATCAAATTCATGGGCAACTAAACCATTCGACTTGAAGAATCGAGATGGATACTAACCGATCCCACGTGCATGTTGAGCTTCGCTACAAAAGCATTATTTTGTTCCTCGGGACTGCAAATGTATACGAAACATCAAAATCTCCACAATATCCGGACCTTATGCAATGCCGAGACAACAAAAATTTGAAAGAACTAAACCCAGACCACCTGATCAGCTTACGGGGATTCCAAACGCAGATGCTTCCATCGGGGTGACCGCCAGCGATGAGGCCAAGAGAGTACTCCTCCGAGGCGGAGGGAGGCTTCCCCCAGGAGAGGCGGTTGAAGCGCTCGTCGCTGGGGCAGGCCCCGACAACTGGGAGCTCGGGCGCGTCGGACTGGAAGTCGAGCTTGAAGATCTCGAGGTTGGCGGTGGCGCTGAAGCTGAGGTCGACGGAGCCGGCCATGGTGCCGGCGGCGAGGTAGGGCGCATCGGGCGCGAACGAGACGAGCGCCGACCGCGCGGCGCTCTTGATGCAGGCCATGGTGCGAAGCGAACAAGGTGGAAGACGAGTCCCAATCGGAGAAGCGACGGATCTCTGCTCGATCAAGGTAGGCGGAAGAGCCCTATGCCTGGGATCGCAGATCCAAATCGTCTCGTTCTTGAATCGCTCGTCTTCGGTTATGTGTAGAGATGGAATCACCGAATTCCATCGTGTGCAGGCGTGCAGCTCGCATTATAAGGGCGAGGAGGATGACTAGGTTTGAACTCGAATTAAAAATCAAATGACAATTAAATAGCGGACGCAGCTGAATTTAAAACTTTTTTAAAAAATTATCGAATAACGCAATTTCACAACCACCTCGGTTTAAAAAATATATATATTTGCAATAAATATATACTAAAATTTATGTTCGCAATAAATTCGTTTTCCATCCTCGTGTCGTAATTAATTTTTTTCAAATATCTTTTTAATTCTACTATTGTAAATTTATCTTACACACTTTCATAAATATTATTAAAAGGATAATTTTGCATACAATCCTTATTGGCAAACAAATCTTTACATGTAGTCCCCATCTATGAAAATTTTTATTTTCACTCCCCAGTCAAATATCTTTACCTAATTGCCCATGATATTTTTAGGTACAAAAAGTCTAAAAATCAATATAAATCTTCTTAAATTGAGTATATTAACTTAGAATCCAGTATATTTTCTATTAAATTGAGTACAATTCTTTTTTCACCTCAAAATATACTCGATTTTAGTTTAATGTGCTGAATTTAATAGGAATTATATTCATTTTTAGACTATTTGTACCGAAAAATATGAGGATTAATTTCGATAAAAAATATACTCGATCCTAGTAGAGTACTAGATTATAGTGTAAAGTGTTGAATTTAACATGAATTATACTTATTTTTAGACTTTTTATACTTAAAAAATAAGAGGGACAATTTTGATAAAAAATATACTCAATTTTTAATATAAAGTAGACTTTAAGAAAAATTATACTCATTTTTTGACTTTTTATACTCAATTTTGAAATTTTTGTACCTAAAAAAATTTGAGAGCCAATTTAGGTATCAATATTTGCATGAGGGAGTTTAAACAAGTAATACTTTGTATATAGGGAGTGGAAATAAAATTTTTTGGACATAAGGATTACATGCAAAGTTAACATTGTGATTGAAGATTTTTCTCTAATTTTTTGCATGTATATTTTTACACATACTTTCCATATAAAGTAAATCACGGAAGACAACATAAAATGTATGGCCTTTGTTAGTATCACGGTCCTCTATAATATTGCTTATCGATCCAAAGTGTTTACCTAGACATCTTCTGTCTCATGTGAAGTTATCTCCGATGTTTATTCATAAATCAGATGGATATCTAAAACATAGATATTCTTGTGTCTGTTATACATATTTTTTCAAGTATATTGTGATCCTCCAAATCAGAGATGGATTTATGTTTTGACAGCCCTGGGCTGTAGCCCAACCCAAGTATATGATTAATTCAAATGGTGCAGTTTTCCTAGGGGTCCATGCATATGAAATGACCCATGATGATGTGTTTTTGTATGAGTAGTTGGTCGATTAAATAATAATAAATCAAGACAAGTCAATCTCAAGACAAATTATGTAAGAAGCTCATAAAATGGCTTTGTTTTTTTTCTTCACCAAATCAAATAAAAAAAGATATTTTAATTATTTTTCCTTTAAAATCATTCCTTAAAAAAATCTATCCACCATATAAACAATAAAATCATATAATAGTTTTATTACATTAATAAAAAAATACAAATAAAAAAAATACAAATCTAATGTATGAATTTATTCCATGGATCAGCATATGGAACAATAAACTTAAGAATTAATTAACTATGTCCACCAACCTCCACCTGTCCTCCTTGATATTGTCTCTCTCCTTTGCCTCGTTTACTCGTCCTCATGTCCTTTTTTTTTTTTTATCGTTCGCAACCATGTCCACTCTCTTTTTGTCCAGACCCTCACCCAGAGGTGTAGTCATCGACATGGCTACCCTTGACTGTCACGACTGGATCGAGGTGTCGTCCACGTCGACGCCGAAAGCGAGCAACTATGAATTGAGGTCTTGCACGAGACGCTCAAGTATGGCATCGTGACGTGCTTGTGGACCGAATACCTCTACCTCACAGTTCATGACACACTCTCTAATGTCGGTGTCAGTGGCCATGCCTTCCTCCATGGCTCCTAAATTTTTTAATGTCTATGAAAAATACATTTAATAAAAATTTAAAATTCGTTAAAATATTGGAAAAGACAAGATGATAATATGCTAGCGCGAAGTGAACTCGAACCTCTTCTATGACGTTCTTGGCTAACTCAACCAACTCAGGATCAGCCCAGCCCGCTTCTAGCTCCTAGATCCGTCACTCCTTGCTCCAAATAATTTTGATTGTCTTTACTCGAAAGAAGTTTATGTACTAGCATCCAAATTATAACTACATGATTGATAAATTAGAGAAAAATCTCTAATCACAATGTTAATTTTGCATGCAATCTTTATGTCTAAAAAATTTTATTTCCACTTCATGCATGCAAAATTTTATTTGCTTCAATTTCTTATGCAAATATCATTACCTAATTGGTCCTTAGATTTTTTAGGTAAAATAGTTCAAAATGAGTATATTTTCTATCAAAATTACCCCTCATATTTTTTAGGCACAAAAAATCTAAAAATGAGTATAATTCCTGTTAAATTCAGTACTTTAAAATAGAATCGAGTATATTTTCTATCAAATTGAGTATGACTTTCTAATTGTCTCTAAGATTTTTTAGGTATAAAAAATCTAAAAATGAGTATAATTACTCTTAAATTCAGCACTTTAAACTATAATCGAATATATTTTCTATTAAAATTATCCCTCATATTTTTTAAGTACAAAATATTTAAACATGAGTATAATTTCTATTAAATTGAGCACTTTAAACTAGAATCAAGTATATTTTCTATCAAATTAAGTATGACTGTTTCCTATTTAATATAATTCCTCCTAAATTCAGCATCATTTAAAAAAAATCTAGTATATTTTTCATTCAATTGAGCATTATTTAAAGAAAATCTAATATATTTTTCATACAATTAAGGTGGAAAAAAAAGTCGTGCTCAATTTGATAAAAAATATACTAGATTCTAGTTTCATGTGTTGAATTTAAAAAGAATTATACTTATTTTTGGACATTTTATATTTAAAAATATCAAGGATAATTAAATAAATTAATGTTCATTATATTTGATTAGGGAGTGAAAATAAAAAAAATTATCAATACATGCAAAGTTTTATTTCTGATTAAGGACTACATGCAAATTTTTTCTTAAGCTAAATGGAAGATTTCCACACTATCCACACCCAAGGTTCCTTACACTCTATCTCGGAGGAGATGAGGGAATAAAAGGAAGAAAAATTTTTATTCTTGTTTGAGATAAAGTGAGTTAAGGAGAGGGAAAGGATCCCTTGCATGCTTGGGAATCAACACAATTTCTTACACTCCAATTTAGGGTGTAAGGAAGGCGAAAGGAAACTCAAATATATGTTGTTCCAATTTTATCTTTAATACTAATTGCTACTCGTGACTTCCTCCTAGTGGCGGTGCGTCGAGGCGGTAGTGGCTCCAATCTGTTCCGACGAATTCGACAGTAGCAGCAAAGCTCGCGTGTGGAGAGAATAGCAGGCGATCACGCTAGTAATAAAGCACATGAAAAGAGAGGCAAAGTAAGCACATGAAAAGAGAGGCAAAGTTGTTGTGTGGTTGCCGGAGCACAACTGGAGGGCAGTGTAGAGATGGCACGCCAGTAACGGAGGCCACAAGAGTTAGTACACGGATAGAAGAGGAAGAGGAAGGATGATGATGAAAAATAATTTAATTAAAACTTAGATTTTAATTTTCCAAACTTAGATTAAATTTTATTCAACTTCTAATTTTAAAAAAATTATATTTTTATAACTTTATAGGTTTAATCTCCCTTTTATCCTTCCTCCTAAATCACCATCCACACCACCCTTCTCATACCAATCTATCATCCTTTATCTAGGATCCGCCGACGACCCAGCAATTAATAGGATGAGATTTCAAATATACAATAATTACTTGATAGATTCTGATTGCACCG
Source organism: Zingiber officinale (assembly GCF_018446385.1). NCBI lineage: Eukaryota > Viridiplantae > Streptophyta > Magnoliopsida > Zingiberales > Zingiberaceae > Zingiber > Zingiber officinale. The sequence continues at coordinate 95,100,981 of NC_055988.1, read as the reverse complement.
CCTCCCATATCCAACTCTTCACGTTGTCTATTCATTTTTTATAAGGTACGTCAACAATATCTAAAAAATATATTTACACATATGATAAAATATATAACTATTTTGATAACATTTATAAATCGCGGAGTGCAAAAATAATAGGACATTTAAAAACAATCAAGCAGCAAACCAATCACTATCATCGAAAGGATACGCGCTTGTCTAGAGAAAAGTGATACCTTATTTTGGCGTATCAACTCTTCAATTTGAATTAAATGAACCGACTGATCAGAATTTGAGAAAGACAATTTCAAAAATAAGGCAGGCCATCGTCGAAAATCTAGAGAAGTTGGTTGGTCGACCAAAAACAGTAGCACACAGTTTGGTTATGATCCTCTTCACAATCTGAAATCACTTCTAATATTGTTCTATCATGACACACTCTATGAACATAGAGTAGCAAAATAAAAATGCACTGTGGTCGGTGCGAAAACTTACACAACAGTACCTAGGAAAAATCCTTGCAGCAGCATGCGAAAGCCAGGAAGAGATAGAACCTCGGCTCAATCAGTATTGCAGCAATGATACCATCTTCTGGGGATCCATTGTCAGCGCATGACCCCCACTCAGGAACCACCATGACGATAAAGAAGCACCGAGCGGTATATGGTAGCAACGTGGAGGAGAACAATCAGGAGAATGATGAGATCGTCTAGCAGACCGACCAATCCAAATATACCTGTGCCAAGAGTATCGTATCGATTACGAAGAACATAATCTGAAAAGAATCAGCATGAAAAATTTGATTGGACCTTCTGGGATAATATCAACCGGACTGAGCACATATATTGCACTCATCACCATCTGGAAAAATTTACAATCAGAGTTTATTAACTGAGAAATGAAATGTCAAATGAACAAAACACCCTTGAGTAACTAGATCAAAGCAAAACTAAAAGGAATATAACAAAGTATAATATTGCTTGCAGGTTCAAATGTATATGAAGTTTTAAAGATGTGTATTATATTTACACTTAGTATGAATTAAAATACAACCTTCCTTGCATCACATTTACTTGTAATATTTAAAGCCAGATTCACTTCTAGAAAGTGTTATCGCGATGATGCGGTCTGTTTGGGAGGAGGTGAGGGATGGGTAAGTAATGGAAAGGTAATTTTTACCTTTGTTGGGAAGAAGGTGAGGGAAGGAGGTTAGGGGAGGAAAGGGAAACTTTTACTCTCCCTTATCCCTCAAATGACCTATTTCCTTACACCCCAAATCGAGGTGTAAGGACACTACCCTCCCTTCCCTTCCCTTCCCTTCCCTTTCTGTTAATGAACCCCCCTCACCCCATCCAAACAGAGGTTGAACAATCACAGTAAGTTATCTAGGAGCTTTAGTGCATAAAATTGATTATAGCTACTAGCTAATGCAAACATGTTTCGCCTCCATGCAAAATAGAACCGTATGGCTCGCTAAGAGTTGGTGGTACTATCTAATATGAGAAAAATGAAAATCACTCAATTTCACATTATTGTCTGTAAACTAGTGGCTCCATGTGCATGTCAATTGTCAGCATGTGACTGTTTCACACAACATCGTCAAAAATAGTATTCCACAAATTAGAAATAAAATGTGCAGTTCCTTGGTTAACCTAATGAACACTCATAAAGATTTTTTGTATTTGGATCCATAAAAGTTCAGCAATTCTACCATGAAATTAGAAACATTTGTCTTTTATTGATCACCTAAAATTATAAACTTTATAAAAAAAAATGACATTTATTCATGAGTGAAAATACATAAATATTTAGATTTTTTAAGTTTCAAGTGTAAGAAAATAAAGTACAAAGAACTAATCGTCTAATCCCTAGTTGTCTGCTATTTTTGAAGGAAGATCAGTAAATGAAACATAGGATTGTAAGGATCACCAGAAAAATTAAATAATTGATCTGAGCATACACTTGACCTTCAAAAACAATAAAGCAATGCACCTAGTCTGAATGATACTTACTATTCAATCAATTTAGACAAGGAAAATATTAGATAGTTAGCATAAGTTATCAATTACTTACAGCAAAAATCATTCGTGCCCTGAATACAAGAGGCAGTGACCTCTGTGGATCCATCAACTCTCTTAACAGCCTTCGCATGAAGAATGGCAGATCTCTTAACCTCTGTGGTGTTAGTATGATTTACTTAATGACTTGGAAATCAATTGTGGGATTGTCTAAATATCAAGAAACTTGAACTAAAAAGACATAAGAAAGCTCATTCTGCATTAAATTAAAATGAAGATGAAAGTAAACCTCCCTTCCTGAATAGAATAACAACAATACATTCAATGTTCCCTTCAGGATATTTAGTAATCCTAACTATTTGTCTAAAGACCACCAACATGAATATTTGGCTAAGATTTCTCTAAATTAAACTAACATTATCAGATAGATTACATATGTCCTGATTATTAGTATTGACAATGATAAAAAAAATATACCTGTATAAGGCTGGATGAGCCTCCACCAAAATTTCGGTTATATTTCTCTATGTTTTCAAGAATTTGACTAGCTTCTGTATCTTGCCTTTCTTGTGCAGCAGCATCGGTGGGTATAAGCAAAGTTATGAAACGACGGCAAATGGGGCATTTGCATGGTTGAAGGGCCGACCCATGATGCCAGACACGCAAAATACAATTTCCTAGCAATTATTCCAGAATGGTGTCCAATCATTAGGGGGGAAAGAAAGAAACAGAAATTGTGGCCAATGCTAACTTCCTCAGGAACTTAGCAAACCTGGAAGTATATTTGCAACATTTTGAAAATGAAATCAAGGGAACATCACGGCTAATACTCTTGGGGGTAAATGAAGTTTCTTTCAAGCGAAATACAGAGAGAAAAAAATAGTGGGTAAACGATGGGAAGCAAAACGAACAGCAAACGGTGGTGACTTTACATAATCGTGTTAGATTCGTCGAGGGAAACTGTGCATTATATTAACAAGGCACATCAAAAATGCAATATTGTGCAATCAAAAAATAAATCAAATCTCCCACCTGACGGCAAAATCAGTAAGGAAAAAAAAGGAAAGTTAATCTCAGTGTAATGTATCCCAAAACAACAAAATAGGGAAATTTAATCTAGAACAAGAAACTAGGGTTAAGGATTGCAAAGGGGGAGGAGGGAGGGAAAGGAAGTTGGAATATGCTCTGACCGCAGAACCAATGGGAGCAATTGGCTTGGCAAGGGAGGGTGAACCAATCGTGACAGATCGAGCAGACGTCGTCCTCCGGCGGCGATTCCATCGTGCCTTTCCTTCGCTACGAGGGATTTCGATGACAAGGATTGTTGAGGGAGGAACGAAGCGGATCGGGTTTCCACACTCGTAGATAGAAAGTGTGCTCTTATGTTAAAAGTACAATCATCGGATAAAATTGCATAGCCACTGATTGAAGTACAGCCCGCCCGCAGGATCATGGTGCAGCGCAAGGGTCTCTTAATTGGATCTAATGATTAAGTATGAAGTATCGTCATTATAAAATCTGAAATTTGAATCTAATACGGTATAGAGTATGGTTCAGGTCATCTCTCACAAGAAATCTAGCCAAAAAAAAAAAAAAAAATAGATCGATGCACGAAATTTCCATCATACAAGGTCTCGGGGAAGGATCCATTGTATATAGTCTTATCCTGCTTTTTACAAGAGGCTATTTTCAAGATTCAAATCCGTGACCTTTTCATCATATGATAATAATTTTACCGTTGTGCTAAGACTCCTTTTATATATAATCAAATTATGAAATTGAAAATAAATAACTAGAGCATCCTTACTGAACTCAGGTAGACAACCAAGAATAGCAACTAACTCAATTAAGCACATGTAACATACGAACAAACAACTAATTAATCAATTAACAATCATGCGGATTATCTATGAAATTTGTACAGCAAGATATAGGTAAAGAAATTGACAATCAAAGTAAACTCATAGCACCAGCTAGGTAACCCTAACTTGTTCTGATCTGAATCTGTGGTGAAGAATTCAGCTGGAAATCTGATCGAAGACAATGAAATGTTTACTTAAAAAGGACCCAGAAATTAGAAGATGATGGAAAAGCCTTATCTCCCTCGCAGCTTCACATGACAATAAATTTATCATTGGACACTCAATTATAAAAAATAAAAATAAAAATAAAAAACTTGTAAAACTAAAGACTACACCATCACGTGCTAATTTTCATCGGATAAATGTTAATAATTAGGAGTGAATTAAACATTTACAAGTTTCAGATTTTTTTTTTTCTAAGAATATTCACCGTGGGAGCTCCTTCTTCATAGCTTCCACTACAGACGTGACAAAATGGAAGAAGCTCCCTCCCATAGTGGGAGGGAGCTTTTTCCCCATTGCTAAGAAGCGGTTCCATATAGATGGAACCGCTTCTTCACTATTTTTTTTTTATTTTTTTAATTAAAAATTTTTTTTAAATTAGGAAAATATATATATATATATATATATATATATATATATATATATATATAATTTGGAGGTTTAAAAAATATGGGATCATAAAGTTTCATGTTAGTAATTTATAAATTTAAATTTTATAAAAATTTAATGATGTATAATGTAAAATATGGAAGAGAAATAGAAATTATATATAATGAAAAGTGTGAGACCCGTGAAGGAGTTGTTGAGAGGTTTTTGATAGTGGAAAGAGATATGAAGTTTTTAATTTTTGATGTGACACAGACGTAATAACGAAGGAGCTCTTAATAGGATCTAACCACTGTGAATACCCTAAGACCACCCACAATGTTGTTAATGGGGAGCATTAATACGGATGTGTGTATCAACGTGGCGTACTGTTTATCTACTATAGCATTAATGCGTTCAAACAATTGAACATGTTAATGGCTACAGATTAAAAATAAATAAATAAATAATAGTAAATGTCATTAACACGTGAGCGCGTTAATAGCATTGGAGATGCTCTAATTCTAAAATTATTAAAATAATTTTCTTGAAAATGTAAAGGTATTTGGTTTGTACATTTTTTATTTTTATTTTTGAAAAATACATATTCTTTAAAAATGATATTTGATTTATATTTTTATATTTAAAAATAAATAAATAATATTTTTTGAAAAAATAGATAATATTTAAAAATCATTTTATATTCTTATTAAACCAAATGTAAAACTTAAGGTGCGCTTTTTTATTTTCATTTTTAAAAAATTCATGTGGTTCAAAAAATGAAAAAAAAAATGCAAAACATACACACCTTAAGTTTGCATTTGGTTTAATAAGAATTTATTTTATTTTTAATATACATATTATATAAATATATATATTAAATAAATAAATTTAGATCACTCATTTAAGCATCTAAATAAATTTTAAATAGATGTATTCGATTTCATTAGTATTTATAAATATTTAAATCATATTCATCAATAAATATTTTATTAAATTTATAAATAAATAAATAAACATAGACTCTTACAATAATAGAACAATTTACAATACGAAATTTATCATACAACAAATAAGTTTATAAAATATAAAAGCTTCTAACTATCAAATAAGATTTGAATATCAAAAAATAAAACCAAATTTGAATAAATATTTTGATGATTTAATTTATTTTAAGTTAAGTTTGATTCCACTTAGCTAGATGATTTTATCTTAATTTATCTAACACAAAATGTATCTAAGCCCAGATCTATTGGTCTATTAAAAAATGAGTTAGGAGATGAATCATTTATAATTGCAGTCGGATTGTAGTCATGATCTGGTTGTAATTGGTTGTAATCTCTCCTTGTGTTCGCCGTTTCTCCTAAGTTATAGTTTGGATCAGGGTAGGTGGTTGGAGGCCACCCCCGCTCGGCACTAGGAAGTCTGGCCACTTGTCCACTACCAGCGGCCTCCAGGCGACCTCCGGCTACATATTCCGACCCAAACTATAACCTGGGGAACGATGAACCCAGGAAGGGATCGTAGTCAATTGTAATCAGATCATGATCATGATCCAACTGTAATTATATATGGTTCATCCTCTTAGCCCGTCCAAGGTAAATATAAGAGATAAAAAATTTTGATTTTTTTTTAATTTTGACGTAGCTGAAAATTTAGAAATCCTTATGTACCATTTAAAATATTAATCATTTATATGGCTCCTAACAGTATCCACAATACATCATCATTGTAACACCCACCACCTCATCAAAAAATATAGGGTTCACTGCTACATACTTATTATAACAATATACTCTTTCACTCACTGATCTTGTCCGAAAATCGTGAAGAAGGTTGCCTAGGGAAGTGGCTTCTGAGTTGACCGGGTATAGACTCCGCTCTGCTCTGCAATACAAGAAACATCAATGCCGAGCCAGGGAAGGGGTCCTCGGCGTTGGCCCTCTGACACTCAAGTCAGTCATCGGGAAAACGAAAGAAAGCAGAGCAACCCTGAGCATATGCGTGAATAGTGAATAACGCGTACCTCCGCCGATGCATGGACCCCCTTTATATAGCGCCCCAATAGGTGATGTGCATGTTGGTTAGTCCTAGGAAAATCGTACCGGTTCCACTGTACAAAAATTTTGTACAAGTGTCGAACCTTTCCTTAAATAACTTATTGTGTTCATTAGAAGTTAAATTAGGAATCGCAGACGGAACTTAACATCATTGATTCCAAATTTAACCTATCTGTTCTTAATGGTTTAGATTTGAATCGCAAGCGGAACTTAACACTATTGATTCAATTCCACCTATGTTATTAATTCCATTAAATATTAATTTCCAAAATTAGCTTCCAGGACTGCATGGCGAGACACATGACCTTCTTGGATATAGGAGCAACCACCACCGCCTAGACAAAGCCTTTTAAGAAAAGCTAATATTTAATTTCCTTAAATAACTCTAGGTTAACAAAAAAGAACAATCGAATCACAAATTCAAAAATAAAGAAAACACAAACTCGAAAAACTAATTCGAAATACTAGATCTAATGCCTCTTGTGTTTGGAATTCATACAAAGAAAAATAACTAGCATGATGCGGAAAATAATTACTAATTATACATTCTCTTTGTATGCTAATGACCTCGAGATCTTCTGTTGTATCCCTCGCCTCGCCTTGGACGTCGTGTGGGCGACGATCCTCCAAGATGAACACCACCCAAAAGCTTTCTTCCTCTTCCTCTAAAATCCGGCCGCCACCACCACCAAGGAGAAGAGAGCAAAGGGAAAGGGAGAAGAGAGAGGGCCGACCACACCAAGAAATCCTCCAAGCAAGAGAATAAGAGTTGTGTCTCATAAAGCCTCCTCACCCCTTCTTTTATAATACTTGCCCAAGGCAAATAAGGGAAATTTTTTTACAAAAATTAAAATCTTCCTCTAGTTTTTTCTCTTCCCTTTTTATTTTTCTTTTCTTTCCTCTTGATTGAATCAATCACCAAATCAATTTAGATGATGATTTATTTTTTTTCTTTTTGCCCGTCGAACCTCATCTATTTTTGGAATTCTTGTGGTGGCCGAAACTCATAAGAAGAAGAAGGAAGCTTGGTGGTTCTAATCTCGGTAGATCGTTGCCCACACAACATACGAGATAAGAAGAGGAATATGATAGAAGATCAAGAGGTTGTTGCGTACAAAGAAAGGTATAACTAGTAATTATTTTCCGCATCATACTAGTTTTCTTTGTATGGTTTTTGAAATACTAAACACAAGAGACATATGATTCTAGGTTTCGAATTTGTGATTCGAGTTTGTGTTTTTTTTTTATTTTTCGAATTTTGATTCGATTGTTCCTTTTGGTTAAACCTATGGTTATATAAGGAAATTAAATATTAAATTTCTTTAAAAGGCTTTGTCTAGGCAGTGGTGGATGATCTCATACCCAAGAAAGCCTAGTGTCTCGCCATACAGTCCTGGAAGCCAATTTTAGAAATTAATATTTAATTGAATTTGTAACATGGGTGGATTTGGATCAATAATGTTAAGCATCGTTTGCGATCAAAGTCTAAACCATTAAGAACAGATAAGTTAAATTTGAAATCAATAATATTAAGTACCGTTTGCGATTCCTAATTTAATTTCTAAAGAACACAATAGGTTATTAGTAAAGGTTCAGGACTTGTACAAAATTTGTGTACAGGGGGACCAGTATGATATTCCGTATAGCAACCAACATTAAGAGGTTGTACATAGGGATGTAAATGAATCAAACGATTCGCGAGCTATTCGAAGCTCGATTCGGTAAAAAGCTCGTTCGAGTTCGTTCGTCTATCTTATCGAGCCGAGCTCGAGCTCGACAGTTTTATCGAGCCGAGCTAGAGCTCGATAGTTTTATCGAGCTGAGCTCGAGCTTAAGGATATTCGGCTCGTAAGCTCGCGAACATGTTCGTTTATAGGCTCGCGAGCCAAAAAAAACGAGCCTTAAACCGAACAAAAAAAACGAGCTCTAAAATGAGCAAAAAAATAAGCTCTAAAATGAGCCTTAAAATGAGCTTTAAAATGAGCCAAAAAATGAGGTCTAAAACCAGCCAAAAACGAGCTCTAAACGAGCCCGAGCTCGCTTAACGAGTTAGGATCGTTAACTTTGATAATCGAGCTAATAACAAGCCGAGCTCGAACTGTTCGCGAGCTTGATAATTCTAAAACGAGCCGAGCTTGAGCCTTGTAATAAAAGCTTGATTCTAGCTCGAGCCGAGCTCGAGCCCGAATATAACTTAAACGAGCCGAGCTCGAGCCTAATACTGTTTGGTTCAGTTCGGCTCGTTTACATCCCTAGTTGTACAAGGCTTCTCCACCTTCAGTAGTTACTGAGAAGGTGTATTTTTCATAGTGGAGAGTGTGTCATATGTTGATCCTACTGAAGCAATCTAGTGACCCTAGGTTTTGATGTTTGAACAAATGTTTAAGTTAGGTTTATTATTGTATTCGATATGCATTGTGAGTGTGCGGGATATAGGTACAACAAGGAAAGTCCAAGTGTGATCTTGGCAAAGGAGGGAAGTCCAAGGATGAGTCTTGGCGGTGTAAGTCCAAGCATGTAGTTTTGGCAACGAAAGTCCAAGTGTGACTTGATAATGGATGAAGTCCCGGAGGCGCGACCTCTTGGCAAAGGAAGACCTGACAACAATGACAAGGTCGATCGAAGCTCCAGAAGGCAAGACGTGAAGGATGTGGAGACATCTGAGGGATGCAAAACTGATGGAGGAGGCTAGAAGGCTAGGTCTAGATTGGTCGGGCGAGGACGAGTGCTGAGTGAATGCACTCGGGGGTTAAATCCTTGGATTAAGATTTTACTGTAGCAGTTAACTGGTGTTTTCATCAGTCAACTGGTAGCCGACCGTTGGCTCGTAACGATTGAATTTCACTTATGACCAGTCGACTGGTGGTTGTACCAGTCGACTAGTGGCGAGAAAAATAGTAGGTGTTTTCCTCCCGAGCTCTAATTAATAGAACTCGGGGTGTTTGGCCAAGGTTGACGAAATTAGTGGTGGTTAACCTTAATTAGAGTCTTCAAGTGCCCAAGTGATCTAGCGTGCTTGTACGAGGTTGTGGCGAGGTTTCTCCACCCACAAGGAGCTACGCGAGCTAGTTGAAAGTTTTTCGGGGAATTATCCACCGACGGATCGGGATCGTCCACCTTACAGACAACCGTAGAGTAGGAGTTTTATCTTCGAATCACGTTAAATCAACGTGTTAGGTTTGCTTTTTATTGTTAGTATTTGTTTTTATATTCCACTGTGCGTACTAACCATTGTAGGAAGCGATGTTTTGGGTGAGACACTATTCACCCTCCTTTAACAGACGTCAAGGTCCCAACAAATCTTTGGATTAGTAATCTCTTCTTGAGGTGGATACCAAGTAAATTCTGGTGTTAGCGTTGTAAGTGTTACTTTGAGTTCTTTCCGCTGCATATCATCATCATGAAGCAAGCCAACGAAGCGCGATGAGCTATTCACCCCCTCTCTAGCTACAAATCGACCCTAACAGCTACAACTCCTACATACTGAACAAATTTCAGTTTTGTTCCAATTCCCTTTGCTTCTATTTCAATAGCTTTCAACTTCTACACTTGGACCTTTAGATACCTTTCTTCATCTATAATTAGTATTCTTTCTGTTGGTGCAACCTTAGGTCAAGGTTGACCTGGTTGACTAGACTTGAGTTGACTAGACTCGAGTTGTGTTTTGATGTTTGACGAGTTATGTTTGACAATGGTTGTATCTTGATGTTTGACAAGGATACAAGCTTGGGAGATTGTGGGTGCAACCTGTGGTCAAGGTTGACCTGGTTGACCCGAGGTGAGTTGACCTGACTCGGAAAAGTCCAAGCAGGGAGCTTGGCACAGGAAAAGTCCAAGCAGGGAGCTTGGCACGGGAAAAGTCCAAGTATGGAAGCTTGGCACATGGGAAGTCGGAGAGGGCTCGATAGCTCGTTCTCCGGACTGTGGTCAGAGAGGGCTCGGGAACTCGTTCTCTGGACCGGATGGAAGTCGGAGAGGGCTCGGTAGCTCGTTCTCCGAACTGTGGTCAGAGAGGGCTCGGTAGCTCGTTCTCTGGACCGGATGTGGAAAAGTCCTGGTGAGTGAAGCCAGGCAGACGGGAAAGTCCTGGTGAGTGAAGCCAGGTAGTTGGGAAATCCTGGTGAGTGAAGCCAGGTGAAAATCCTAGTGAGTGAAGCTAGGTGGAAGTCCTGGTGAGTGAAGTCAGGCAGTCAAAAAGTCCTAGTGAGTAAAGCTAGGCAGTTGGGAAAACCTGGTGAGTGAAGCCAGGTGAAAAACCCTAGTGAGTGAAGCTAGGTGAAAGTCCTGGTGAGTGAAGCCGGGCAAGGGAAAATCCAGATGGATCAAGGGTGATCGGACATCTGGTGTTGAGAAGGTCAAGTAGGTCAAGGGAGTGATCAGATACTTGACACGAAGAGAAAAGTCCAAGTGGGTCAAAGGGATTGACCGGACACTTGGTGGGGAGTCTTAGCAGGTCAAGGGAGTGACCGGATGCTAAGCATGATGTACCAACAGGTCAAGGTTGACCGGATGTTGGTTTGGGACTTGGTTTGGGCAAAAACCAAGCTCTGGATCGATCAGTGACTGATCCAGTGATACACTGGGTATCTGGATCGGTCTGGTGACCGATCAGTAACCAAACAGTAGCCTACTGAGTGTTATCTGATCGGTCTGCAGACCGATCAGGAAACAACGATCAGAGGCAAGAAGTTCGGGAGAAAAGCATGCTGATCGGTCCCTGGACCGATCAGAGGAAGCTCTGATCGGTCCCCATGATCGATCAGCAGCACTCTGGACCGATCAGGGTGGAGCCTGATCGGTCCAGTCCTAGCCATTGTGACTCAACGGCTAGGTTATTTCGGGCTTCTGTGTTCTGGTCTTTTTGCTTGCAGGTTCGCAGGTTAGCCAGGATATCAGGGGATATAAGAAGAGATCGAGGGTTGCTGACGTTTTTACTTCTTCTTCCTCCTCGAGCTGCTGTTCTTCTGAAAACTGTGCTTGAGCTTTGCTGAGCTCCGAAGCTTCGCGGGAGCTTCTTTGACTGAGTTGCTTGTTGGCATTCGTCCGTGAAGTTGGTGCTTCATCCAAGACTTCAGTCGACGAGAAGGCAAGCGAGTATTTGTACATTTATTGTGTATTTTGTTCTTGCTCTTCTTTGTACTCCTTATTGCTGTTGCAAAGTTCTTGTGGCGAGGTTTCTCCACCCATAAGGAGTTTATATTAGCCGATTTTCCGGGGACTCATCCACCGACGGATTGATAGGCTTCGTCCACCTTACGGACACGCCGAGGAGTAGGAGTTTCATCTCCGAACCTCGTTACATCGACGAGTTTGAGGTTTGCTATTCTCCGCTTTCGTTTCTATTTGTTTTGTTTTCCGCTGCGCTAACCCTAATTGTAGAAAGAAACGAAGAATTTGGGGCGGCTATTCACACCCCCCCTCTAGCCGTGATCATCGATCCTAACACTTTCTTGATAAGCTGACAATGATCCCATTCTGTTTTGATTTGAATCCAAAAAACTTTTGATTTCTTCACAGAATTTGAATCTAATCAAACTTGTTTAACTTTGATCTTACTGCATTTCAATCAAGATTTGTTGTTAAATCTCTATAAACTATTGCACTTAATCACTCAATCACAATTAGCTTGAATTCAATTTATTCCAGCTCAGAAATTCAGTTCTACATATTGACACAAAATTTTGATCAATGACCATAATTCAGCAGCTTCATTTTGAGTTCAACAACTTGATAATTTCATATTTTTAACTTTCCTTTCTCTAATCAAGCCTTGATCTTTTCTTCCTCTAGATTATCTCATTTAGCATCTAATTAATGCAAGCTTGAATTCCATTTATTTCTTTGATCAAAAAGCTTAGATTTTAGCCAGATTGGTACAACCACCAACATTTCAACTACTGCATTCATCACTGCTTTGATAGATTTTAGCTTGAACTCGTGGTCTTGTCTTCCATTCACTTTTCTTCATTTACAATTAATACTCCTCTCTTGATTGGCTGGAAAAGGATTCCATTTATGATTTGAAACCAACAAATTTGATCCAAACTTCATTTCTATCTCAACTGTGCTTCTGCATTTTTGCCTACCTTCCATCACTGTTTTTACCTAGTTGCTAGTAATTCTTCTCCACCCTTTCTAAAGCTTAGATTACTTCTAGCATGCTTTTAGAGTTGAGTGGCAATCATCAATTGAATTCTGAATCCTGTCCCACAACGCTCAAATTCCAGTAGCTACAAAACTCACTAGTTCAATTCCTATCTCTGAAATTTCTTGCATTATTTCATTATTTAAGTCATCCTTAGCTCCTGAGTTCTGATATGAAGTTGATTAGGTCATGGAGGGAGAAGAATACTATTTGTTTTTGAAATTACCAGAGCTTTACTCTACCTTCTTACTTATTCCAATTCTGGAACTGAATCTTGATACACTATTGATACTAAAACTTAACACTTGACTCCAGCTCATAGTTTATTACTGAAATTTCCAGCTTTTATTAATTCTGTTTCTAGCTCCTTTAAACTTTCATACAATTGATACTTCCTTGATTCCAAGCTCAATAACAACTCCATTAAACACAAAATTAATCAAGTACCACACTCCAATTTTTGCTAATCCTGTGAATTGCTTTTCAAAATCAAAATTCAGCTTAACACCTACAAGTTCAAGATTTTACACTTGAAAGAATTGCTATACGGTTAAGCTTTGATTTGAAAAGGTTTCCTTTAAATGCTAAACTGTAATCAACTTGTTGACACTACAAACTTAAGAACTTGAATTTAGAACATGTTGTTCACAAACAACATCAACAATTAGCACAAGTTTTTCTCAACAAGGACCAATTTTGAAAATGCATCCAATTTCAATCCTACATCTCCCCCACACTTAAAATTTGTCCATCCTAGACAAACAAACTAGTGCACACAAATTAGAAAGTTTCAGCTAACTTAACACAAAATCACTTCCTTCATTATGTTATGTTTTTCCAATTGTCGTTTTGGGATCAACTTGATATTTCTCTCACAATTTCAAGAGTATAGCCCTTGATTACTTCTTCATTCATTTAGGTAAATTTCCAAAACATTTAAGATGTTTATCATGTAGATTCCATCTCGAATGGAATTCTTGCAGAATTATGGAATATGGATTTTTGAACTTAACTTATTACTGAGTTTTCATTGCATTCCAGCAGCACTGATGATAATCGTTTTCATGCCCACATTTGCATTTAATCCAACATAGTGTCATCCACATTAGAGAGACCTTTACAAACTTTTCATTACTGCAGAACTTATGGGTTAAAGGTTTAATGACTACTTAAGCACTTCCAGATTCACAACAACTACAAGTCTGAATTTCTATATCAACTGCTTTCAGTTCCTCTGATCTTCTTGGAATTTCAGACCAACCCTTCAAGATTTAACCTTAATAGAACTTCTTATTCTACAGTCAACCAAATATAGTTTATCTTCAATTCCTTTCCAATCAGATAATCAATTTAGAACACTGATATAATTCTGCAATTCTATTCCATATTTTAGCTTCACTCTTCAGCTTAAGAGGTTTTTTTATGCCATCGAGAGGGAATCACCGCAGATGTTATACACTTAACTATCACTGCTCCTGCTTTTCATCAAAAACATATTTGAACTTTTCATATTCAGCTCCAGAAATTTGATTACAGGGACTGTAAATTCTATCTTAAACAATTCTGTTTTCATTTATGAAAATTCAGCATCTCTTCAAACTAGTGTAGCTATTCATTCTTTGCCACTAAATACTGAATATGGTTTGATTTCTAAAAAAATTAAAAATTTCCAGTAGCTTTAACATATTTCGAAATTTCTGAGATGTTGATATCTATTAATTCCTGAGATTACAGCTTCTCTTTTCACAATTATGTTCTTGCCATTCCATCTCATTTTGTTTTTATTTTCAATCATTTCTTATTTGTGAATGACAAAAACAGTACTTGAATTGACTCCCAATAAAGACAATTGATGTTCCATTCAAATAATCCAACCAAATTGTGCTTCTCTATAGATTCAATTCTATTGTACACAGAATTCAGCAACCAGATAAGTATCAATTCCTAAATTTCTAAACAATTTCAGATTGCTTCATAACTTAAACTTCATAACACTGCATTCATAGTACATCAGCAATTGCAATTCAGAATTGAGTTTCTACAGTACAATTTCATAAATCAACCTTGTAATCATTTCAAAAATTCATTCCAAGATTATGCACTTTGTTCATTTCTGATTGGTTTAGAAATCGAACAAGTTTGATCTTCAAATAGCAGCTTCCATCATTTACATATTTTGTTTCAAAGTTCATAGTTTTATAGTTTTAGAAATCAGAATTTGTCCATCCAATTTTAGAACACCATTAGTTACTAAAAGTACAAGAATTTAGCTTAAGTTTCACAATGATTTGAGAGTAGCTCCAGAATTTTGATACACCTTTGATACAAACTTTTTTGAATTCTTTCCAGTAGCCATAAATTTGAAACTAGCTAATAGTTGCTGAAATTCCCGGATTTTGTTCTTCACAATTTCACTTTCCTAAATTCAAAACAATTCCATCCTACTTTATACAGAATTAAGCTCATGCAAAGGTACCATCTAGCACTACAATGATCAAAGCTTGAATTGAAAACATTATTGTTCAAACTCAGTATAATCAGTTGGCACAAACAAAAACAATCCTGATTTCCAATATTTGAGCCGATTTCTTAAATCCATTGCTCTAGCCTTCTTCATTACAATTAAAATAATCAATAGGTTATTCCATAGAATGCAAATATATTTAATGAAGAATTCTCTTGCACACAATAGAACATCATTTAGCCATAAAATAGCAAACTATTCCCTTGAAAATCAGAAACTCAATTTCAAAATGGCACAGAATTGCTTCATTAGCAGAAATTCTGGAATTTCTTTCTTTTCTGATCTTCTTTGAATTTTCGACCATATCATTCATCATATAACACTTAATGTATCCACATCTAAAATGTATATAAGATCAAAAGATAAAGAATTGAGATAAGATTAAAAAAATATGATGATTAACAAAAAGTATAGCAAAATATTGTGTGGAAGAAAATTAAACAAGTTGATTCAACTTCACAACATGATTCAATCCATTGAATTGTGGTTTTGCAAGAGTCAAAGCAAGTTCTAGAGTAATAATAACATAAGTGCATCACTCAATTAAGGATCATCCTCACTAGGTATAAATGTATCATCTCAATTTATCAATCAAGTGTCCATCATTAAGTAGCAACCTTGAGAAAATTAAAAGTCTATTTATGACATTAAGCCCAAAATAAGATACTCAAATCTAGCTCACATTCTCTACTTCTAACATATCATAGGAAAATGTTAAAGAGTGCCATTTTCTTATTCAAAATCAAAGCTAAATGCAATAAGAAAACTTCCTACAGTAAAGAATTAATTTCTAAAAACCAAAATCAACATTTGCACACAAGGAATTTATTAAAGAAAAGACTAAATACAAAGCATGAATTAAAATGCAAAAGAAAATCAAATTGGAACCAACACCCCTTTCTTCCTGGTGGTTGAAGAAAATTTAGTAAGAGAATCTACGCCGGTAGTGGAGTAATTATGGTTACAATCAAATCCTTTTCATCCATCATTTTTCCTTTGAAAATTCTCTCTGGAGGTCGGAGACGGTTTAGACTAAGTACCCATTTTAAACATCTGTTGTATCTTGCAAAAGCATATAAAAACAACTCCTCCCGAACACTTTCATGATAAGAGAATAGTGAAGCATAATTAATCTTTACACTAAATGTATAAAAATGAGCATCACATTCTATAAATTCAAAAACCAGTACCTTAAAAAAAAATTCTGAAAAATCATAAGAAACACTAACCTTGTCATGTTGAAAGATACCTGTTGGTTCTAAAATGGTGTCTATGACCTCCTCATCATCAAGTAATGGTTGAAGCTCTGGTTCAGATGATTATGCTGCTGTATTTAAAATCCTAAAACTAATACAGCTCATGTTGTATTTAATACATACAATCATGCACACACAAAAATGCTCTTGGCATGTCCAAGGGTCCAATCACACATAATATCTATAAGTCATAATAGTTGGAGCATGCAACCACAGAGTTAGCACATCCTACTATTATCCTGCCTAAATTATGTATGACATGTGCATAATTAATCTGAAAACCAAACACACAAAGGCAAACCCTAGCTCTGATACCAATTGTTGGTTGATACTCGGAATATCGTACCGGTTCCCCTGTACAAAAATTTTGTACAAGTCCTGAACCATTCCTAACAACCTATTGTGTTCATTAGAAATTAAATTAGAAATCGCAAATGGAACTTAACATTATTGATTTCAAATTTAACTTATCTGTTCTTAGAGGTTTAGACTTGGATCGTAAACGATGCTTAACATTATTAATCCAAGTCCATCCATGTTACAAAGTTGATTAAATATTTATTTCTAAAATTGGCTTCCAGGTTAAACATGGTGAGGCACTAGGCCTTCTTGGTTATGAGATCACCCACCACTTCCTTGACAAAGTCTTTTAAAGAAATTAAATATTCAATCTCCTTATAATAACCCTAGGTTTAACCAAAAAAAATAATCAAATCACAAGTTTGAAAAAATAAAAAAAACACAAACTTGAATCACAAATTCGAAACCTAGAATCGTATGTCTCTTGTGTTTGGTATTTCAAAATCTATACAAAGAAAACTAGTATGATGCGGAATAAAATTACTAGTTATACCTCTCTTTGTAAGCAATAACCTCTTGATCTTCTATCGTATTCCTCATTTTATCTTGGACATCGTGTGGGCGACGATCTACCAAGACGAGAACCACCTAAGCTTCCTTTTTCTCCAACAAGTTTCGGCCACCACAAGAACTCCAAGAGAAGATGAGGTTCGACCACCACCACCAAGCTCTAAGGGATGCTAGAAACAAAGCCTCCTATCTCTCCTTCTTCCTCTAACAATATCCGACCACCAACAAAAACTCCTTGAGATGAAGATGCCGCCGGCCAAGGAAGAAGAATAGGAGATGGAGAGGAAGAGAGGGGTCGACCACCAACCAAGGAAGAGAGAAACCAATAGAAGATATATTGTTATAAGGTGAGGCACCTTGTTAGTTAGAGCCCTAGAGCCAATCATATGATGATTGTTGTATGGACTCGATGTATCATATTCCTATATATTTATAAAGACATTTTCTTTATGGTTATTATACTTACTTGTATTGGTGCCAAATAACTAAGTATAATAACGTCCTTAAGTAGAAGGTTCTTATCTATATCAATCGATTGATTGAATCGATAGTGAGATGATATATAGAACACTACTCTTAATCATTCCTAGTCAAGTATTAACATTCAGGGACAATGTTAATGCGATGAGACTAGCATGTAGGTTAACTCGATGACTTGATCTCACAAGTCATGGATATAAAGATATCAAGTTGACACATGGGTATGCATTGGAGAATGTATGCTGAATGACCCGCCATGAGAAAGTATCATGGATCGTTATAGAGTGTTATATAATTTCTCATGTGACTATTAGTATGACTATTAGTCCTTGGACCTGAAGTCACCATGGTTCCCTACATAAGGAGTTGCATACTTTGGCTTCGTCAAACGTCACCCGTAACTGGGTGGACTATAAAGGCGATTACTGGGTATGTAACAAATTATGAGGAGGGATGTGAGTGATGTAGATAGGATCTATCCCTCCTATATGATGAGAGTGACATCATTATTCTTGATAGAGTGAGATCACTAAGTGCATGGTCATGGCCAAATGAGTCAATATGAGATATTGAGCTCATTTGATTAGAGTGAGTCTACTTGAAGTTCAAGATATAGATTGATTAGAGGATGACACGGTCTATGCCTCAAATTGATCAATCTAGATGTCAAGGATATAAGGACATTGCCACATATTATGAGAGTCACAATTAGTAGTCACAAAGGTGATGTTGGATCTCAGCATTCTTGTAACTTGGGCAGTAATGATGTGTTTCTAGATACCGCTCATTACTTATGTTTCTAAATGGGTTTAGGAACATTGCCAACGTTATAAGAACCTATAGGGTCACACACGAAGGGCAATTAGATGGAGATTAAGTTCATATGATGGACCAAGAGGATTAGGTTCATGTGATGAACCAAATTGGATTAAGAGTAATCCAAATTAGACTAATTGAGTTGGACTCAATTTGATTCATGTTTCCAATGAGTCTAATTAGATTATGATTCATTGAGTCAATTTAATTCAATAAATATAGATTTATTAAATTAAATTAGTTCGAATCAAATGGTTATATTTGATCAACCATGGGAGATAAGAGATCAAGTTTGACTTGATTTGAGAAGGGAAGATGAAGGGTCAAGTTTGACTTGACCAAATGTCACATCATTTGTGACATGGCATAGGGCCGGCCAATGATGGTGTTCCACATCATCATGGCTACATCAAGAGTGTGGCACCTTATGAGGAATACCAAGAGTCATGACTCTCGGTATTACATGGAGGTATAATAACCTCTTAATGTGGCCGACCACATTAGTGCAAGAGTTAGCAATTTTTGTGTGCTCATTCACTTCATCATCCTCCTCCTCTCTTCTTTCTTGTTCTCCCTCTCCTCCTTGGCCGAGACTCCTTGGGGTGCTAGCACATTCTAAGGTTTCCTCTCCATCTCTTGTTCGTGTGGATACTTCTAGATGTGTGTACACTTGAACACACTTGAGATCCAACGGACCTTGGACGAGCGGGATTTGCGAAGGGCTTCGCTTCAAAGGTATACTTCCCTTTTTCATGTAGATCTAGTGTAGATCTAGGATAAAACATGTACATGATTTATTTTATATGTCTTCGCACGGATCCGTGGCAAGACTTGGGGTTTCCGCAACGCAAAAAGTGGTTTTGCGGCCCGAAAGTCCCAACAGTAGTATCAGATCCACGTGCGAAGCGTGTACATGTTTCGTTTGTATTTTTTATGAAAAATATCAGATCTATAAGTTTCTGTAAGTTTACGTTTTTTATGGTTTTTATGAGTATTTTTCTCGTAGATGCGAAGCAACGAGTGCTAGGACACTTGTAGGCTTCGACTATCGAGAAAAAGTTTCCGAGACGGCAAGTTCTCGCCCAAATTATTTTGGGACATCAGCTTAAGGTGCTATTAGATCATAGTAGGACACTTGTGACGCTCATTTCACTAGAAGGGGCGCTGCCCCTAACCCCGCAAGGGGCATTGTCCCGCGATCGCGCCCGAAAATCGCTAAACGGGACCGCCGAGAAATTGGAACTCATAAAATTGTAAAAAACAGTAGTAAAATTACAAAAATTTATGTAAAATACATAATTTAGAATTATGTATGATTTTGTGATGGTCATGGCCCAAAAACCCAATTTGATTAGACAAAGTGTGTTGTAATTCATAATATGGCCTGCGTGTCATTTTTTTGTGTTGTGCGTGTTGTATATCTTATGCGACTTGCGTGTCGTGCCTCCCTCATTTTATTCCTGTTGTAAATAGATTTTTAGAATCAAATGTAACTCAAGTTTCATATTTGTAATGTACAAAATGGAGCGGTGGAAGGTCCACTCGGGAAGGAGTTACGAGGAGGGTGCGAGCAACACATGGCGGTCAAAGGGAGGAGCTTGAAGAAGCTGTTGACCCTAGGTTGACCGTCCGATCTTCTCATTGACTTGAGAAGATCGTAGTAGGGTCATGACCTAATCAAAATTTAATTAATTGCTTGTGTGTATGTGATGCATGCTAGTGTAGGGTAATTAGTGCCTTAATGCGTATAAGATACGAATCCACGATTAGATTAGATCTTAATCAACTCAACTCGATATGCCTACCAAGTTTTGATACTCATCACTACCTCGATCATTTGTTGTTGCTGAATTTGCCAAAGCAGAGCAACACATATTATCTTGGTACGGTGCGGAGGGACAATCTTGGTCCTACCTATCAAAGCTTGGGTGAGTACAAACTTAATTGGATTAAGTATAACTAGTTAACTCAATTGGATCGAGTATAACTATAGGCATTTTTCCAACAATTGAAAAATAGGATAAAATCACATTTATACTAAATCTTGGGCGATTTAGCCAAAGCTAACTCAAGGTTTTTTATAAATGAGGATTTTGATCCTATAAACAAGAGTTGCATAGAGATGTAATTGATAATTAGTTATCTACCGATCATACTAGGTCTTGGGCGATTTAGCTAAAGCTAACTCAAGGCGTAGTATGATGTGGATCTTGTCCCACGAAAGTTATAGCTAATCGGTATGAATCTAGTAGTGTGGTTTGACCACATCCATGATTTGATTCCTACTAAGGCCCTATAATTCAGTGGGAGCATCATTTAATTAAAAGCCTAATTAAATGATTAGTGGAATATGATATTTATTTCTACATTTTTCTGTTGTAGATTGTCATGTCGACAAACACGAACTCCTTCTCCTTGCGTTCTGTCCTTGACAAGGATAAGCTCAATGGAGCTAATTTCCTGGACTGGTATAGAAATCTGAGAATCATTCTCACACAAGAACGAAAACTGTACGTCCTGGAGCAGCCCATTCCGGAGGCACCTCCTGCCACTGCCACGCGAGCTGACCGAGATGCTTATAAGAAGCATCAAGATGATGCATTAGATGTATCATGCCTCATGCTCGCGACCATGAACTCTGAGCTTCAGAAGCAACACGAGTTGATGGGTGCTTATGATATGGTTGAACATCTTTGTCAACTATATCAAGGACAAGCAAGGCACGAGAGATTCGAGATCTCTAAGGCACTGTTTCAGTGCAAGATGGGACTCCCGTAGGACCATATATACTCAAGATGATTGGGTACATAGAAAACCTATAGAGGTTGGGATTCCCACTTGGCCAAGAGCTGGCCACCGACTTAATCTTGCAATCCTTGTCAGAGAGCTACAGTCAATTTGTCATGAATTATAACATGAACGAAATTGATAAGCCACTGCCCGAGCTGCTAAGCATGTTGAGAACTGCTGAGCTCAACCTTAAGAAGGTTAAGCCCAACTCCATTTTGATGATGCAAAGGCATAAAGGCAAGGGCAAGCCTAAAGGTAAGGGAAAGTCCCAAGCCAAAGGCAAGGCACTGAAACCTAAAGGAGGGGTTGCCCTAAACCCTAAACCCTAAACCCTACCTGCTTCCACTGTGGTCAGACCGGACACTGGAAGAGGAACTGTAAAGTATATTTGGAAGATCTTAAGAAGAAGAGAAGTGAGATTTCTACTTCAGGTATATATGTTATAGAAGTCAATCTATCTATTTCTGCATTGTGGGTATTGGATACCGGATGTGCTTCTCACATTTGTACTAATGTGCAGGCGCTGAGAAATAGCAGGGCATTGACGAAGGGCGAGGTGGACCTACGAGTAGGCAATGGAGCACGAGTTACTGCTGTTGCTGTAAGAACTTACTATCTATCTCTGCCCTCTGGGCTTGTACTAGAATTAGATGAATGTTGTTATGTGTCTTCTCTTACTAAGAGCATCATTTCAGTCTCTTGTTTGGACAAGAATGGCTTTTCTTTTGTAATAAAGAACAAATGTTGTTCCGTTTACTTAAATGATATGTTCTATTGTAGTGCACCTCTGATGAATGGACTCTATATTCTAGACTTAGAGAACCCTATCTATAACATAAGTACCAAAATGTTCAAATCAAATGAAATGAACCAAACCTATCTCTGGCATTGTCGCTTAGGTCATATAAATGACAAACGCTTATCCCAGCTCCATAAAGATAATTTGCTGGACTCATTTGATTTTGAATCATATGAGACATGCGAGTCATGCCTACTAGGCAAGATGACCAAGACTCCCTTTAGTGGATACAGCGAAAGAGCGACTGACTTGTAAGGACTTATACATAGTGATGTATGTGGCCCTTTCAATATCGTTGCCAGAGGTGGTTATAGGTACTGTTGGAACCCCAACGTATTTTGATGTGATCAAACAAGTTAAGTTAGGTCATGCGTTGTCTAATCCTTGTGTCTAAGTGTGCAGGAGCTTAGGAACACAGGAAGTCGAGCGGAAGACGCGGCTAGCGAGAAGGACGGCACGGGAGAGAGCCGACGGGCTCGGTGCGTCTGAGGGATGAGGTGACCGCGGAAGAGTACATCGATGAACGAGAAGAACGCGCACGACGTTCGAGGGACGAGAAACTGGGAAGGAAGACTGCTCGAGGAAAAGGCCGAAACTTGGGTTCGGGTGAGCCCTATTCCGGACGACCGAGATCACCCAAGCTAGCCGAGCTGGAGCGAAAGACCCGGACCGAGGCGGGACTAAACCCGAGAAGAGGTCCCCGACAAAAAGTCAACAACTGTTGACTTTTTGCTCTGGGGCGCCCGGAGCAGCCCAGGGCGCCCGGAGCAGCCTAGGGCGCCCAGAACCCTTCCGGGCGCCCGGAACCCTTCCGGGCGCCCGGAAGTGGATTTTGACCAGGATCGAGGTTTGACTCGATCTGAACGTTGGGGATAAAATTTATCCCCCCAGGGTGCCCGGAACCCTTCTAAGCGCCCCGACCAAGGCTATAAATATAGCCTTGGTCCAGAAGCTAATCAATTCATTCAAAACAACAACTTGTAATCAGTTCTTTCATTTCTACTTTTCTGTCTGTGCTCTCAACGCTATAAAGAGGCTACTCCGCCCAAAGGAGATCGTCAGATAGTGCGCTTACTTTCCTTGGTTTAGCAATCTCCTGATTGCAAACCAAGTAAATCCTCTGTGTCTGATTTTTATTTATTTAGTCTCTACTTTTTTAATTACAAGTTCTTTTAAATTAGTTGAATATCCGAGAAAGGTTTTTGGTTTAATTTTTGTAGGGCAATTCACCCCTCCCCTTTTGCCAGCTTCCAAAGGGACCAACAAGTGGTATCAGAGCAAGGACGCTTTAGAAGGACTAACCGCCGATCGAAGCAACAAGATGCCCGGACCAAGCATCGTTCCACCAAAATTCGAGGGGGACTTCGCAGATTGGAAGCATCGTATGGAGGTATTCCTAAGAACTGATTTCGAAATTTGGTTTATTATGAAGTATGATTTTGTAGCTCCGATGAATCAAGATGGAGAAGAAAAAGAGGAGAGTCATTGGACAAAGAAGGAGCAGAATGAGTCTGTAGCGAACAGCCGTGCGGAATATCACCTACCGAGCGTATTGCCACCTCAGGAAGTCAACCGCATCGGAAGTTACTCGTCGTCCAAAGAACCTTGGGAGAAGTTCCTGGAACTCCACGAAGGCACGTCCGAAGCGAAGCTTGCTAGAAGAGACATCCTCCGGAACAAACTGATGAACATCCGTCTGGAAAAAGGTGAGAAGGTAGTCGGTCTACATGTGAAGGTAAAAGAATTAATTATTGGTCTCGAGAACCTTGGTGAAACGGTAACAAACCGGGACACCATACGCTACGCACTCAACGCATTTCCTCGAACTCCGGAGTGGACATCAATCGTCGACGCCTACTATATTTCAAAAGACCTGGAGGTAAGTACTTTAGAAGAGTTGTTTTCTACTCTTGAGTTACATGAAACCAGGTGTGCAACTACAACAAAAGACTCAAGTCAGATAATGGCGCTGAACGCAACCAAGAAGGATGAACCCGAGTCAGACTCCGAAGAAGACCAAGAAGCATATATGGTAAGAAACTTTAAAAAGATTTTTAGATCTAATAAATTTAAAGAAATGCAGAATAAAAAGAATCCAAAAAATAGAAGAAAAGTGCATTGCTACCAGTGTCAAAAGGAATGACACTTAAGAGAGGATTGCCCAGAACTAAAGAAGGACAAAATGAAGACACCCAAGAAACACAAGAACCTAAAAGCCACTTGGGACGACACTTCATCATCTGAGTCCGAGATTCAAGAATATGTCGGGATAGCACTGATGGCAAGCTACGAAGGACAAAGTACATCAGAACCCAGCATCGATGAAGGGGGAGCGACCTCAGATGGAAGTAGCGAAGCAGGGGGAGATTCAGGCTTCAAGTCTGATATGGTAAGTGAGGTATGCCTCTTACCCCCTGATGAACTTTACTTTGGTATTAAGGCAATGGCAAAATCCATGTATAAATTAGAAAATAAAAATACTAAATTAGAAAATGAAATTCTAGAAACAAAAAGAATTTTGGCAAAATCATGTCTTATAGAGGATTTTGAAAAATTGAAAATTGAAAATGAAAAACTAAAAGAAGAAATAAAAAGATTGAAAAAATCTAATGGTTCAAATATTTCTACTTTTAGCAATTATAGAGGTTTAAATTGGTATTATAGATTTCATCAAAGTCAAATTAGAAATATATCAAAAGTCTATGTACCTAGGAAATACTTGGTTAATCCTGTAGGTAGGAACCTCTACTAAAACCTGTTTAATTTAAAATTAAAATTAGACTTAACCTTTTCAGCAAGGAAATTAAACAACTAATTTCTTTATGAGGTTTTGTCTAAGGAAGTGATTGTTGCTCCAATAACCAAGAAGGCCTAGTGCCTCGCCACGACCTAGAAGCCAAGTATCAAAATGAAAAGTTTAATTGACTAACTGAAAAAGCATTAATTTAATTTACTTAATGTTTTAAAAGAGTTACTCAATTTGTGTTAGAAAATATTTAAAATTGATTTAGAAATTTTTACCTTAGATTTTTTTTTATGAAAATTACCTTTGAATTTTTTTTAAATTTGACTTAGAATTTTTTATTACCTTGAGTTTTTTTATAAAAAAATTGCCTTAAAATTTTGTTTACTAAGAATTTTTTTATAAATGCCTTCGAAATTTTTTTTTATAAAAATGACTTAGAAATTGTTTAAATTAGAATTTTTTTTACAAATTGTTTTTAAAACTTACCATAGTAAATTTTTTTTACCTTAGACTTGTTTAAGGACCCCTATTTTGTATGTAATCAAAGGGGGAGACAGATGTTAAGTCTAGGGGGTGGAATATAATTTTTAAATTGAAATATCTTTGGACTTAATTGCAAATCAATTATTTTTATTGCATATGTTTTTCCTAACTTAACTTGGGTTGCTCACATCAAAAAGGGGGAGATTGTTGGAACCCCAAGGTGTTTTGATGTGATCAAACAAGTTAAGTTAGGTCCTGCGTTGTCTAACCCTTGTGTCTAAGTGTGCAGGAGCTTAGGAACACAGGAAGTCGAGCGGAAGACGCGGCTAGCGAGAAGGACGGCACGGGAGAGAGCCGATGGGCTCGGTGCGTCCGAGGGATGAGGTGACCGCGGAAGAGTACACCGGTGGACAAAAAGAACGTGCGCAGCGTTCGAGGGACGAGAAATCGAGAAGGAAGGTTGCTCGAGGAAAAGGCCGGAACTTGGGTTCGGGTAAGCCCTATTCCGGATAGCCGAGATCACCCAAGATAGCGGAGCTGGAGCGAAAGACTCGGATCGAGGCTGGACTGAACCCGAGAAGAGGTCTCGGACAAAAAGTCAACAACTATTGACTTTTTGCTCCTGGGCGCCCGGAGCAGTCCGGGGTGCCCGGAGCAGCCCGGGGCGCCCAGAACCCTTCCGAGCGCCCGGAAGTGGATTTTGACCAGGATCGAGGTTTAAATCGATCTGAACATTGGGGATAAAATTTATCCCCCCAGGGCGCCCGGAACCCTTCCAGACGCCTCGACCAAGGCTATAAATATAGCCTTGGTCCAGAAGCTAATCAATTCATTCAGAACAACAACTTGTAATCAGTTCTTTCATTTCTACTTTTCTGTCTGTGCTCTCAACGCTGTAAAGAGGCTACTCCGCCCAAAGGAGATCGTCAGATAGTGCGTTTACTTTCGTTGGATTAGCAATCCCCTGATTGCAAACCAAGTAAATCCTCTGTGTCTGATTTATATTTATTTAGTCTCTGCTTTTTTAATTATAATTTCTTTTAAATTAGTTGAATATCCGAGAAAGGTTTTTGGTTTAATTTTTATAGGGCAATTCACCCCTCCCCTCTTGCCGGCCTCCAAAGGGACCAACAGGTACTTCATTACATTTACTAATGACTTCAATAGATATGGTTATGTGTATTTGATGACACATAAGTCAGAATCCTTTGAAAAGTTCAAAGTATTCAAGAATGAAGTACAAAACCAGCTTGGCAAGAGTATTAAGATACTTCGATCAGATCGAGGTGGTGAATACCTTAGCCATGAGTTTTGTGACTATCTAGCTGAGTGTGGGATTCTATCCCAACTCACTACTCTTGGAACACTACAGTGGAATGGTGTATTCGAAAGGAGAAATCGTACCCTATTAGATATCGTGCGATATATGATAAGTCACACAGATCTTCTTATATCTCTTTGGGGCTATGCTCTAGACACAGCAGTCTTCATACTTAACCGTGTTCCATCTGTTGGAGTGTATACTGAAAGCCTAAGCTTTGTAAACATTCATTATGAATAAAGAATCACATTTGGTCAAATTGTCTACATTTAGTTGTAGTTGTTCAATTAATTTATACTATAGATAACATAGTATGTGGTGCCACATGCAGAAGATGATGTTATTAGTACCTTATAAATTATAAACAGTAGCTCACGACTAAAATGGAAAGGAACAAATCATTAGAAGGTCGTAGTGTAATTAGGTATCAGTTTATCTTGACTGTATAATTACACTAGTACACTTGGAGTGTAATGAGTAGGACCATTTGGGGTCGTTTCTTTTATACTGACTTTATAAAGAAACAAAAACCTCGGTTATTATGGAAGTGTGTGCTCTTAATCCTAATATAATAACAAGCACATATATTTGATATTTATTTCTTTAATTTATCAATGGGTGAGATTTAGTTTGATGAATCAATAAGCCCGATAAGTTGGGAAATGATATCACTTATAGTGTGTGTTGTTGATTATAGAAGGAAACTGTGTCCTAGAGATCTAGGTTGATAATGTCTCCAAGAGGAGCTCATAAGGATTGTCATGTTAAACCCTGCAGGTGGACTTAGTCCGACATGACGATAAGGTTGAGTGGTACTACTCTTGGACTAAGATATTAATTAAATGAGTTGTCAGTAACTCACTTAATTAGTGGACATTCGATATCTTAAACACAGGGAGACTAACACACTCATAATAAGAAGGAGCCCAAAAATGTAATTTGGGATTGGTGCGGTAGTTCAATAATAGTTCTCTAGTGGAATGAATTATTATTGATAAAATTAAGTTGTGTGTTCGGGGCGAACACGGGATGCTTAATTTTATCGGGAGACCAAAACCAATTCCTCCTCTCGGTCCCTATCGTAGCCTCTTATTTATAGAGTACTATACCCACCTATACCCACATTCTATACCCATCTAAAGGGGGTCGGCCAAGCTAGCTTGGAATCAAGCTAGGGCCGGCCTAAGCATGGTTTAGGGTGGCCGGCCCTAGCTTGTGTTGGTTGCTACTCGGAAAACCTAGAGGTTCCACTGTACAAAAATTTTGTACAAAGGTTTGAACCTTTTCCTAGCTACCATGTGTTCTTTTAAATTAAATTTTGGATCGCCTGCGGAACTTAACACGTTTGATCCAAAACTTAATCTATTCGTTCTTTTAGGTTTTGACTTGGGTCTCCTGCGGAACTTAACACGTTCGACCCAAATCACCTTAAGTTATTAATTCCATTAAATATTAATTTCCATAATTGGTTCCCAGTACTGACGTGGCGAGGCACATGGCCTTCTTGGATATGGGAGCAACCACCACCGACTAGACAAAACCTTTTATGGAAAGCTAATATTTAATTTCCTAAAATAACTTTAGGTTAACCGAAAAGAACAATCAAATCACAAGGGAAAGAAAAACAAATGAACACTATATCGAAAACAAATTCGAAACTCTAGAATCGTATGCCTCTTGTATTTAGTATTATTTCCAAAAATAACTAGTATGATGCGGAAAGAAAAATTACTAGTTATACCTTTTAGAAAGACCTCTTGATCTTCTACCGTATTCCTCTTCTAACCTCGGACGTTGTGTGGGCAACGATCTTCCGAGATGAGAACCACCAAGCACCTTCTTCTTCCTTACAAGTTTCGGCCATCAAAACTTCTCCTAGGATGAAGAGGTTCGGCCACCACCACCATGCTCCAAGGGATGCTAGAAAAGAGGCTTCTTTTCTCTCCTTCTTCTCCTTCTTAGTTCCGGCCACCAAAGCTATCTCCACCATGAGAAGGTTTCGGCCACACAAAGGAGAGGAGAGGAAAGAAAGGGCCGGCCACACCCAAGGAAGAAAAGAGAGAAAAATAGAATAGAGTCGTTAGCCTTGAAGCCTCCTCTACCCCTCTTTTATAATCCTTGGTCTTGGCAAATAAGGAAAATTTAATAAAATCTTTAATTCTTTTGCCATTGAAAAGGAAAATTTATTTAATTAAAATAATTTTCTCTTTTCAAATTATATAATGGCCGGCCACTCTTCTCCCCAAAACAAGGAGAGTTTTAATTAAAACAAAAATTAAAACTTCCTAATTTGTTTCTGAAATTTATAAAAATTTCTCTAATAATTTTATCCCTTCATGATTGGTTAATAAAAAGGAAATTTTATAAAATAAAATCTTTCTTTAAACATGTGGATAATTTCAAAAAGGAAAGTTATCTCTAAAAATTAAAATCTCCTTTCAATCTACAAATAAGGAAAGATATTAAATCTTTTCTTAATCTTTTGTAGAAACTAATAAAAGAGAATTTTTAATTTTCAAACTTTCTTTTAAATCATGAATATAATTAAAAGGAAAGTTTTTACCAAAATTAAAATCAACCTTTTAATCTACAAATAAGGAAAGAGATTTTAACTCTTCTCTTAATCTTTTGTAGAATCTTATAAAAGGAAGGATTTAAATTTTTAAACTCTCTTTTAAATTATATTATCCACATAAGAAAATTTTTAAAATTAAAATTCCTTTTAATTTTAATAGGGACGGCCACATGAATTCACCCATGAACATACCCATGGCCGGCCCTAGCTTGGTCTCCAAGCTAGCTTGGCCGGCCCCTATAGGATGGGTAAGAAGGTGGGTATAGGTGGGTATAGTACTCTATAATTAAGAGGCTACGATAGGGACCGAGAGGAGGAATTGGTTTTGGTCTCCCGATAAAATTAAGTATCCCGTGCTCGCCCCGAACACACAACTTAATTTTATCAATAATAATTCATTCCACTAGAGAACTATTATTGAACTACCGCACCAATCCCAAATTACATTTTGGGCTCCTTCTTATTATGAGTGTGTTAGTCTCCCTGTGTTTAAGATAACAAATGTCCACTAATTAAGTAAGTTACTGACAACTCACTTAATTAATATCTAGCTCCAAGAGTAGTACCACTCAACTTCATCGTCATGTCGGACTAAGTCCACCTGCAGGGTTTAACATGACAATCCTTATGAGCTCCTCTTGGGGACATTCTCAACCTAGATTACTAGGACACAGTTTCCTTCTATAATCAACAACACACACTATAAGTAATATCATTTCCCAACTTATCGAGCTTATTGATTCATCGAACTAAATCTCACCCATTGATAAATTAAAGAAATAAATATCAAATATATGTGCTTGTTATTATATTAGGATTAAGAGCACACACTTCCATAATAACCGAGGTCTTTGTTTCTTTATAAAGTCAGTATAAAAGAAACGACCTCAAATGATCCTACTCAATACACTCTAAGTGTACTAGTGTAATTATATAGTTAAGATAAACTAACGCCTAATTACACTACGACCTTCCAATGGTTTGTTCCTTTCCATCATGGTCGTGAGCCACTGTTTATAATTTATAAGGAACCGATAACATGATCTTCTGTGTGTGACACCACACACCATGTTATCTACAATATAAATTAATTGAGCAACTACATTTATCATAAATGTAGACATTTGACCAATGTGATTCTTATTTCTAGATAAATGTTCATACCAAAAGCTAGGCTTTTAGTATACACTCTAACAGCTTGAACCCAAGCTAGAGGGGGCCGACCATAATTAAATTAAAAAGAATTTTAATTTTAATTTTTATTATGTGGAAGATAAAATTTATTACAGAGAATTAAAATTAAAATATCTCTCTTTAAAGGATCTACAAAAGATTAAAAGAAAGAGATTAGATCTCTTTCCTTATTTGTAGATTGGAAAGATATTTTATTTTTTCTCTTTGAAAATTATTCACATGATTGAAAATTAAAATTATAGAAATTTCTTTTTATCAACCATGAAGGGATTTTAAAGGGAAATTTTATTTTTTAAAAATTTCCAAAGACAAATAAGGAAGTTTTAATTGTTGATTAAAAATTGGCTTATTTGTTCTCCATGAGGTGGCCGGCCACAATTCAATTAATTAGGAAATTTTATTTATTTTTCTTAATTAATTATTGTCAAATAAAGTTAAGGAAATTTTAATTTTCCTTATTTGACAAAGCCAAGGAATATAAAAGAAGGGGTAGGGGTGCCTTCATGGGTGACAACTTCTATTATTTCTCTCCCTCTTTTGTTCCTTGGTGTGGCCAGCCATCATCATCCTCTCCCTCTCTTCCTCTTGTGGTGGCCGAACCTCTCTCTCCCCTTGGAGCTCTTGTGGTGGCCGGATACTACTTGGAGAAGAAGAAGAAGAAGGAGAGAAAGCTAGTATCCCTTGGAGCTTGGTTGGTGTTTTGATCTTCTTCCTTGGTGAAGCTTCCTTGTTGTGGTCGAACCTAGCTAGGAGGAGAAGAAGGTGGTTGGTGGTTTCTCATCTCGAAAGATCGTTGCCCACACAACGTCCGAGGTTAGAAGAGGAATACGGTAGAAGATCAAGAGGTCTTTCTAGAAGGTATAACTAGTAGTTATTCCTTTTCCGCATCATACTAGTTATTTATGGAAATAATACCAAATACAAGAGGCTTACGATTCTAGTATTTCGAATATGTTTTTCAATGTTGTGTTCTTTTGTTTTATTTTTTCCTTGTGATTTGATTGTTCTTTTCGGTTAACCTAAAGTTATTTTAGGAAATTAAATATTAGCTTTCCATAAAAGGTTTTGTCTAGTCGGTGGTGGTTGCTCCCATATCCAAGAAGGCCGTGTGCCTCGCCACGTCAGTACTGGGAACCAATTATGGAAATTAATATTTAATGGAATTAATAACTTAAGGTGATTTGGGTCGAACGTGTTAAGTTCCGCAGGAGACCCAAGTCAAAACCTAAAAGAACGAATAGATTAAGTTTTGGATCAAACGTGTTAAGTTCCACAGGTGATCCAAAATTTAATTTAAAAGAACACATGGTAGCTAGGAAAAGGTTCAGACCTTTGTATAAAATTTTTGTACAGTGGAACCTCTAGGTTTTCCGAGTAGCAACCAACAATTGGTATCAGAGCTAGGGTTTTGCCTCTGTGTATTTGGTATTAGTTTAATTACGCACATGTCATACATAATTTAGGCAGGTTAATTGTAGGATGTGCTAACTTTGTGGATGCAGGATCCAACTATTATGGCTTTTAGTTATTATGTGTGATTGGACCCTTGGACATGTCAAGGGCATTTATATGTGTGTGCATGATTGTATTAAAAATACAGCAGGAGCTGTATTTAGTTTTATTAGGATTTTATTTTTGATCTAGATACATGTACATTCCTTTTATGGAGTATAGGATCAAAAATGTAAAATTTTATTTATGTTGCGGATCAAATCTTGCAAAGCGTGGAACCTTCTAAGGACCAGAGGCGCAGCGGAACTAGGAGCAAGATGGATGCGACAGCTAGACCTGGTGGCGGTGGCCAAATATGGTAGCAGCTTGGGATGACAACACACGGAGGACAACTATAGATAAAAGCCATAATAGTTGAAAATTAGATTTTCTATTTATTGCTTTTATATTGTGCTGTATGTGCATGTAAGTATACATGACTAGTAGGCTAGCATAGTTAAAATTTCTCGTTTATAAATAACTAAGTGAGAGAGGGATTTTTAAATAAATCTCATGGTCTCCATTACTGGTTTGTAAGTGATGCAAACAAGCTTGCGCGTTGGCTCTGAGTGCCTTCCTCCATAACGGATGAGCTTGTTTGTGGATCACTAGAACAGACTTCCATTTTTGGATGACTATAGTAAGTTAATTAAGAGCGTGTGATCTTTTCCAACGGAAGGGGCATAATCTTATTAATGGACTTAGTGTCAAGTAATGGTATACACTTAGACACATCTAATAGTATCCTTCCCATCGGAGTCACTGCTATTATTTGTGTGACCAAAAGACACCAACTATTAATTTTATTTGTCAAAAAGTTAGGTTGACAAGATAATAAAATTAATGGGTTAAACCCTCCTTTTACAAATGTTGAATTTATCTACGTCCACACTAACGTGGCATACAAAATTTACGGTGTTTTGAGGTGTTGGTTAATTTAAAATAGTATTGTTTGAGGAATCAATATTATTCTAAATTTAGAGTTCTGACCAAAAGTTATTTGTGATTCTTAGGATGACTTTCAACCCACTGTCCATCATACTTCAACAGAATAGACTTACTGGACCCAATTACATAGATTGGAAAAGGAACCTGGACATTGTTCTTACTGCTGAAAGCTATAAATTTGTACTGACTGAGCCTTGCCCTGAAGCACCTACTGGTGAATCTACCCAAGAGGAGATTGAATATCATAGGAAATGGGTAAAAGCAGATGAGATGGCGCGGTGTTACATTTTGGCTTCAATGTCAAATGTATTGCAACTTCAGCATCAAGATTTACCAATAGCTTATGATATTATGAACAATCTCAAGAAACTCTTTGGTCATCAGGATAGGGCTTCTAGACAAGAAGCCATGAGAAAGATAATGACAACCACCATGCAAGAGGGTACTCCTGTGAGGGATCATATCCTAAAGATGATGGCTTATCTGAAGGAGATACAGATCCTTGGAGGAGAAATTGATGGGGAAACCCAGATCGATATGATCCTCCAAACACTACCTAGAAGTTTTGAGCAATTCCGCCTGAATTACAATATGAATTAAAGGGTATATTCATTGGCGGAACTACTGACAGAAAAGGATTGTTTCGTCACAACTCTCATATTCACTATGTTGAAAATGGTTCTACTTCTAAGCCGAAAGGAAAGAAGAAGAAGAAACAAGTTGGTTCAGCAAAGAAAGTGAATAAAACTCAGAGTACAGGATTTAAAGCCAGAGTGAAGAAGTCGAAGGGCAAGTGCTTCATCTGCAAGCAGTCAGGGCATTGGAAGGCAGACTGTCCTCGTAGGAATCAGAACAACAAAAGTATATCTCATGCTCTAGCTGTTGAAACATGTTTAGCGGTGTTATCTACCAGCACCTGGTGTGTAGATACGAGAGCCACTGATCATGTCTGCAATTCCCTGTAGGGGTTCCAGGAAACCCGGTGACTAACTGAAGGAGAGATTACCGTCTACATGGGCAATGCTACTAAGGTGGCGGCTATTGCAGTGGGAGATGTCTACTTATCTTTTAGTAGTAATAGAAATTTGGTTTTAAGAAATTGTCTTTATGTACCCAGTTTTAGAAAGAATTTAATTTCAGTTTCTAAATTGTTTTTAGATTGATATTCAGTTTCTTTCAGTAACGATGTAGTTCTTAAGAGAAATAAAGTGATTATCTGTTCTGGTACATTAGTTGGCAATTTGTATACTTTAAATCTAATTTCTTCCACAAAGCAAAACATGAAAATTTATAACTCATCTTCTAACTCAAATAAAAGAAAAGAACCTTCGGAAATGAACCAAGCATATCTTTGGCATCTAAGGCTTGGTCATATTAACTTAAGTAGGATTCAGAGGCTAATAGCCGATGGGCTTTTGGGTTCATTAGAGTTGGAAAATTTTCCAACTTGTGAATCTTGCTTGGAAGGTAAAATGACCAAGAGGTCATTCAAGGCCAAGGGGTATAGAGCCAAAGAAGTGTTGGAATTGGTTCATTCTGATTTGTGTGGTCCTATGTCTGTCCAGGCAAGAGGTGGTTTTGAATATTTTATCTCTTTTATAGATGATTATTCAAGATACGGATATATTTACCTAATGCGCCGCAAGTCTGAGTGCTTTGATAAGTTCAAAGAATACAAGGCTGATGTGGAGAAACGATTAGGTAAAAGTATCAAGACACTACGATCTGATCATGGTGGCGAATACCTCTTAGGAGAGTTTAGGAATTACTTATCAGAGGCCGGGATTCAATCCCAATTGTCTGCACCTGGAACACCCCAACAGAATGATGTAGCAGAATGAAGGAATAGAACTCTTATGGAGATGATTAGATCGATGATGAGTTATCCAGAATTACCAAATTCGTTTTGGAGATATGCTCTGGAAACAGCAGTGTATGTTCTGAACTTAGTACCTTCTAAATCAGTTTCTTCTACTCCCATAGAATTGTGGAATGGGTGAAAACCCAGTCTAAGACATATTCAGATTTGGGGTAGTCCAGCACATGTGCTGAAACCAGATGCTGATAAGTTAGAATCCCGTACAAAAGTTCGTGTGTTTGTAGGATATCCTAAAGGAACGAAAGGTGGTTTATTTTATAGTCCTAAAGACCAGAAGGTCATTATTAGCACCAATACCCAGTTTTTAGAAGAAGACTATATAATGGATCACAAGCCCAGTAGTAAAGTTGTTTTAGAAGAACTAAGAGAGGACACGTCTACTTTAGTACCAACAGTACAAGATGAAGTACCACAAGAGACTGCAACACGTGTCACACATGATACACAACCACAGACAGTGCCTCGTCGTAGTGGGAGGGTTGTGAGGCAGCCTAACAGATTCATGTTTTTGGGAGAGTCTTCGGACTTGATCCTGGGTAAATATGAACCTGATCCCCGGACTTATGACGAAGCACTCCAAGATATAGATGCAGCATCTTGGCAAAAGGTGATGAATTCTGAAATAGAGTCTATGTACTCTAATAAGGTCTGGGAGCTTGTAGAACCACCTGACGGTGTAAAAGCCGTTGGATGTAAGTGGATCTACAAAAGGAAAAGAGGGACAGACGGGAAGGTAGAAACCTTCAAAGCTAGGCTTGTTGTGAAAGGGTACACTCAGAAAGAGGGAATCGATTATGAGGAAACCTTTTCACCGGTAGCCATGCTTAAGTCTATCCGGATACTCTTATCCATTGCTGCTCATATGGATTATGAGATTTGGCAAATGGATGTCAAGACAGCTTTCCTTAATGGAAGTCTTGAGGAAAACATTCATATGAGGCAACCAGAAGGGTTCATTGAAAAAGGCAAAGAGCATCTAGTGTGCAAGCTCAATCGATCCATTTATGGACTGAAGCAAGCTTCAAGATCTTGGAACATCCGATTTAATGAAGTAATCCAGTCATATGGATTTATTCAAAGTCTGGATGAGTCTTGTGTATATAAGAAGTGTAACGGAAACGTGGTGGTATTTCTTGTACTATATGTAGATGATATTTTGTTAATTGGCAACAATGTCAAGGTATTATCAGACGTAAGGGTATGGTTGTCCAAACAATTTGATATGAAGGATTTAGGAGAGTGTGCACACATTCTTGGGATCAAAGTAATAAGGGATCGCAAGAAAAGAATGTTGTGTCTGTCCCAAGCTTCATACATAGATACAATCCTTGCTCGTTTTAGTATGCAGGATTCCAAGAAAGGTTTCTTACCTTTTAGGCATGGAATAGTTCTATCTAAAGAGATGTCTCCAAAGACATCAAAAGAGATAGAAGACATGAAAATGGTTCCTTATGCTTCGGCTGTAGGAAGCCTTATGTATGCAATGCTATGTACGAGATCTGATATCTGCTTTGCCATGGGCATGGTCAGTAGATATCAGAGTAACCCTGGACAAGGACATTGGACTGCGGTAAAGCATATATTAAAATACCTGAGAATGACTAGAGATTATATGCTAGTTTACCAAGCAGACGATTTGCTCCCTGTGGGTTACACGGATTCAGATTTCCAATCAGATAGGGACAGTAGTAAGTCTACATCAGGCTATGTGTTTATTTTAGGAGGTGGAGCCATTTCATGGAGGAGTGTTAAGCAGAAATGCATTTCGGACTCAACCATGGAAGTTGAGTATGTAGCAGCCTCTGAGGCAGCTAAAGAAGTAGTATGGCTCAGGAACTTTCTAATGGACTTAGATATGATTCCTGGTTTGTCCAAAATCATCACAATTTATTGTGATAATAGTGGTGCAGTCGCAAACTCAAAGGAACCACAAGCTCATAAGGCAAGTAAACATATAGAGCGCAAGACCACCTGATACGAGATATCGTGAAGCGAGGAGAAGTTGTCATCGCTAAGATTGCATCAGCGGATAACCTGGCAGATCCTTTCACTAAGACCCTTCCGGCGAAAGCTTTCGATCGGCATGTGGAGGGAATGAGAATCAGATGTATGGTAGAAGATATGACAGCTTAGTCATTAGTATAAGTGGGAGATTGTTGGAGTGTATACTGAAAGACTAAGCTTTGTAAACATTCATTATGAATAAAGAATCACATTTGGTCAAATTGTCTACATTTAGTTGTAGTTGTTCAATTAATTTATACTGTAGATAACATAGTATGTGGTGCCACATGCAGAAGATGATGTTATCAGTACCTTATAAATTATAAACAGTAGCTCACGACCAAAATGGAAAGAACAAATCACTAGAAGGTCGTAGTGTAATTAGGTATCAGTTTATCTTGACTGTATAATTACACTAGTACACTTGGAGTGTAATGAGTAGGACCATTTGAGGTCGTTTCTTTTATACTGATTTTATAAAGAAACAAAGACCTCGGTTATTATGGAAGTGTGTGCTCTTAATCCTAATATAATAACAAGCACATATATTTGATATTTATTTCTTTAATTTATCAATGGGTGAGATTTAGTTCGATGAATCAATAAGCCCGATAAGTTGGGAAATGATATCACTTATAGTGTGTGTTGTTGATTATAGAAGGAAACTGTGTCCTAGAGATACTAGGTTGATAATGTCCCCAAGAGGAGCTCATAAGGATTGTCATGTTAAACCCTGCAGGTGGACTTAGTCCGACATGACGATAAGGTTGAGTGGTACTACTCTTGGACTAAGATATTAATTAAATGAGTTGTCAGTAACTCACTTAATTAGTAGACATTCGATATCTTAAACACAGGGAGACTAACACACTCATAATAAGAATGAGCCCAAAAATGTAATTTGGGATTGGTGCGGTAGTTCAATAATAGTTCTCTAGTGGAATGAATTATTATTGATAAAATTAAGTTGTGTGTTCGGGGCGAATACGGGATGCTTAATTTTATCGGGAGACCAAAACCAATTCCTCCTCTCGGTCCCTATCGTAGCCTCTTATTTATAGAGTACTATACCCACCTATACCCACATTCTATACCCATCTAAAGGGGGCCGGCCAAGTTAGTTTGGAATCAAGCTAGGGTCGGCCTAAGCATGGTTTAGGGTGGCCGGCCCTAGCTTGAACCCAAGCTAGAGGGGGCCGGCCATAATTAAATTAAAAAGAATTTTAATTTTAATTTTTATTATGTGGAAGATAAAATTTATTACAGAGAATTAAAATTAAAATATCTCTCTTTAAAGGATCTACAAAAGATTAAAAGAAAGAGATTAGATCTCTTTCCTTATTTGTAGATTGGAAAGATATTTTATTTTTTCTCTTTGAAAATTATTCACATGATTGAAAATTAAAATTATAGAAATTTCTTTTTATCAACCATGAAGGGATTTTAAAGGAAAATTTTATTTTTTAAAAATTTCCAAAGACAAATAAGGAAGTTTTAATTGTTGATTAAAAATTGGCTTATTTGTTCTCCATGAGGTGGCCGACCACAATTCAATTAATTAGGAAATTTTATTTATTTTTTCTTAATTAATTATTGTCAAATAAAGTTGAGGAAATTTTAATTTTCCTTATTTGACAAAGCCAAGGAATATAAAAGAAGGGGTAGGGGTGCCTTCATAGGTGACAACTTCTATTATTTCTCTCCCTCTTTTGTTCCTTGGTGTGGCCGGCCATCATCATCCTCTCCCTCTCTTCCTCTTGTGGTGGCCGAACCTCTCTCTCCCCTTGGAGCTCTTGTGGTGGCCGGATACTACTTGGAGAAGAAGAAGAAGAAGGAGAGAAAGCTAGCATCCCTTGGAGCTTGGTTGGTGTTTTGATCTTCTTCCTTGGTGAAGCTTCCTTGTTGTGGCCGAACCTAGCTAGGAGGAGAAGAAGGTGGTTGGTGGTTTCTCATCTCGAAAGATCGTTGCCCACACAACGTCCGAGGTTAGAAGAGGAATACGGTAGAAGATCAAGAGGTCTTTCTAGAAGGTATAACTAGTAGTTTTTCCTTTTCCGCATCATACTAGTTATTTATGGAAATAATACCAAATACAAGAGGCTTACGATTCTAGTATTTCGAATATGTTTTTCGATGTTGTGTTCTTTTGTTTTATTTTTTCCTTGTGATTTGATTATTCTTTTCGGTTAACCTAAAGTTATTTTAGGAAATTAAATATTAGCTTTCCATAAAAGGTTTTGTCTAGTCGGTGGTGGTTGCTCCTATATCCAAGAAGGTCGTGTGCCTCGCCACGTCAGTACTGGGAACCAATTATGGAAATTAATATTTAATGGAATTAATAACTTAAGGTGATTTGGGTCGAACGTGTTAAGTTCTGCAGGAGACCCAAGTCAAAACCTAAAAGAACGAATAGATTAAGTTTTGGATCAAACGTGTTAAGTTCCACAGGCGATCCAAAATTTAATTTAAAAGAACACATGGTAGCTAGGAAAAGGTTCAGACCTTTGTACAAAATTTTGTACAGTGGAACCTCTAGGTTTTCCAAGTAGCAACCAACACCATCCAAGGTTGTGATAAAGCCATCATATAGGATATAGACTGGGAGAGATGCACAGATGTCTTTTATGAGGATTTGGGATTGTGAGGCTTACGTTCAACGATAAGTCTCGGATAAATTGGGACCCAAATATGATAAGTGCTATTTTATAGGATATCCCAAGGAAATGAAGGGATATTACTTCTACATTACCAGTTAACACAAAGTAGTTGTGGCTAAAACTAGAATATTTCTAGAAAGGGATTTTGTTTCTAGAAAAACTAGTGGGAGTACGTTCAATCTTGAAGAAATTCAGGATATGGACTATGGCACTGAAGCCTTGATGGAAGTTGAACTGGAACCACAAAGTGTTGTGAATGATGAGATTGTTCCACAAGGAGTTGAGGAACAACAACCAGTTCAAGTAGATCTACCTCTTCGCAGGTCTGATAGGGTACGTCGTCAGCCTGAGAGATACTCATTTCTCTTGTCTGACCATGATGACGTTATGCTCATTGAGAATGAGCATACCTCCTATCAGGAAGCTGTGATGAGCCCAGATTCTGAGAAATGACTAGAGGCCATGAGATCTGAGATGGAATCCATGTACACCAACCAAGTATGGACTTTGGTAGATCCGCCTGAAGGTGTCAAACCCATTGGGTGTAAGTGGGTCTTTAAAAGAAAGACTAACATGGATGAACTTATATATAAGGGTCGTCTGGTAGCTAAAAGTTTCAAGCAAATTCATGGTATTGACTATGATGAAACCTTTTCTCCAGTAGTGATGTTTAAGTCCATTCAGATCATGCTTGCTATTGCAGTATACCACGATTATGAGATCTGGAAGATGGATGTCAAAACCGTGTTTCTGAATGGAAACTTGCTCGAGGATGTGTACATGACACAACCTGAGGGTTTTGTAGATCCACAACATACTGGCAGAGTATGCAAGCTGCATAAGTCCATTTATGGATTAAAGCAAGCTTCTCGGAGCTGGAATCTTCGATTCGATGATGCGATTAAACAGTTTGGTTTCATCAAGAATGAAGATGAACCCTGTGTCTACAAGAAGGTTGTTGAGAACACAATTGTCTTCCTTGTATTGTATGTGGATGACATACTACTTGATCATGTCCGAACGCTGAATCAACGGACGCTGGGCACGTGGCGCTCTCCGAGTTGCTGACGTAGATCTCCGACCCTCCGCACGGACCTCCGGCGAACCTGCAAGGAAGTCGGGCCGGGAAGAGGTTCTCGGCGACGACCCTCCGACGCTCAAGTCAGGTAAGCAGACAACAAAGAAGTGGCTCTCAATCTCGTAGAATGCGTACCTCCGGTGAAGTGTGAGGCTCCTTATATAGAGCTGGGAAGGAGCTCATACACACATACCGAGACGAATACGTGTCCTCAGCCCATACCTCCGTAAGGGCTTGTCAGAAAGCTTACCTGACACCATACTGCTACAATCCAAGCACGTCTTTGATGGGACAGCGGAACCCTATCATAAGATCCTGCGTATGGCTTGCTCGTTGGCCATACCGCTGTCAGAGGATGTTTCCTTGTCTTGTTGTCTCTTCTTACTCCATGCCGAGTGTCCGGCCGGTCGGCACCCCTTGCGTCCGGCCGGTCATATGTGCTGGTCCACTTAGGATATTCCCGGTAGTGTGCTCTGTGGAGACTGTTCACAGTATTGCTACCTTATGCCTTCGGTCGAGTGAGCTACCCGCTCGGCCGTACAATCCTGTTCAACGAGCGTCGGAACCCTGCCTTCTCGCCGGGTGCCTTTGACTTCGATGAGACCCCGTTCGGTCGGCCGGTCTCCCCCTTCTCCGGTCGGTCGTTCGGCCCTTTGACTCCACGTGGCATTGACTTCCCTCAGAGGGGGGTCCCTGTTCTTACCGCCGGATCACTTGCCTCCCCTTCAAGTCTAGTCGAAGGAGGCGATTAGTCCGACTCACTGGACCGTCAGTTGGGCCGAGCGGCGTGCTGCAACTACCCTCCGCTCGGAAACCAGGGGCAGCCAAAACGCCACCGTTACTCAGCATCTCTTCGAATTTTCCGCCAATCTCCATCATTAAGGTCTAGCACGCGCTCATTAAATGCGTTCCAGTGGTTGAATGCCATGTGGCGATGCTGCCATCATCGTACGGCGGCGGCGTGGTGTTCTGATGGGATCGAGGCGGTTCAAAATGAATGGCTCGATGAGTGCTCCGATTCTCGCGACCTGAATCCAACGGTGGAGACCGCTCGGGCTCCATCCTATAAAAAGCTCTGTTTTCTCCCTTCGCCGCACTCTTGCTCTTGCGTGCCTCCCAGCTTCTCGCGTTCCAGCTTTCCGGCGATCTCATTCCTCTGGTTTCGGCGATCTCCGGTGCTCTTTCTTCGATCCCCCTCTTCGTTGCAAGGTTCTCTTTCTTTCCCTCTTTGTTTCCGGCGTTTTCTTTGCATTTCTTTCCCAAGTTTCCGTCTTCGGGATGCTGTTCCGTTGCCCCCTTGCTTTTATCTTCTGCCTTCGTCTTTTTTGGTTTCGTCCGCTCGGATAATGGCCCAATCTTCTCAACCCGAAGACCAAACCCTCGGCCCATGCTACACTACCATGGAGTCGCGCTTCGATCGGCACGACGCCGATCTTTTGATAGAAAACTTTGACATCCCTTCTGATTTCGAAGTCATTTTACCCGGTCCCTCCGCTCGGCCACATAAACCGCCATGCGGAGCCTTTTGTGTTTTCCGCAACCAGTTCACAGCCGGTCTGCGATTTCCCATTCATCCTTTCATCGTTGACGTCTGTAACTTTTTCGGCATTCCGCTCGGAAGCCTAGTCCCCAATACCTTCCGCCTTTTATGCGGCGTCGTTGTCCTGTTCAAAATCCACCATATCCCCCTCCGACCGGAGGTTTTCTACTATTTTTATTACCCTAAACAGTCCGAGCTGGGCACATATATGTTCCAGGCTCGGCCCGGTCTAGTTTTCTTCAATAAACTTCCTTCCTCCAATAAGCACTGGAAAGAATTTTATTTCTACCTCCGCATGCTCGAGCGGGCCTCCTTTCTGACGAAGTGGCAGATCGGACCACCCACCTCCCCAGAGCTCAAAAGATTCAAGACCCGACCAGATTATCTACACGCTGCCAATATGCTCGCCGGTCTGCGATTCGACATCAACAAATTCCTCCCAGAAGGGGTTATGTACATATTCGGCTTGAGTCCGATCAGAACCCCCCTCCCGAGCGGCTTCGGTAAGAATTTTACTTGAACATTCACCTTGATTGCTAACTGATTTTCTTCTTTTTCCTTTGCAGCAAATATTATCATGGAGTCGGTCATGGCTGGTATTCTGAAGAGAAAGGCGTCGGCGCTCGAAGCCGCGGCAGCCAAGGAGATGGAAGCGCTCGGTATCCATCCGGTCGGCTCGCATGAAGGGGAGAGCGGGACTCATGAAGAGTCGGCCGCTCAAGCTTCTCATCAGAATGAGGCAAGAGGAGCCACCCCCAGCGGAGGACCAACTATCCAAGAGGAAGGTTCCGCTCGGGAAGAGGAACAACCTAGACAAAAGAGGCGCCGAGTGGAGACTCCACTCCGATCGGCAGCGTCCGCGGTCCAACCATCCGAGTGGGTTACTGCAACCGCTCGCGGCAAGGCTCCAGAGGTCGAGGCTATTTCCTCCGACCGGACCCCTTCTCAGTTGGACGCGCCGGCGGACCCTCTTGAGGTCGTTCCAGTCAGCGTCCTTCCGCCTGCTCCCCGTTGAGTCCAACGCTCGACTATTTTATCCCAATTTTCTACGCCAGCCTCCGATCCTTCTCCGGCATCTGCCCAGACAACGCCCGGTCGGCGCCGCACCATCCGGGTCTCCCTTCATCTTCCGACTGAAGAATTAATGCCCGAGGCCGATCGACCCACCGCGCCCGAACATATGATCACCATGAAGGGGCCCTTAGCTGAAATGTGGGCCGACGCTCGGGCGCGTGTGGCGATGATCCTGCTTAGCAACTTGGCCGATAGCCACATGCAACAGGCCACCGGGGTAAGTGTATTTTCTTAAAGTCCTTCACACAACCTTTCCGATCGGCTACTAACCATTTTTCCTTTGTCAAAGATGGGTGGAGGAGATTGCGGTCTCCAATCGGCTTGCCATGGTGGATGAGGAGCTCAAACGGCTACGGAGTTCGGGCGGCGCTCCTTCCCAAGGCCCTTCGTATGCCGAGCTTCAGAAGGAGCTAAAAAAGGCTCAAGATTTGTTGGTGGCCGAGCAGAAGAAGACGGCCGATCAGGCCCACGCTTTGGCTGAGCTCGAGCGCGTGAATAAATCTCTAGATCGCAAGATATCCTTGGCGACCGAGCGGAAGAACACAGCTATCTCCGACCTGGAGAAGAAGAATGTTGAGGCTCGGGGCTTGGAGGAGAAGGTTAAAGAGCTGATGGACCAACTAGCCAATGAGAAGGTTGCCCGAACGGACGAGGTGGGAAAGCTCGAGGCTGCTCTACAAGAACATAAGGCAGCCGCCGATGCTTCCCGAGCGGC
This sequence comes from Zingiber officinale, assembly GCF_018446385.1. Lineage (NCBI taxonomy): Eukaryota > Viridiplantae > Streptophyta > Magnoliopsida > Zingiberales > Zingiberaceae > Zingiber > Zingiber officinale. Next base: position 95,057,086 of record NC_055988.1, on the reverse strand, counting down.
CTTTAAAGAATATCAGGAGGCCGAACCAAACCGGGTTGCTGCCCTGCAACAGAAATACATCCGTTCGGCTGAATTTTCGGAGAATGTCTGCGAACGGATGTACATGGCCTTCGAGCTTGCCATGAATGTCACGACGGAATACTTGAAGTCCAAGGGGCAACTTCCTGAGTCCGCAGTCATCCCGGCTAAGGACCAGGCGACACTTCTCAACGACATTCCGACGACGCTTTATGATTATTTGGAGTAGTTTATATGTAATCCAGCCGCCCCGCTAAAAAAACTATTACTTTTTGTAATTAGGTCGTTCGGCCTTATCTTCTATAATGCTACCTTTCCCTTTGCTAATCCAGATGCGTGTTGTCCGCTCGGCTCGCTAACTACCGTTTATATTCGCTTGCTTCTCCTCGAATTCTCCCTTCATCCCACCTTTCTTGTGTTTGAAAGGGGTTTTTACGAAGTATTTCGCGTGGATAGTCTGCTCGGATGAATATATACTTTTTCGCAACTGAAATTTATGATAGCTGTTCGCATAAGTACTTTTGGTTACCTGGCCGATCGGCGACTTTATTGTCTTAGCCAACGCAACTCGATTTTTAATGTCGGAGCTCGACGGTATTCCGGCCGGAGGGTTTATAGACGTCGGTTCGTCTCTCGATATTTAACGTCGGAGCTCGACGGTCTTCCGCTCGGAAGATTTATAGACGCCGACTCGTCTCTCGATTTTTAACGTCGGAGCTCGACGGTCTTCCGCTCGGAAGATTTATAGACGCCGGTTCATCTCTCAATTTTTAACGTCGAAGCTCGACGGTATTCCGCTCGGAAGATTTATAGACGCGACTCGTCTCTCGATTTTTAACGTCGGAGCTCGACGGTCTTCCGCTCGGAAGATTTATAGACGCCGGCTCGTCTCTCGATTTTTAACGTCGGAGCTCGACGGTCTTCCGCTCGGAGGGTTTATAGACGTCGGCTCGTCTCTCGATTTTTAACGTCGGAGCTCGACGGTCTTCCGCTCGGAAGATTTATAGACGCCGGCTCGTCTCTCGATTTTTAACGTCGGAGCTCGACGGTCTTCCGCTCGGAAGATTTATAGACGCCGGCTCGTCTCTCGATTTTTAACGTCGGAGCTCGACGGTCTTCCGCTCGGAAGATTTATAGACGCCGGCTCGTCTCTCGATTTTTAACGTCGGAGCTCGATGGTCTTCCGCTCGGATGATTTATAGACGTCGGCTCGTCTCTTGATTTTTAATGTCGGAACTCGACGACCTTTTAAGGCTAATTTTAACACTGCCGATATACGCCCTACTGAGCGGCGAGGGGTCTTCGTCCTCGATGACTTGTCTCGGATAATTTTTACGCCCGCCCGAACGACACGGGGTCTTCGCCATCGAGCTTGACTCGTGTAACCATACGCCCGGCCGCTCGGCACGGGGTCTTCGCCCTCGAGTCGGTGGCTCGGATCTTATACATCATGGAGATAGGCCGCTCGGCCGATAATGCCAATTGCGTTTTTTAACATTTTGCTTCCTGCATTTCGAATATACAGCCAAACGGAAAATACACAGCATACATTACATTGGCGCACCTTTCACCCTGCCCCGGAAAGGCTGGAGATAATTTGCGCTTCATGGTTGATCCAAGTCCCAATCCATCTTCATCCGCTCGGCAGCTCGTCCACCCAGCTTCCTCCTATGTGGTCGATCCATCGCCTGACATCAAACTCCCGCTCTTGAGGTTCTAGAAGGAGGGGCTTGCTATAAGTTGAATTCGGGAGATGAAGTATCTGCTTTTGAGGGAAATGGAACTGTGGCAGGCGGTGCTTCCACTCGACCCCCTGATGCTGATGTTGCTTGTTGCTCAATCCGCTCGGCTTGCGACTTCTGCTTTTGTTGTTCCACAAGCTTAGCTGCTCTTGCCTCGATCAGAGCGTCGAGCTCCTCTGTGGAGAGCATCACCGAGTGCGGTCGTCCAACTTCGTCCATTGCTTCCGATCGGATGCAGGAGCGTTCCCACAGACGGCGCCAAATTGATCCTGTCCGAACGCTGAATCAACGGACGCTGGGCACGTGGTGCTCTCCGAGTTGCTAATGTAGATCTCCGACCCTCCGCACGGACCTCCGGCGAACCTGCAAGGAAGTTGGGCCGGGAAGAGGTTCCCGGCGACGACCCTCCGACGCTCAAGTTAGGTAAGCAGACAACAAAGAAGTGGCTCTCAATCTCGTAGAATGCGTACCTCCGGTGAAGTGCGAGGCTCCTTATATAGAGCTGGGAAGGAGCTCATACACACATACCGAGGTAAATACGTGTCCTCAGCCCATACCTCCGTAAGGGCTTGTCAGAAAGCTTACCTGACACCATACTACTACAGTCCAAGCACGTCTTTGATGGGACAGCGGAACCCTGTCATAAGATCCTGCGTATGGCTCGCTCGTTGGCCATACCGCTGTCAGAGGATGTTTCCTTGTCCTGTTGTCTCTTCTTACTCCATGCCGAGTATCCGGCCGGTCGGCACCCCTTGCGTCCGGCCGATCATATGTGCTGGTCCACTTAGGATATTCCCAGTAGTGTGCTCTGTGGAGACTGTTCGCAGTATTACTACCTTATGCCTTCGGTCGAGTGGGCTACCCGCTCGGCCGTACAATCCTGTTCAACGAGCGTCGTAACCCTGCCTTCTCGCCAGGTGCCTTTGACTTCGATGAGACCCCGTTCGGTCGGCCGGTCTCCCCCTTCTCCGGTCGGTCGTTCGGCCCTTTGACTCCACGTGGCATTGACTTCCCTCAGAGGGGGGTCCCTGTTCTTACCGTCGGATCACTACTCATTGGGAATGGCATTCCTTTGCTGCAGTCTGTCAAGACTTGGCTGGGGAATTGTTTCTAAATGAAGGACTTAGGTGAAGCAGCCTACATTCTAGGCATAAAGATCTATAGAGATATATCTAAGAGATTGCTTGGCCTAAGTCAAAGTACATATGTTGACAAGGTATTACTACGGTTTGCCATGCAGAATTCCAAGAAAGGATTTCTGCCGATGCCACATGGTGTGAGTCTTTCGAAGACTCAAAGTCCCTCTTCTAGAGAGGAGAGAGACCGCATGGATAAGATCCATTATGCTTCAGCCATAGGATCTATCATGTACGCCATACTATGTACTCATCCTGATGTCTCGTATGCTTTGAGTATGACGAGCAGATACCAGTCAGATCCAGGTGAGTGTCACTGGATAGCGGTCAAGAATATTCTTAAGTACTTGAGAAGGACTAAAGAATATTTCTTGATATATGGAGGCAATGATGAGCTAGTTGTAAAGGGTTACAGTGATGTCAGCTTCCAAACTGGCCAGGATGACTATAGATCGCAATCTGGGTTAGTGTTTTGCTTGAATGGTGGTGTTGTGAGCTGGAAGAGTTTGAAGCAAGACACAATTGCTGATTCTACAACAGAAGTCGAGTATATTGCTACATCAGAAGCAGGAAAGGAGGCAGTTTGGATCCGCAAGTTCATTACTGAGCTTGGGGTGGTTCCTAGCTTAGCCGATCCTATAAAGCTCTATTGTGACAACAATGAAGCAATTGCATAGGCTAAGGAACCTCGCTCACACCAGCAGACCAAACACATACTACGGCGCTTCCATCTCATTCGAGAGATCATCGATAGAGGAGATGTGAAGATTTGCAGAGTACCCACAGAGGCTAACATAGCTGATCCCTTGACCAAGGCTTTGGCACAGAGAAAGCATGATGGTCACACTAGGTCATTAGGCCTTAGAGCCTATACTGATTGGCACTAGTGCTAGTGGGAGATTGTTAGTTAGAGCCCTAGAGCCAATCATATAATGATTGTTGTATAGACTCGATGTATCATATTCCTATATATTTATAAAGGCATTTTCTTTATGGTTATTATACTTACTTGTATTGGTGCCAAATAACTAAGTATAATAACGTCCTTGAGTAGAAGGTTCTTATCTATATCAATCGATTGGTTGAATTGATAGTGAGATGATATAGAGAACACTACTCTTAATCATTCCTAGTCAAGTATTAACATTCAGGGACAATGTTAATGCGACGAGACTAGCATTTAGGTCAACTCGATGACTTGATCTCACAAGTCATGGATATAGAGATATCAAGTTGACATATGGGTATGCATTGGAGAATATATACTGAATGACCCGCCATGAGAAAGTATCATGGATCGTTATATGAGTGTCATATACTTTCTCATGTGACTATTAGTATGACTATTAGTCCTTGGACCTGAAGTCATCATGGTTCCCTACATAAGGAGTTGCATACTTTGGCTTCGTCAACGTCACCCGTAATTGGGTGGACTATAAAGGCGATTACTGGGTATGTAACAAATTATGCGGAGAGATGTGAGTGATGTATATGAGATCTATCCCTCCTATATGACGGGAGTGACATCATTATTCTTGATAGAGTGAGATCACTAAGTTCATGGTCATGGTCAAATGAGTCAATATGAGATATTGAGCTCATTTGATTAGAGTGAGTCTACTTGGAGTTCAAGATATAGATTGATTAGAGGATGACACAGTATATGTCTCAAATTGATCAATCTATATGTCAAGGATAGAAGGACATTGTCACATATTGTGAGAGTCACAATTAGTAGTCACAAAGATGATGTTGGATCTCAACATTCTTGTAACTTAGGTAGTAATGATGTGTTGCTAGATACCGCTGATTACTTATGTTTCTAAATGGGTTTAGGAGCATTGCCAACATTACAAGAACCTATAGGGTCACACACAAAGGGCAATTAGATGGAGATTAGGTTCATATAATGGACCAAGAGGATTAGGTTCATGTGATGAACCAAATTGGATTAAGAGTAATCCAAATTAGACTAATTGAGTTGGACTCAATTTGATTCATGTTTCCAATGAGTTTAATTAGATTATGATCCATTGAGTCAATTTAATTCAATGAATATAGATTCATTAAATTAAATTGGTTCGAATCAAATGGTTAGATATGATCAACCATGGGAGATAAGAGATCAAGTTTGACTTGATTTGAGAAGGGAAGATGAAGGGTCAAGTTTGACATGACCAAATGTCACATCATTTGTGACATGACATGGGGTCGGCCAATAATGGTGTTCCACATCATCATGGCTACATCAAGAGTGTGGCACCTCATGAGGAATACCAAGAGTCATGACTCTTGGTATTACATGGAGGTATAATAACCTCTTAATGTGGCCGGCCACATTAGTGCAAGAGTTAGCAATTTTTGTGTGCTCATTCACTTCATCATCTTCCTCCTCTCTTCTTTCTTGTTCTCCCTCTCCTCCTTGGCCGAGACTCCTTGGGGTGCTAGCACATTCTAAGGTTTCCTCTCCATCTCTTGTTCGTGTGAATACTTCTAGAGGTGTGTACACTTGAACACACTTGAGATCCAACGGACCTTGGACGAGCGGGATTTACGAAGGGCTTCGCTTCAAAGGTATACTTCCCTTTTTCATGTAGATCTAGTGTAGATCTAGGATAAAACATGTACATGATTTATTTTATATGTCTTCGCACGGATCTATGGCAAGACTTCGGGGTTTCCGCAACACAAAAAGCGGTTTTTGCGGCCCGAAAGTCCCAACACACCTCTACCCTCTCTTTTATATTCCTTGGTCTTGGTAAATAAGGAAAGTTTTATTAAAACTTCCTTGTTCTCTTTGCCAATGAAAGGAAAGTTTAATAAAATTTCCCTTTCAAACTTCAATGGTCGACCACCTTAATCCCTCCTAATAAGGAAAGTTTTAAAAACAAAATTAAAATTTCCTAATTTGTTTCCGGAAAATTTTAAATAAAAATTTCTCTTTAAAAAATTCCCTCCATGGTTTATCATAAAAGGAAATTTTTATAAATTAAAATCTCTCTATTTAAACATGTGGATGATTTACAAAAAGGAAAGTTTTCTCTAAAATTAAAATCTTCCTTTCAATCTACAAATAAGGAAAGATATCAAATCGTTTCTTAATCTTTTGTAGAAACTATAAAAGGAAAGATTTAATTTTAAAACTCTCTTTTAAATCATGAGGATGGTTACAAAAAAGGAAAGTTTTATCAAAAATTAAAATCTTTCTTTTAACTACAAATAAGGATAGATATCAAACCTTTCACTTATTTTTTTGTAGAAAGCTATAAAAGGAAAAATTTAAATTTTAAACTCTCTTTTAAAACCATGGCTTCCACATAAGAAAGATTTTAAAAAATAAAATCCTTTTTAATTTAATGTGACCGGCCACACCAAGCTTGGGTTCAAGTTAGGGTCGACCACCTAATGAAACCAACTCACCTTGGTTTGGTCGACCCTAGCTTGGGCTCCAAGCTAGGCTTGGCCGACCACCTTAAGGTGGGTAAGAAGGTGGGTATGAGTGGGTATAATACTTTATAAATAAGAGGCTATGATAGGGACCGAGAGGAGGAATTAGTTTTGGTCTCCCGATGAAATTAAGCTTCCCGTGTTTGCCCCGAACACCCAATTTAATTTCATCAATAATAATTCATACCACTAAATAATTATTATTGAACTACCACATCAATCCCAGATTACATTTTGGGCTCCTTCTTATCATAAGTGTGTTAATCTCCCTGTGTTTAAGATATCGAATGTCCACTAATTAAATGAGTTACTTATAACTCACTTAATTAATATCTAGTTCCAAGAGTAGTACCACTCAACCTTATCGTCATGTCGGACTAAGTCCACCTGCAGGGTTTACATGTCAATCCTTATGAGCTCCTCTTGGGGACCTTATCAACCTAGATTACTAGGACACAGTTTCCTTCTATAATCAACAACACACACTATAAATAATATAATTTCCCAACTTATCGGGTCTCTTGATTTATCGAACTAAATCTCACTCGTTGATAAGTCAAAGAAATAAATACTAGATATATGTGTTTGTTATTATATCCAGATTAAGAGCACACACTTCTATAATATCAAAAGGTGTTGTTCTTTTATTCAATCAGTACAAAAAGAACTTTCCTTAAATGGTCCTGCTCAATACACTCAGAGTATACTAGTATAATTTTATAGTTAAGATAAATTAATACCAAATTACACTACGACTATTCCAATGGTTTGTTCCTTTTCATCTTAGTCGTGAGCTACTGTTTATAATTTATAAGGAATTGATAACATGATCTTCTGTATGTGACACCACACACCATGTTATCTACAATATAAATTAATTGAACAACTACACTTAGCATATAAATGTAGATATTTGACCAATGTGATTCTTTATTTCAAAAATAAATGTTTACAAAAAGCTAGGCTTTTAGTATACACTCTAACACACAGATCACTGTAGTTTCTCATGACTTTTAAATAAACTTCCAATCTGATTGGACAGTCTAGAATTCTTCCATCTTGATCAACGGTCCAAACATCTCAGATTTGGATCAAAAGCTCTGGATTTTCGTCAATGGCTGTGACCTACTTCCACATGGCTCGGATGAAGTAGATCTTCGGTGAATAGCTCATATTTCTCTTGATCTTGGATGGACGGTCTAAATTACTTTAAAGCTTGATCGTCTTATTTAATTTGAACTCTGATTTGAGCACAAATTTGGTTCAAATTAATCCAAGCCCAAGATCCTTTGATCCCTACAAAATAACAATCAAATATTAGTATCAAATAACGCAATAATAAGATAATTTATAATTAAGTCCAAGAATAAATGTAATGTATAAAAATGTGATGTAAATATGAGTTTCATCTATGAACAAGACATCAAATCATGCATGTATGACTCAAAATAGTATAACAAAATAATGGTTATCATCCATCATTTGGTCTTTCTGGGGTAGGGGATAGAAGTTCTTGCCTTGTTCAGATCACAGAAGTCAATGCAGACTCACCACTTGTTGCCCAATTTAGAGACTGACACGACGTTAGCTAGCTAGCTCGGAAATTGTACTTTAGCAGGCGCTTCCTTCCTTAGCGTCGCTTGGGCTTCCTTCACGTTTATGTATTCGGTGGTCAGCCTGAGTAGGTGGTCGAAGTCTTTTGATGGCCTCTAGATGAGGGAGCGGAAGAATTCCCCTTCGGTGAGCCCCTAGGAGAAGGCATTTACCAATATCTCCGAGGAGAACGATGGAATATCCATGGTCACCTAGTTGAACCGCTTGATGTAAGCCCTCAGTGTTTCCTTAGTCCCCTGCTTCACTGCTAACAGACTAATACTTATCTTCTGGTAGTGGTGACTTCTAGCGAAGTGGTGCAAGAATGCCATTTGGAAATCTTTGAAGCTATGAATTGTTCCAATCGACAGGCATCTAAACCAGTATTGCGCTGATCCTGAAAGAATGGTGAGGAAGACCCGATACTTCACTCCATCGGTGTACTGATGGAGCATGACCGCATTATTGAACTTAATCAGATGGTCATCTGAATCGGTCATTCCATTGTATTCCCCGATTGTCAATAGGGTGTAGTGTCGGGGGCATCCAGGATCCACTGAGAGAACTGTCGGTTGATCCGTTCGAGCGAATTATCATTTCTTGGTGCTTTCTCATTTAAATTATTTGGTGGGATAGGCTAACCTGACAGACCTAACCTAAATTGATGGCTCTATTTGGCGCTCCCCGAGCTTAAGTTCGTGACTCACCTGCTCTGTCGTATGGCCAACTTGCTTTGTGACTAGAGTTACCTCTGTTTCCTCAAGCTTCTTGGTCATGACCCGAGTCTTTTTATTCTTGATGTCCAAGTCTTCGATAGCCCTAAGCTTCCTAGCATTTGCCTAGCTGATCTTTGATTCAAAATTATGGGTCTTCTTCTTCAGCTTCTCCAGCTCTACGGCTTAATCATGATTTTTATTCTTCTCCACTTTCAATGCTTGCTCGGACCCCAGGAGCTGCTCCGATTACTTCTCCAAGTCCTCCTTTAATTAGGTCACCTCAGCAGTTAATCATTCAATTAAGACTTGGGAGGCGCTCGCACTTCCGACCGAGTCTTGCACCTGTTTAAGCTCATGGTTTAATTGGGCCAACCTTTGGCATATAGTCAGACCCTCCATCCAAAATTGTTACATGAAAAAATTGATCTGGTCAAGCTGAGCGGGAAATATAATTATGTAAAACATTAAACAAACTCACCACTGTGGAATTTTGGCTAAAACGGTCAGCCAACTCATTAAGTGGAATGGTCGTCGTCCTGGCTCTGGTATTCGGTCAGGTTTGGGACAAGGAACCTTGGATCCTTATTTTATGCTTGGGGCATGTGGCTCATCCAAATCGAGGTAACGCCACTCATCGATAGGAAACCTGAAGATGCCCGTGATATGCCTGTGCGGGCTGGAGCCAATCGATTCTGAGCTGGCCTTACTTTTGGATTTGGACATAGGAGTTGAGCAAATGGTAGAGAGAGAGAGGTCACATGGTCAATCGGAGGAGGTAACAGGTAGGAAATAGGTTGTACAATGATAGCACCAGATGACAACTCGAACAGGGAAGACATCTGGTCAGAGGATAGGGGAGTTGGTCCACCAGTTGCTCTCTCAAGGAGGGTCAAAGTTAAACTTTCTCCCCACTCAAATGGTGGCTGCATGGTAGATATAGCGATGAAAGTTTGGGGAACAGAGCTCGTCGAGCAAGTAGAAGCTTCCATTCGGAGCCTTTTATGATGTTGGCACTGGGCCAACGGCTCGGCAGAAGTGGTGGACTCTAATGGAGCCACTATGGGGACTAATGAGGGGTGCTTTAGAGGAAGCTCCTCAGTGTTAGCAGTGGCATCACCCGCCACCACTCGGCTCGCTTCTTTCTCGTTGGTCGGCTCCTTAGAACATCCGACCGGTAAGAGTCTGTGACTCTCTAGCTCGACGACTCAGCGAGCTTCGACTTCTTCATCTACTAACTTGGTGGATTCGTTGAGTAAAGCCATAAACATCACTTTAGCTATAAAAAAAAAAAATTAGTTAGATCTAAAAATAAGGGAAGGAAAAACTACTCACCAAATGAGCAAGGCAGCCAAGCGCGGATGAGACTTAACCTAAACAAGTACAAAATGCCCTCCAGCAACAGCTTATGAATATGATATTTCAAACCAACTAGTTGTGCTACAGCTTAGAGGTAGGTCATCTCCCATCGATATTTTTCTAGTTTGGGGGAGTTGGGCAGCTGCATTTGCTAGCTGGTCAGGAATGCAGCCTAGTCGGGAAGTTGGATATAAAAGTAGTGGGACTTCCAGCCCTTGTTGAAGGAGGGCATCTTATTAAAGTAGACGGTGCCCAGTCAAGCTTAAAAAAGTAAGATACCTGGCTCGTAGGGATGACAATTTCACCCGAATCCGACGGAGAATCAGATATCCGACCCGAATGGAGGAGGATATGGAGATAATTTTTATACCCGATTAAATAATTGGGTTTTTGGGTATGGGTATGGAGGCGGATGTTATAAAATCCTACCCATACCCTACCCGATACCCGATATATATATATATATATATATATATATTATAATCTCTGTTAAATTTCGAAACGTGCAGTTGACACTTCTATCTATGTATATTGTATATTATATTATATATAAAGTTATAAACCCTACAAGGGTAAATTTCAAAGTCGAAGTCTTCATTTCCTTTTCTGAGTTTCTCTCGAAGTCGGTCGACGCCTCGACGGGGTGAGAGCAAATAAGCAAGACGAGGAAGACGCTGCGGAGACTCAAAAGGTTTGTCCTTGCTTCCAACTCCACCTCTATTTTGGATGAAAAGGAGCAACCATCTCATACTCTTAGTTCGTCGAATACTATTTAGGGTTTAGGGTTGTCAAGGTATTTTTTTTAATGATTTTGACTTTTTGATTTTATTTGAAAATAAGAGGCCAAAGATGAGAAAGGTTAATGATTATTCCATTTATATGTAGTTTGAATGAGAAAATATTATTATTTTCTTTATGTTGTCTATTCTTTTTCATTTTTGACATATATTACAACATCATATTTAGGTTTATAAAATGAATCCAGTAGATCCTACAATAGAAAATGAAGTGCCACTATCTAACGTAAATCATGAGGTTCCACAAATTTCTGAAGTAAATAATAAGGTTCCACAAGATCAACCAAATATGACATCTGTTGTTGCTGATGCTTCTCCTAGTATTGATGCTTCTCCTAGTGCAATAGGAATGAGAAAGTTAACATCTGATGTTTGGAGTCATTTTCGAAGAAAGAAAATTAATGGAATGGATAAGGCAATTTGCAATTATTGTGAGAAACCCCTTTCTGGCAATAGTAAACATGGGACAACACATTTGCGTGAACATTTCAAAATTTGTCCAAGACGAACTGTTAGTGATATAAGGCAGAAAATACTAATTAAAGAGAAAAACAAGAGAGATTTTGTTATTAAAGGCTTTCAATTTGACCAAGAAGCCTCAAGGTGCATGCTTGCTGAAATGATAATTTTACATGAGTATCCATTAAAATAGTGGAGCATCATGGATTTCGTAAGCTTTTAGCAAGTCTTCAACCTTTGTTCAAGGTTCCATGTCGCAATACCATTAAGAGTGATATATTGAAATTGTATAATTATGAAAAGACAAAAGTATTGAACTTGTTGGAATGTAATAAAGGTATGATTGCTTTAACCACCGACATATGGACTGCATCTAATCAGAGGAAGGGATTTTTGACTTTGACAGCTCATTTCATAGATGATAATTAGACTTTGCAAAGTCGTATTTTGAGGTATACTTTCTGTTTGCCACTCAAATATGCACTATTTTTCATATTTTTTTATGTTTTTAATTGAACAAATACTTAAATATCTACACTATTTTTTTTTTGCAATATATAGGTTTGCTTATGTTCGCTCTCCACATACTTCAGAAGTCCTTGCTAATGTGATAGTTAAGTCTATGATGGATTGGAATATTGATAGGAATATATCCACCATTACTATTGATAATTGCTCCACTAATGATTCTCTTATAAACAATGTGTTGCATAAACTTGATCATTCTACACTTATGCTAGGAGAGTCCTTATTTCATATGCATTGTGCTGCTCATATTTTGAATTTAGTTGTCCAAGACGATTTGGATGTCATTGCACCTAGTGTTGAGAAAATTCATTAAAGTGTTGCATATTGGAGAGCATCACCTAAAAGAGAGCAAAAGTTTGATGATGTGGCACGACTAGTAGTACACAATATGAATGTTAAAAAATTGGTGCTTGATTGTAAAACCCGTTGAAACTCAACATATTTGATGCTCATAACTGCTATATCTTTTAAAGATGTGTTTGCTCGTCTGAAATTTCGTGATTCATCTTATAAATGTTTTCCATCAGAGGAGGAGTGGTTGTTAGCAGAAGAAGTATCTCAAATATTGAAAGTTTTTTATTCTGTGACTGAAATATTTTCTCGAAGAAAGTATCCCACAACAAATATTTTTTTTCCTAAGGTTTGTGAAATTAAAGCTTCATTGTTAAAGTGGGTCACATCTCCTAATAAAGTTATTTCTTCTATGGTTGAACAAATGCTTTCCAAATTTGAGAAATATTGGTCTAATATTCATGGAATTATGGGAATAGCTACTATTTTAGATCCAAGTAAGTCAAAGTTGGTGGAATATTGTTTCAAAAGAACACAAGGAGAGATTGGCTTTAAAGAACCTCTTAGAAGGATTCAAAAAATGTGTTATGATTTGCTTGAGGAATACACAGATAATAATAGTCATGCTAGTGTTGAAAAAAGATCAATGGAGACTAGATTGCATACAAGTACAGATGATTTTTTGGATAGTTTTGATAAAGAAGTAGCACTTGAGTGTGACATTAGTACTGATCTGAAGACCGAGCTAGATCATTATTTAGAAGATAAACTGTTGTCGAGAAATGTGGATTTTGACATATTGGAGTGGTGGAAGACCAATGGAACCAAATATCCCACTTTGATGAGGCTAGCACGAGATATACTTGTCATTCCAATATCGACTGTGGCTTCAGAATCTGCATTTAGCACAAGTGGTAGATTGGTGAGTTCTCATTGAAGCAGGCTTCATCCGAAAACCATAGAAACATTGATGTGTGTTCAAAGTTGGTTATAAAATGAGAAACAAGGTAATATAAATTGCAAATTAGTTTTCATTATTTTTTTATGAAAATATTCTTCTTTTATAATCTCCGATAATGATTTATCTTTTTCATTAAATTTTGTAGCTACAAGTTCACAAGAAACAAAAGCATATTACTCTTCCGTCGAATATGATGAGAATACTATTGATGTTGATGGGGTAAGTTTTTAATATAACTTAAGTTCAATAAATTTAATACTATTGGGTCAATTATTTATGTTTTTCATTATTTTATATTTTTACAGGGTACTACAATATCAAGTGATGAAGAAAGTTATGATTAGTTCAGAGTTGAAACTGATCTATTTTGCTTTTTGAATGACGTTTAAATATGATTAAATCAGAAGTAATATATAGATGCTTAATATGTTTTTGTTGAATTCTATTTTTTTGGGATATGATGTGAATTCTAATATACTTTTGGGATATGATGTGAATTCTAATATATTTTTGTTGATCACAAAGCTACAAGTTTGGTGGATTCCTCATAGTGAAACTTTTACTTGAAACCTTTTTGTTCTTATAGTGATTTTATTCGGAATGGGGTGCCATGGTTTTAACAGATGGCAGCGTAGATTGTATTAATGAATTATACAAAATGATGCCTAAAGACAGGTAAATGTCTATCATAATGCACTTAATTGTTTAACTTTGATATCTGATAAATATAATCATTTATTTTGTTCTAAATTTAATGTATCAAGCTTGAAAAATGGTTTGCTAACCTAGACAAGTCCTATATCATTTTGTCTTAGTACTTTTTGACAATTGATATTGTATAGTCATCGACTCATATTTTATTTCTTGTTTTGCAGTTAGAGATGGTTGAGGAATGTCTTTCACAAGATATGGATTTGAGTGGATTGTTGCTTCTTTACTCGTCCCCTGGTGATGCTGAAGGGATAATAAAACTAGCATCTCTTGCAAAAGAACAAGGAAATAATAACATTACATTTCTTTGTCTACTCATGCTAAGTAAAATGGAAGATTGCCTTCAGTTATTGGTAGATAGGTAATTTCGTGTTGTGCTAGTTATGAGACAATTTGCTTTCTATTTTATCTCATTTTTTTTTCGTGTGAAAGTTTGCCTTCTTTTATTAGGGATCCATATTTTACGATAATCGCAATATCGCATTCCAGAAACTGCACTAATGGCAAGGTCATATCTTCCAAGAAAAGTATCAGAAATTGTATCATTTTGGAAATAAAATACAAGTAGTAAGTCTTCATCTTGACAGGAATTGTGAAATAAAATAGATCTCATAAAGTTACAGTATAACTGGCATTGTCTTAGTTCTTATTGTGCTCCTCGAATTTGTGCATTTCTGAGTGTTGAATTAGGATTTGTGAAATCAGATTTTACCATTACAAAATGTACATCTGCAGATCGAAAAGTGAAAATGGGTCGTGGAGTTACCTGCGGAGGGGGTCAAAGTTCTCTTGGCTACCTATTTGGTAGTGGTGAGGCTCCTAAATCTGCTGGAGAGTCTGTTGAACCTATTCAGAAGCCGGCTTTTAAATCAACTGGAGAGCCTACTGAACCTCTTCAGAAACCAACTCCTGTAACACAAGTTGATAACAAGCAGATCCCTACTGGTATCCAAGGGAATCAAGCAAACAACTACCAACGAGCTGATGGGCAGAACTGTGGAAACTTTATCACGGCAAGCATTCCTCACTTAGATCCCTATAGTTATCAGAAGAAGCTTACATTTTGCCTGGAATATATATTTGGAGAATTTTTAGGTTATAAATTCATTATTGATGAGATTTTGCATGGAAAAGCACTGTGGATAACTGGCTATATGTTCTTTAGCATTTTATGATTTATGAGATTCTTCATTTATATCTAACTTGTTGACTTTACTGTATCCGTATAACCTATTATAGTTATTACTGGATTTTCTATATCATTTTTGAAATCTGTAACTCTTGATTTATATTTCTTCAGTTGACGAAAGTGGTAAATAGAGCTGTTTTGAAACAAGTTCTTCTGCGATTCTCCACATCTGAACAAATGTAACCCAATCCTAGTAAATTATGTTTTTTAAGATCACACTAAATAATATGCTCACCACAAACACTTAAATATGTAAAATATAGTTTTGGCATTTTGACTTGATCAAACAGAATTTGAATATTACCTATTTTATTTGTTACAACATTAAAAGCAGTAAGTTTCGGAAAGTAGATTTTTTTTTTAATGAGAATTGTAAATAATAATAGGATGATGGGTAGGGTATGGATACCCGATCATCCGATGGGTATGGAGATGGGGATGAAAGTTAAATACCCGATGGGTATGGAGGTGGGTATGAGTATGAATATAATAAATGAGTATGGGTACGGAGAATATAAAATCTGACTCAAATCCGACCCATTGTCATCCCTACTGGCTCGGACTGTTTGGGGGTAATAAAAGTAATGAATATGAAAATGAAGAAGGATCCTGTATAAGCGGAATAGTACTACCACCCTGCATAGTAACATAAAAGAATTAGGTACTAGTTGTTGTAACGGGATATGTAAATATCTACAAACTTCAGAGAAAAAGGGATGGATGGAAAAACGAAGGCTAATAAAAAGTTGATTCTTGAAAAAGTTAGAAAGCCTTGGCAACGATCGTAGGTAAAAGGAATGGCGAGTTTATGATCGGAGGGAATGTGGTACGTGAGTTTCATTTGATCCACTTTATTGCCATTAAAGTTCGATGAAGTGGAAGTGTACCATAGGCTGGTACGGTAGTAGAAGGAGGAGAGTGGGTCATATGAAGAAGAAGATGGAAAGATAAAGATTGAAAGTATAAAAAAGGAAGGTGGAACTTACTACACGCGAATCATCGACGACAACAAATGAGAAAGCAAGAAGGAAGAAGATGAAGACAAAAGGGAGAACGATACAGTGCCGATGAGAGCAAAGGCCTTAAAGACCCTATCGTCGATCCTTCATGGCCGTCTAATCAAGGATTTAGAAAAATAAGATTTGATCTGGGGCATCAAAATTTGAAAAGGTAGTTGTCACATTGAATCCTAACAATCACTTGTCATATCGAACATTTGACGGCACAAAAGGGTGACATGTGGCAGTTAATCATAGGGTGCATTAATGAGGAATGGAAATGATCAGCAGACGCACGATGAAAAAGCATGCTCGGCATGCTTTGCATTAATGGCAAAGGATTTGATCGATTTCTAAGAAATTAAGATGGCATCGACAATAATAAAAAGGCACTATAAGGATGGGAGACTGCTCGGGAAAAAGATGAGAAAGGAGATGACAAACAACTAAGTGTCGCCGACATTCGAGCCGAGCGACATCACAGTTGGAGCCTCCCGACCAGGGAGAAAAGAGGCCACAGGATCTATAAATAAGGGCAGTAATCATTTAAGTCGATCGATGGCCCAGACAACAAAGTGTTTGGTCGAAATGAGAGCTGCAAAAAATACTAAGTGTCTAGTTAGTCAGATTTGTAACCTCCTTTGATTAAACTTAGGGGAAGACTTATAATACGATGATAAAGATGAGTTCTCTGAAAAGTGGGTCGAAGTTGGGAGGCTCAATTGACATGGAGGTTAAAGCCAAGCAATAAAAGTCATATTGTAACACCCCACCCTCCTCGCTACTAGTCTGCGAGGGCGGAGCGTTACTGGACTACTACCTTTACTAAACTATCCTTGTTCACATATTGATAGTAATTCCTAAAACTCTCAGAGAACTCAAAACTTACAATTAAATAGCAGCGGAAGACTAAATGACTCATCTAATACATTCTACTCAACTCTTTGTTAATAAATTCTTATGCTAAATCCCAAGGCTTCTATAGTCCTGGCATCACACATCCTTCGAACACCTCCTTGTCACCTTCCTTTCTATATCTTTTCTTTTCCTGTATCTGCAGTAAGAGGAAGTGTAGTCTATAAGCAAAATTTGCTTAGTAAGCGCTATCTAACTCACAAAATCTCGGTATGCATGAGGATATATTGAAATATAAAACTGAATGCTCAAAAGGAAATCTACTCATGCTCATCTACTAGTGAAAGAAACATACTGAAAGGTTAAACATGTAGAGTAAATCTATACAATCATGCTAGCATAAAGAACTGAGCTTACTGAATTCTAAACACCTTCTGAATCTTATTTCACTTGTTTAAAGACTTATTCTTTAAATACTTTATACTTATGTAAAACTTGCTTTACTTGTTCAAAAACTTATACTTATAATACTTCAAAATAATAATCATCTTCTTCTTGGGCCCGGCAACTGTGCTTTTTCTTTTGTAACGACCCGACCCATTCGGCGGCCCATTTGACCCAAGCTAGCTAGTCGCCGAATCTAGTAGGGTCTACTAGGTTATCTAAACCTAGGGACGACTATGGGAGCCCAACCCAAGGACAACTGAGAGTCCAGCACAGTGCCACTGATAAAAGTAAAATACTTGTTATCTTTTAATACTTCTATATAATGCCTCGGCATTTTCTTTAGCACCTTGTGTGCCAAAATCCCTAAAGTCTTGACTTTGGGATCTACTTAAGGCCTTGGCCTTTTTCTTTCTTTTCTTTATCTTGCTTATACTTGTCAATACTTCTAATAAAAGAATGCTTCTTTAATAACTGAAATGTTTAAATAATTTCTAACATTGTAATGCTTAAACAAAATCTGCATACAAGTTTAAACAGAAATATGCATATTAAGCTTAACTAAAATCTGCCTATTAAGCTTATCTAAAATCTGCATACTAAGTTTATCTAAAATCTTCATACTAAGCTTATCTAAAATCTGCATACTATGCTAGTCAAAATTCTGCATACTATACTAATCAAGATTCTACATTCTGTGCTACACTTTTTCTACATACTATGCAAACATAAATTCTGCACTATAATACTTAACCAAACTGCACTATAATCTTTTCTTTAAAAACTGCACTATAAGTTCCACCAAAAATCTGCACTACAAGTTCCACAAAAAATCTGCATTATAAATTCCACCAAAAATCTGCACTACAAGCTCTAAAGAAATCTGCATTTTAAGCTCTAGCACTATAAGCCTACATAAAAATCTGCACTATAAGCTTAATTAAAATCTGCACCATAGGCTTAATTAAAAATCTGAACTACAAGCTTAATTAAAATCTGCACTATAAGCTTAATTAAAAATCTGCACTATAGGCTTAATTAAAATCTGCACTATAAACCTAATTAAAAATCTGCACTATAAGCTTAATTAAAATCTGCAGTATAGGCTTAATTAAAATCTGCACTATAAGCTTAATTAAAAATCTGCACTATAGATTTAATTAAAAATCTGCACTATAAGCGCTTAATTAAAATCTGCACTATAGGCTTAATTAAAATCTGCACTATAAGCGCTTTTTATGCTTCGAATTCAAGAAGAACAAAGGTCCGAAACTACTCCTACTGCAGGTGAGAAGCACTTACCTTGATTCTTGGACTCACAACCGAACAAAAAGGGCATCTAGGACCTTGGCCGCTCGCCGGAGATGATACCCTAATTCCCTTTCATTTTCTGCCCGAGCTCCGCGATCGTACGCAGAAGAGAATTGTTTAAGTCACGGGAAAACAGAGCATCAACTTATCCCCTTTTATAATCTAATATTCTGTTAATTATCTTAGATAAATTTGCTACTTTTTCTAAACAAACAAATCCAACATCATCTTATCCCTTTTATAATCTAATGTTCTGTTAATTATCTTAAATAAATTTGCTACTTTTTCTAAACAAACAAATCCAACATCAACTTATCCCTTTTATAATATTCTGTTAACTATCTTAAATAAATTCACTACCTTTTCTAAACAGAAAAATCTGTTTGCCCACCTGGTCAGTCGTGTTTTGACCGAGTCAAAGGTCGCGGGTTCTATTCTCGGCTTGGACATTTTTTTGTCGAAACTTCCTTCGTTTAATAAAAATACCAAACGATCTCCAAAAATTACATAAAAATACTCTAAAAATTTCTAAAAATCCCAAGAATATTTCTATAGCATTTTTAAATATTTTAAAATTACTTTTAGGACTCTAATTGAGGAAATTTGGGGCGTTACACATATGGCTAGACGGACATGGAATTACTCACCAAGCTATGTTGGCCCAGCGGACACCCCGATCGGTCGTCCTTCACAACATGCAGACGAGGTTTAAAGCTAAGTAGTAATTTATCCGGCCCACTATCCTATCCAATCGGACTTAAGGGTCAATCAGACATATTACTCCTCCTTAGCAAAATGAAAGGTTGAGTGAAGAACGAGTTGTTAACTGCATTCTGTAACGCCAAGCTGGCGATCTCCCGATCAAGTGGCGGATGGTCGGCCTACAACGGGGATACTTGTTAAATCACACTCTTTTAGAAGTCTATGCCAAAAAGGACAAAGAATATCCCGCTAGCAAATTATCCTTTAGAAGCTTCCAGTCTGTCAAATCATAGAGATTGCGTGCTCGTTTAAGGAAAGGTGTCAGGAGCACTTTATGACATGCCATTTCTTAGGAAAACTTTAGAAAATGTGTTAATCCTTTGAGATGCATGTATAATGCAACATTTACACTATAAAAGGGGTCTCCATCTACAGACAAAGATATGTGATGTTTCATATTTACACACTCTCTTTGCTACAGTTTGCATCTACTATTTTCTTCCGAATAGATCATTGACTTGAGTGTCAAAGGGTCAACGCTGGAGACCCCTTCCCTTACCCAGCACTGATGCTCTCTGTGTTGCAGGACAACACAGAGTCTTCATCCAATCAATAGTAGAGCCACGCCCCTAGCTCACCACCTTCATCGATTTCAGACAGGATCATCGAGCAATAGTGTCATTAACATGAATCCCCTGGAAATAATCATCCATAGTGGTTCTATTGACAATAACATCATGTTGATTAGTAGGGACCACAACATTCCAATTAGTGTCTAACTTACATCCAAATGTATTCAATAATTTATAAATAATACTGCATTTGTGTACATATATACCTGCATTTGAGTCAATTGTACTCAATTTCTTGAGGTAATGAGATCTATCGAGGGAGTCTCATTCCTGGATACTCAAAATTTTCTACAATTATACTCAATGAAATTGCATACATACTTGAATTTGGATATTTAGTACCTAATACAAATGGATTATGTACTTTGATCAGAAATGTGAAGTAATAAGTCGAGCAATAGTGTCATTGACTTTAACCACATTATATAATCAATGAAACTAGGTCATACGACCAAAAAACTCACCAACATTAACCTATTCTAGAATTTAGTTATGGGTGTATACCACATCATGTGATGCCAAACATTTTTGACATAAATTTTCCTCTTATACTTATGAAGTATTAAATCTCATATTAGTTCATCCATATTGATGTTATTGTGTCAATGCTTTCTAGATGGAAATAATCATCTATAGTGGTTCTTTTACAACAATATCATGTTAATTAGTAGGGACCACAACATTCCAATTAGTACCTAACTTGCATCTAAAGTACCAAATTATTTATAAATAGAATTGCATTTGTGTACATATATACCTGAATTGAAGTCAATTGTACTCGATTTCTTGAGGCAATGAGACCTATCGAGAGAGTCTCATACTTGAATACTCAAATTTTCTACAATTATACTCAATTAAATTACATACATACTTGAATTTAGATATTTAGTATCTAATAAAGTAGATTATGTACCTTGATCAGGAATGCGATGCAATAAGTCTATTGTACCCGATTGGAGTCAATTGTACCCGATTTCTTGAGACAACGAGACGTATAAAGGGAGTTTCATCCATAGTGGTTCAATTGACTATAGCATTCTCAATTATTTCTTAACTTGCATCTAAATGTACCCCATAATTTATAAATCATACTGATATCGTATATATATACCTTAATTAGAGTCAATTATGCTCTATTTTTTTAAGCATCAAGACCTATTGAACTATATACATATCGAATTAAACTACGTATATACTCAAATTTTGTACAATTATATTCAATTAAATTACATATATACTTGATTTTAAATATTTTGTACCTAATTATACCAACAGAACAAAAAATCAACAAAAATTTCTACAACAATTTCTTGATCACTAAGTCATATGTCTGTCATCAATACTATATTTGTTGACATCAGTACTATATCTATTTTATCATAAAGATCAATAGTACAAAACTTCATACAAAGGGAAAATTCAAACTCCCATCATGCTACATCTATTTTACCATAAGAAGCAAAAGACGAGATAAATTAGTCAAATGTATTTTTCAACAATCCATTATCATATGATAATATAGTTGATGCAACATGGGTCCAATAAGTTCTCATCTTCACATCATCTGTGTCACGAGATAGACACTCCACCCACATGCATGCATAGATGTCACAATCCAAAGTTGCACCTTGATGGCGACATTGTTTTCTCAATTCCTTATGACTGCATAGGTCTAATCCTGAAAGATGAAGTATGTAACCAGCTAAAAAACATACATACAAAAAAGGGAATGGTTTAATACTACAATCTTAAAACTTATTGGAGCAGAATATCGTCAAACTCACATCAACTTTAGTTGTCCTAACTGCAAATGAATTATGATTTGAATTTTACACTCTGAAATTGCCTTTGAATGTTTTAAAAGCCAACAACGACCAATGTCACCTATCGTTAATTGGGAAAATGATATATCTATATCTTCTAAATAGATTTTCATTCAGTTCTTGCAATCTATCCCTGGTCATGGATGTCAACCTCACAAGAAAAGCTCCGTAATCCATGTTGTTAGGACCAAAAGTAGCTAGAGGGGGGGGGGGGGGTGAATAGCTCGTCGCATTTGCTCATTGCTCGGCGTTGCTTGTTCCTTCAAAGATGTGCAGCGGAAAATACAGAAACAAACACACAACGCTAACACGGTTGGTTTTACTTGGTATCCACCTCACAAGAGGTGACTAATCCAAGGATCCACACCAACACACACACCCTCCACTAAATAAAACTCTCCTTTATGGTAACTACCAAGGGCGGAGAAGCCCTACAAGACTCAATACAAGAAGAGAGGGAAAGGATACAAGAAATACAAGCTTACAAGCTTACAATGAGTATAAACCCTAACCCTAGCTTCTCTTCTTGGCTTTGATCCGCCTCTTGACTTGGAAAACTTCCAAGATCCTTCAAGAACTGGCGATCTGAGCTTTGTGAGTGCTGTGTAGGAGCTGGCGAGAATCTGAGATGAATCTGTGCCGCAGCCATCACACGCCTGCAGCTATAAACGACGCCAACGGTCGGATCCCGATCGATTCGAATATTCCCAATCGATCGGGGAGGCTTTGGATCGATCCACGGATCGATCCAGAGCGCCTCTGTGCTCTGGAAAAGCGCCTGGATCGATCCAGCGCTTATCGCGCGAAGCAGCCGCGTCCCAATCGATCCACTGATCGATTGGGACCTCTGGATCGATCCACGGATCGATCCAGAGGCTCTCTGTTCGCTGGGACAGGTCTGGATCGATCCACTGATCGATCCAGAACTTGATTTTGTCCAAAACCAAGTCCCAAACCTCCCAAACCAACATCCGGTCAACCTTGACCTGTTGGTATGTCATGCCTAGCATCTAGTCACTCCCTTGACCTGCTAGGACTCCCTTACCAAGTGTCCGGTCAATCCCTTTGACCCACTTGGACTTTTCTCTGTGCCAAGTATCCGGTCAATCCCTTTGACCTACTTGGACTTTTCTTTCATGCCAAGTATCCAGTCAATCCTTTGACCTACTTGGACTTTTCAACACCAGATGTCCAATCATCCTTGATCCATTTGGATTTTCCCTTGCCTGGCTTCACTCACCAGGACTTTCACCTAGCTTCATTCACTAGGGTTTTCCATCTGCCTAGCTTCACTCACTAGGACTTTCACCTGGCTTCACTCACCAGGATTTCCATCTGCCTAGCTTCACTCACTAGGACTTCCTTCTACCTGGCTTCACTCACCAGGATTTTCCATCTGCCTAGCTTCACTCACTAGGACTTCCTTCTGCCTGGCTTCACTCACCAGGACTTTTCTTCTGCCTGGCTTCACTCACCAGGACTTTCATACTGCCTAGCTTCACTCACTAGGTCTTTCATTTTGCCTAACATCCCAGTTAGGACTTCCCAGTCAAGTATCCGGTCAACCTTGACCTACTTGACTCTTCTTCAATCAATATCTTATTGTCAAACATCTAAACCCAGACCAAGACTCACCCCTGGTCAACCTTGACCTGAGGGATATTGCACCAACAATCTCCCCCTTTTTGATGTTTGACAATACCATAATAACACTTACAATCCCATATGTAAGTTAGGCTAATCCCATAGCCTCCTTCTTCATGCCACTAGGTAATGAAAGCATAAATTAAACTCTTCATTCTCCCCCTAAGAGGGCAAACTCCCTCTAGGTAATGAAAGCCTAACTTACTCCCTTTCATGAGTCCTTTCATTCTCCCCCTATGACCTTCCCATAGGTAATGAAAGCCTAAGCTTAACCATACATTCTCCCCCTATTGGCACACATCAACCCATCGTTGGACACACATCAACCTATGCTCCAATTCTGGGCACACTTCAACAAATCCATTTATTGAAGACTCTCCCCCTGAAGAGTTGCTCATCGTGATCACAACTTCACTCATTGTGATCACCCGATAATGAGATCTCATACCCGTCATTATCACCTTAACTTCTCCCTCAATGTTGACAAATACCCAACCTTGAGCATTTTCAACCACTTGAGTGTCCACTTGAAATAATGAGGATATCCACTCCCCATTTCTCCCCATTTCAAGTTTAAATGCTCAACCTTGAGCAAGTTCACAACAGAAGGTTAACCACCTTCCAAGGTTCATGAAAAGTAATTTTTCATGTCTTTAAAGAGTCCCTCCCCCTAAAGACATGGTGGTAACTTCTGTCATTGCACCAACAATGACTTGGAATCCCTAAAACATTAGGAAACCCAAATTTAGAAGTTTTGAGGTTCAAATATTCAATATTTGAAACAACCTCAACCTAAACTTCTACTTAGTCTTCGTTAACCAATCCATCCTTGTTTTCAACATGAAAACACCCTTTGTATGTATACAAATGTATTTTAGGGGTTTGGAATGGTTACCTAGACTCAAGGAGGTTCAAAGATCTGAAATCAAGCCTTCCCACCCAAAATCAACAACTTGGATCGATTGGAGTTGGGTTCCAATCGATTGAACCTTTCGAATCGATCCACCGATCGATTCAGACTACCCGAACGATCGGCTGATCGATCGGTGACTTGCCTTTTGAATCGATCCACGGATCGATTCGGGCACTCAATCGATCCATGGATCGATCGGAGCTCGATAGTTGCTGAAATTCCATTTCAAAGAAACCCTAGAAAATTCTACAAAAATCCAAAAATCATGAAATTTCGTGTAGACATTATTTAGGGCATACTTAATCATGGAAAAATAGCTTTCTATGAAAATACATCATATTTTCAAAGATTGACACAAACTTGAAAACTTGCAAAAACTTTAGTGTTTCTCTTCAAGTTTGTGTCTAACTATTCAATGGTGATTACTATCAAAAGATAGCCTTCACCAAGGTTTTCCAAAAACATTTTAAAAACATTTTCAAAACCAATATCCCATCACATTCCTTGGGCTTAATGCACATGACTTGTACATTAGCTTTCCCAATGATGGGAAAACACATAACTATGTGTTTTGATGAACCTAAAAACTCAAAAGAATGCACCAAATCAACATGTTGAGTTTTGTTCATCATCCTAGCATCTCACTTGTATCTATTGTGGACAAAACACATACAAGTCACCTTATAGTCTTTGTGAGATGTAGATTTTGGTTTTTGCCCTAATCTAGGGATCATGCATATCTATCTAGGCATTTTAGAAATATTAGACATCCACCTAAGATGTCACTTGTCAATAAGTGTCGTTAAATGTCATTTGTCCTTAATTATAAGGAATTAAACTTAATGCATGATTATATTATGGCATACATCAAAAGAAAATAATTTTCAAAAGAAAATATCCTATTACTACATGATGTATGAATGTCATGACATGGTATTTTTGGATTTTCCATAATAAAACATGAATGCAAAAACTAGACATGATGTCATGGCATATGATGGGCAAACAATCATGGCAAGATTTAGCATAAATAAAATATACCTAGATTAACTATCTAAGTATCCTTAAAGTCTTAGCTAAACTTACACCTTAAACCTAAATTGCCCTAAAGTGCTACAAGAGAATGCCAAAGCCTAAATTGGCATTTCTAATTTCCTTGATTTAATGTATGCCAATTGAAAATAAACATGTCCTCAAATGTTGGCATATTCCATTTTTCCACAAGAGTAGCACTTTTAAATTAAGGCCCGGATTGCCTTAAATTGCCTAAGAACATACCAAAATCCCAACTTGGTATTTCTCAAGGTTTTCCCAATTTGTGCCATTTTAAGATAAAAATAATTTTTCACCATTAGACACATTTTACTCTTTCAAGGAGTAATCAATAATTCCATTTCATTTTCAAAGGTTAACTAAAACCTTGAAAATGCTCCTTGAGTGTCAATTTCCTCAAAGTTGGGTTAACTACCCTTCTAATCGGAGTTGACACTCTCTAACCCATCTATGGGGTAGAGAAGATGCTCCTAGGAACCCAACACCTATTGGTGCTCCTTGGATGCTCTAGGTACTCACTAGGGATAACTTCCCTAGATACCTTCCTAGTGACCTTGTTGGACTTCTTAGAAGCCTTGGTCACAGTTTCTAGGTCAACTCTAGGGATAGCTTCCCTTGTAACCTTCTTTGTGACTTTCTTAGACTTCTTAGAAGTCTTAGTCACATTTATTGCAAAAATACTCTTAGGGATGACTTCCCTAGTATTTTTGGCTTGACCACTAGACCTAGGGTTTGTTCCATAACTATATGGAACTCTATGGTAAGAGGGCGCATCCTTCTTAGCCTTTGGCTTGTATCCCAAACCTCTATGGCCATTGGATGACTTTTGTACCCCTAAACCTAGGTTATGCTCATTTTGCCCTAATAGGATATTTTCCATCCTTTTTAGGGTCTTTTCAATTTTATCAAGTCTTGACCTCAAGACTTGATTTTCCATCACTAAGTCCTTAGTTTTTGGTTTTCCATTAAGTTCATGAGCATTTTTGTTTCTAGGCTTGTAGCTGCAATCCTTAGAGTTTTTACCTAGACTTTTACCTACATTCCTAGTCTTAGGTGTAGTAGTTTTAGCATGAAAAGCTATATGTTTTTCTTTAACGCTATCATGCTTTCTATTTTCATGGTAAATAGCATTAAAATGATAGAAATTTGACCTAGCATGCTTTTTACCATTTTGTAAGGGAATAGACTCAATGAAAGTTACCTTCCTTTTTACCTTAGAGGCTCCCCCTTGACTAGTGCCTCCTTGAGCCGTGACCACCTTCTTCCCCTTGGGGCATTGACTTCGGTAATGCCCCTTTTGATTGCAAGAGAAGCATATGATATGCTCCTTGCTCTTCTTCGTTCCGGGGATGGTCTCCTTGGGCTTCACCTTGCCCTTTTGTGCCACTTGGCCCTTCTTCTTGGTCAATTTAGGGCACTTGCTCTTGTAGTGCCCATGTTCCCTACATTCAAAGCATATAATATGATTTTTATTTTTAATTGAAATATTTATACCTTTGCTTGTAGGGGTGGCATCTTTCCCTTTGGATCCGGAGGTAGAAGCTTCCTCTTGATCCGATCTTGATTCTCCTCCATTTGATTTTTCTTGACTTGTGGAGGTAGAAGCTTCTTCCTCCTCTTCTTCTCTTGACCCGGATGTAGAAGCTTCTCCTTCTTCTTGATCCGGTGTCACCAAGGATTGCTCCCCCTCAATCCTAGAGGTGGAGGCTTCATCATCTTGAATATGAAACAAGGAGTATGCTCCCTCCTTGTTCCCTTCGTTGCATTCCCTTGAGGATGAAGCATCTTGGATTTCCTCTTCTTCGGAGGTTGAGCATCTCTCAACCTCGGAATCCTCCTTTTGGTCTTGCTCCAAAGAGTCACCCTCTTTGGATTCTTCATGATCTTGTACAGTGGAGGGGATCTCTTCATGAAGTTTGGCCAATTTGCTCCAAAGCTCCTTGGCATCTTCGAATTCTCCAACTCGAGCCAAGATGTGGCTAGGCAATAAGTTGACCAGAAGCTTGGTCACTTTGTCATTTACCTCGCCCCTTTGAATTTGCTCTGAGCTCCATCTGCTTTTCTTTAGAAGCTTGCCCTTGGAGTTCGTTGGAGCTTTGAAGCCTTCCATTAGAGCAAACCATTGCTCTATCTCCATCATAAGAAAGTTTTCGATTCTTGATCTCCAAGAATCGAAGCTTGCCGATGTGTATGGTGGAGCCACCCTTGTGTCAAATCCAAGTCCATCTTGGAATTGCATCTTGAAGTTGAGCTTGATAAAGTCTTGAACTTGAAGAATTTGCTTCAACTTCTTCACCCTCTAGCTTTTCTTGTTATGCTTGACCCTTCCGGCGATGATTCCGGTGAAGAGCAACCTTGCTCTGATACCATTTGTTAGGACCAAAAGTAGCTAGAGGGGGGGTGAATAGCTCGTCGCATTCGCTCGTTGCTCGGCGTTGCTTGTTCCTTCAAAGATGTGCAGCGGAAAATACAGAAACAAACACACAACGCTAACACGGTTGGTTTTACTTGGTATCCACCTCACAAGAGGTGACTAATCCAAGGATCCACACCAACACACACACCCTCCACTAAATAAAACTCTCCTTTATGGTAACTACCAAGGGCGGAGAAGCCCTACAAGACTCAATACAAGAAGAGAGGGAAAGGATACAAGAAATACAAGCTTACAAGCTTACAATGAGTATAAACCCTAACCCTAGCTTCTCTTCTTGGCTTTGATCCGCCTCTTGACTTAGAAAACTTCCAAGATCCTTCAAGAACTGGTGATCTGAGCTTTGTGAGTGCTGTGTAGGAGCTGGCGAGAAATCTGGAGTGAATCGGAGAAGAAGTTACCGCAGCCATCACACGCCTGCAGCTATAAACGACGCCAACGGCCGGATCCCGATCGATTCGAATATTCCCAATCGATCGGGGAGGCTTTGGATCGATCCACGGATCGATCCAGAGCGCCTGGATCGATCCACGGATCGATCCAGCGCTTATCGCGCGAAGCAGCCGCGTCCCAATCGATCCACTGATCGATTGGGACCTCTGGATCGATCGGGACCTCTGGATCGATCCACGGATCGATCCAGAAGCTCTCTGTTCGCTGGGACAGGTCTGGATCGATCCACTGATCGATCCAGCACTTGATTTTTGTCCAAAACCAAGTCCCAAACCTCCCAAACCAACATCCGGTCAACCTTGACCTGTTGGTATGTCATGCCTAGCATCTAGTCACTCCCTTGACCTGCTAGGACTCCCTTACCAAGTGTCCGATCAATCCCTTTGACCCACTTGGACTTTTCTCTGTGCCAAGTATCCGGTCAATCCCTTTGACCTACTTGGACTTTTCTTTCATGCCAAGTATCCAGTCAATCCTTTGACCTACTTGGACTTTTCAACACCAGATGTCCAATCATCCTTGATCCATCTGGATTTTCCCTTGCCTGGCTTCACTCACCAGGACTTTCACCTAGCTTCACTCACTAGGGTTTTCCATCTGCCTAGCTTCACTCACTAGGACTTTCACCTGGCTTCACTCACCAGGATTTCCATCTGCCTAGCTTCACTCACTAGGACTTCCTTCTACCTGGCTTCACTCACCAGGATTTTCCATCTGTCTAGCTTCACTCACTAGGACTTCCTTCTGCCTGGCTTCACTCACCAGGACTTTTCTTCTGCCTGGCTTCACTCACCAGGACTTTCCTTCTGCCTGGCTTCACTCACCAGGACTTTCATACTGCCTAGCTTCACTCACTAGGTCTTTCATTTTGCCTAACATCCCAGTTAGGACTTCCCAGTCAAGTATCCGGTCAACCTTGACCTACTTGACTCTTCTTCAATCAATATCTTATTGTCAAACATCTAAACCCAAACCAAGACTCAGCTTGGTTACCCAGGTCAACCTTGACCTGAGGGATATTGCACCAACACATGTTGTGTGTGTGTCTGTGTTTACCATATAGCTCCAAGTGTCGAAACACTCCTTGCTACACATTCAAAATAAGATATAATTGTAGGATTGAATGAGTGCGATAGAGGGGGGAGGGGTGAATATCGCGCTCTTTTAAAAAACTTTTCTTTTGTATTTTAAAGATAATCAGAATATGCAACGGAAAGTAAAAGACTCAGTTTGGTTACTTGGTTTGGAGCCTAGGTTGACTCCTACTCCAAGGCCCGCGATTCTTGACAGTACCGATGGACAATCCATTAAAACTCTTCTTTCCGAAATCCTCGGAAAGAAGCAGATCGTACAAATGTAAATAAAAGATAGTAACTAACTACTATCTTCTTTTAAATCAAATACAATGTCAGCTTTAAATAATTATACTGATAAGAGTAGAAGATGAAGCTCAGTCGGTCGGATGAAGTTGCTTGCTTGAAGATGTGCAAAAGACTTGTAGCACGACTAGCTTGTGCAGAGATGAACTTCAAATCAATCAGAATCTGTTACCTAGCCTCGAACCTTGAGCTCTCTTTTATAAGAATCGTCAATGTTCGACCGACCGATCCCCATGTTCGGTCGACCGAACTCGTTCCCTTCCTTCTTTGCTGAGATTCGTTGAGATCTGATCTTCGAGCATTAACTGATCTTTAATGGTTTGGTCGACCGATAATCTTGTTCGGTCGACCGAATGGTGAACTTTCCCTTCTCACTGAGATTTGCACTTAAAACTCCATTAATGCTTTGTTCGATCGATCGAACCTCATTTTCGATCGACTGATCATGCTGTA
The DNA here is from genome assembly GCF_018446385.1 of Zingiber officinale. Taxonomy (NCBI): domain Eukaryota; kingdom Viridiplantae; phylum Streptophyta; class Magnoliopsida; order Zingiberales; family Zingiberaceae; genus Zingiber; species Zingiber officinale. Next base: position 95,027,048 of record NC_055988.1, on the reverse strand, counting down.
ATATCATGTTTGTAAGCCTAATCTATTTTGCCAATTTTGCCTGTTTGGTCGACCGAACCTTCCTTCGATCGACTGATAAAATACCTTTTTCGGTCGACTGAACCTCCTGTTCAATCGACCGAACCCTTGGTCAAATGAAGGTTTCTGAGTGTTGGATGCGTGGTCACTGACAGAGTCTGCTTCTGAGTTTTGAGTCAAAAGTTATGACCTTTTGAAATTTAAGGGGTCATATGATTCTGCAACACAAAGTTAGTTCGATATAACAATAATATTCCTGCAAAACAAAGTTAACACAATTATAATACATGAGTAGTAATATGCATGAGTATAACAGTTAAGACTGTCTTGATCTCAACTTGGAAGCCTTCCTAGTTTCTTTAGTTGGATCTGCGACCTTAGGTTATTCTTTTCTAGAACACAATCTCACTGTCGCTCATCCAATTGCATACCTCAACTTACCTACCAAACATTGGTCCTCCAGACTTGTTTGAACTTTCTCTGCTTAGTGTCTGATCACTTGATCCACTAAGATTTTTTCTGCAATACTACATTGGCCAGCAGTAATAATAGTAATACAAAATGCTATGATAAAACTAAACTTAGAATCACCAAGATCCGCTAGTCCGGTCAACCGCTCGCTGTCGACTGGAAACCATCCTATCAACCTTGCTTGGAGTTCACTCTTCTAAGACTTCTCGTTACCTAAGGTTATCTCTCCCTAGGATTTTCTCCATCTGACTTCACTCACCAGAACCTAAGGTTACCACCCCCTAGGATTTTCTCCACCTAGCTTTACTCACCAAGACTCAGTATTCGGCTACTCAGGGATCAGGTCCTTCAGACTTATCCACCTGGCTTCCACAATCTACCAAGATTTCCCTTCCCTAGCCTACAACTAGGACTCAGTATTTGACTACCCAGGGATTAGGTCCTCCAGACCTATCGAATCCACCTGACTTCCATAATCTACCGAGATTTTCCTTGCCTAACCTACAACTAGGACTTTCCATGCCTAACCGCAGTTAAGACTAGTCACTTGGTTGACTTCTCACCCTTGCCTAGCCATGACTAGGACTTCCCATGATCAAACTCTATTAAACACACTTAAACATATTTGTCGGACATTAAAACCTTGGAGGTCGATTGCACCAACAATAATCATGTATCTTAATCTAATAAGAAGTAAAATCAAATAGCAACTGCCAAATATTTAAATTGGCTATGAACTTATACAGTTGTGTCCATACAGTAAATCTTAAATCCATAAGTCAAATTGTGTTTTTGCATAATACTCATGAAAATATTTATAATTTAACTTCTAACAGGCTCACTAAATAAAAATGAACGGAATGTAGGTCCAGTTAAGCTCAAGAACTCATCTTGCCAAATGACAACACTATAGGAAGAGAAAAATAATTTCCATTATAAAATTTAAGAAAGAAGTGTTACAAAAAAATTAACATATCGAAAATAAACGTACTCCAATTCCTCCCAAGAGAGAAAATCTATCAACTTTCTCTCTTCTTCAGATGCTTCTTCATGCCCACAAAAATCGACTCTCTCTTTATATACATTCATTTTAGTCTTGGCAGGACTCTTACCGCCCTCCTCCTCAACATCTACCATAGAATTTACTTATGTGGTTGGCTATATGGTGAGCAATAATATAAAACTATTAGACTTCAAAATAATAAATTCTGGATTTATGCTCTATCTACCCTTTTTTTCCTTTTCTTCTTACGTTTTGGTGTTGAGCTGGCGGAGTCACAAACATTGACGTCTTTTTTTTTGGCAGACAATCAGTTCTAGTACTTACAATATCCATAATATAAGATTGAAAAAGGTTGATCTTCTATGATTTTGAAGTAGCAATGTCACTACCAGAAATGTGCTCTTCTCCAAATCCATCACAATTGTGTCTCTCATCAATTGAAGTATTCCCTGAATTAGATCCTACTAGTCCTGTATTTTCTTTATCCAATTGAGAAAGAACATTTTTTTACTATCAAATCAGCCTCATTATCAAAGTTAGTAGTTGATCCAATGTTCACTTCCACATTCACATAGCCGAGTAACCCAGCATGTTTATTCTCACCACTGACTTTAACTTCAACATTCTTATTCTCTTCAAAATCTTTCTCACCATCTAAATCTTCATTAACTTTTTCTGTCTCCTTATCATTACTCTTATCTGCACCACTTGGTTCAATCATCCTCATTGTATTATCAAATTCAGAACATCTCACATAATGTGACACTCGAAAAATAAGAGAAATATAGTAAAAAAAAATATCTTATCATCATTATTTAACATAATAATTTCATTATTTTTATATTTATTGAAAAATTTTCTTTCTTGCCACTTAACTATATGTCCTCCTCCGAAAATTGTACTATATCCAATACTTTTTTACAATTATAAATAAAATGTCATTCCTACAATTATATTTACAAAAAAACACATACTAAAAACATATCAACTTACCCTAGTAAAATTAATGGCTGTAAATAATCTCTCAGCATCAACATGTTTGATTGAAATCTTACTCCGTTTGTAGCGAAACAACTTGGGGAAACAACATAAAGAACGTGCATGTCCAAACAAAATAATTCTTTCATATAACCATACCTGAATACATAAAGAGATTAATATAATAATAATATGAAACATATCAAAATTGCACTTTAAAAATTTAAAACTCACTATTAAGCTAACAGTACAAACCATTTATATACATTTGCTCTCAACATTTCCTTTGCCATTACCGCTATGTAAGATAATTTGATGGCATAAAAATTTGTATGTTGCATCTCCCCATGAGTAATTAAATAATCTTGTCAGGTTATCGATATAGGACATAATAAATCGAGGAGTGAAATAATTACCAATAGAAAAAATAACATAGTTAAATAGAAGACAAATAAACAGCCTAACAAAATTATCCACTTTAGAATCCTTCTCTGATTCAACCAATAAACACATATTATTATGAATCGTGATCCAATTTATATTGCCAACTTTTCCTTTAAATAGTCGAGCAACAAATTTAGACTTCATGCTCGCATCCAGATCAACTAGTTGCCTCATATGGGCCAAACTAAGGATGATGCTAAACTCAGTCGATGTGAATGGAACTATAATATTATCACTAAATAAGAAAGAACACAAAGACAACTATTGAAATCTCTTTAAAACTAAATCTATTCTGGTACTACTTATAATGAGCATCTTAGATATCTTGAGTCATGGTGCAAGTGGAGTGTTTTTAATCCTCTCTTTTTGTCTATTACCCAATTCGGTAACACTTCATCCAATACTTCTCTGAAATATGTTGGTGAACAACGAGAATAAGATTTCTTGCTTCTCTTACTCTTGCTCCCTATAACATTCTTTATTTTTAGAGGTTTCTTTCCCATTACTGTAAAAAATAAATTAATAATTTATCAAAAATAAATTAATTTATCAAAATATGATAAGTATAAAACATATAAAATAGGATATCAGACCACTTAAATTAAGTTCATTATTCAGTTTATTGATCATACTATCTTTCAATCATTCAATTGAAGAAGATGAAAGACAAACACATTCATAAAATTGTAACTACAAATTCAGAACCCAATATTATTCAAACTGATAATATTGACAATACTAAAAATAAAAACAATTTAGCTAAAACTATTTTATTTATAGTTCATACCATAAAATATAAATCATAGAAAATTGGGCATCAAACCGTTTAAACTGAGTTTATTATCCAGTTTATTAAGGGATAATTAATTAAAATATCACTAATGTTTCAATCATGTCCCAATTATTTCCCTAAACAAACAATAATGATCTAGAGAATGCTTGAAGTTCATTCATAACATAAGTAACAAAAGCTTGGAATACATAACATAAGCACATATGTTTATGTCGATACATCCATTAACCTTCATTACAAACGAAAAAAAATTACTCAGTATCATCTCTAACACTGAGAACTTTCAATTATTATTGTATCTCATCTAACATCCCTGCAACCTTTAAACAATGGGTACGATACTCATTTGCTAATTCTAACTATGCATTCATAAGTTTAGCTAGCATCTCATATTGATCGGGTTTACTAGAACTCGAAGCGGCAGTTGAGCTTAATGCAGATGTTGAGCTTGAAGGTTTCTTCTCAGCATGGGTAAAGATGACAACCTTTTTCTCTTTATGTGCAATAAATGCTATTTTTGCTTCCTCACTAGTTTTATAGGACTTGGATACTGTTGGTTAGTCCTATGAAGATCGTACCGGTTCCACTGTACAAAAATTTTGTACTAAACAACCTATTGTGTTCTTTAGAAGTTAAATTAGAAATCGCAAACGAAACTTAACATTATTGATTCTAAATTTAACTTATCTGTTTTTAATGGTTTAGATTTGGATTGCAAGCGAAACTTAACACTATTGATCCAAATCAACCTATGTTATAAATTCAATTAAACATTAATTTTCAAAATTGGCTTCCAAGACTGCATGGCAAGGCACATGATCTTCTTGGGTATGAGAGCATCTACCACCGCCTAGACAAAGCCTTTTAAGGAAGCTAATATTTAATTTCCTTATATAACTCTAGGTTTAACCAAAAAGAACAATCGAATCACAAATTCGAAAAACAAAAAAAACACAATTTTGAAACAAATCCGAAAAACTAGAATCTAATGTCTCTTGTGTTTGGAATTCATACAAAGAAAAATAACTAGCATGATGCGGAAGAAAATTACTAGTTATACCTCTTCTTCGTAAGCTAATAACCTCGAGATCTTCTGCCATATTCCTTGCCTCCTCTTGGACGTCATGTGGGTGATGATCCTCCAAGATGAACACCACCCAAAGAGCTTCTCCTCCTTCTCTAAGGTTCGGCCACCACCACCACCAAGGAGCAAAAGAGAGCAAAGGGAAAAGAGAGGGAGAGAGGGCCGACCACAATGAGGAACCCTACCAAGAGAATAAGAATTGATGTGTCATGAGGCCTCTCCTCCCCTTCTTTTATATTACTTGCCCAAGGCAAATAAGGAAAGACTTTTTACAAAAATTAAAATCTTCCTCTTGTTTTCCTTTTCCCCTTTTATTTTTCCTTTTATTTCCTCTTGATTGAATCAATCACCAAATCATTGATTGGATAATTTGATTTGATTGGGCGGCCCCTTGCTTGGGTACCAAGCAAGGATGGTTAACCCCTTTAAAAGGAAAGAAATTACTTTATAAAAATTTTATAAGCAAAGAAGGAAAACTCTTATAAATTTTTACAAGCTCTCTTTTTAATTTCCCAATGTGGATGTTAAAAAATGAAAGTTTTAAAAATTAAAATCAAGTTTTAAAATTTAAAACTTTTCTTCTAAAATTTTCTTTTTTAACATAGTTACAAAAATAAAAACTTTATAATTTTAAAACTTCTCTTCCTTTTTCCTTAAAACCATGAGGATGGTTAAAAAAGAAAGTTTTAAAACTTTTAAAGTTTCTTTTAAACCATATGACCTAATTCAAATAAGGAAAGTTTTATATTTTAAAATCTCTCTTTTAAAACTTGTAGATATCTACAAAGAAAAGATTTGAAAAATTCAAAACACCCCTCCTTATTTGAAATATGTGGCCGACGCCCTTCAAAATTCTTGTGGCCGGCCACCTTAAGGAGATTATGGCCGACCTCTTTTGCTTGGTCACCAAGCCATGGGCCGACCCCTTCTTGAACACCAAGATGAGCTTTTCACGAGTGGATTATAGGCATTAATGAGGCTACTACAGGAACCTAGAAGAGAAATTGGTTTTGACCTTCCGACGAGCTTGAGTATCCCGTGTTCACCCCGAACACACAACTCAAGTTCATCAATAATAACTCATTCTACTAGAGGGTTATTATTGCACTACCGCACCAATCCCAAATTATATTATGGGATCCTTCTTATCATGAGTGTGTTAGTCTCCCTGTGTTTAAGATAACAAATGCCCACTAATTAAGTAAGTTACTGACAACTCACTTAATTAATATCTAGCTCCAAGAGTAGTACCACTCAACTTCATTGTCATATCGGACTAAGTCCACCTGTAGGGTTTAACATGACAATCCTTATGAGCTCCTCTTGGGGGCATTTTCGATCTAGATAACTAGGACACAGTTTCCTTCTATAATCAACAACACACACTATAAGTAATATCATTTTCCAACTTATCGGGCCTATTGTTTATCGAGCTAAATTTCACCCTTTGATAAGTTAAAGAAATAAATACTAAATATATGTGCTTGTTATTATATTAGGATTAAGAGCACACACTTCTATAATAACTAATGTCTAGTTCTTTTATTAAGTCAGTATAAAAAGAACTTACCTAAAATGATCTTACTCAATACACTTAGAGTGTACTAGTGTAATTTATTAGTCAAGATAAACTAATACCTAATTACACTACGATTATTCCAATGGTTTGTTCCTTTCCATCTTAGTCGTGAGCAATTGTTTATAATTTATAAAGAACTGATAACATGATCTTTGTGTGTGACATCACACACCATGTTATCTACAATATAAATTAATCGAACAACTACACTTAACAAATAAAATGTAGACATTTGACCAATGTGATTTTTTTATTTCAAAAATAAATGTTTACAAAAGCTAGACTTTTAGTATACACTCTAACAGATAAAACTCTGCTAAATTTGTTAACTTGCATTTGTGTTTCTTCCCAAGTGTTATAAATGCTAGGCTTTCGTCCAACAAACACAACATATGTCTTGCCCTATAATTGCAACAAAATTTTCTCAACTTATCTCTAAAATACAATAAATAATCAAGAACCGTAATTGAAATAAAATGACTCACCATATCCAAACTTATTTACTCCTCTTCCTTCTTCTTCTACTCGGTTTTGATGACCACAATGTGTGGAGTCCGCTTGTATAGGAGAAAACACCACGTGAGAAACATATGCTCATTCTGTTAATTATAAACAACAAAGTTAACGAGAAGGATATATTTAGACACATTTAAAAGATAAGGAATGCATTCAACCCCTAGAATTCTTTAGGGATATAATTGAGATACGATTGAAACAATAGGGATTTAATGAATAATCTCGTGTATTGATAATCATAGCTCTTTTAATTTTTCAATTGAAGAAGATAAAACACAAATACAGTCATAAAATTACAATTTAAACACCAAAATTAATTTTATTTGAGCTAGCAGAATTGACACAACAAAAAATTAGAACAAGTTTCCCATTCATACTATAAAATACAAACCCTAAAAGTTTTGGTGCATTAAAGTGATTAAATTAGGTATATTACTTAGTTTTTTGATAATCATTATAAAACTTACATATCTCATTCATTCCTTGAATTGAAGAAGATGTAATACAAACTCATTCATAAAATTACAATTCGAACACTAAAACCTAATTTTATTCAACCTAACAAAATCGACAGTACTCATGAACTAAATGTTCAATTTTTTACACCATTTTATAGAAACATACACCAATAATAATCTTAATTTAATTCTATAAACAAGAATAATAAATTAGTCGAAATTTAGGGCATAAAAACATAACTTACCTTCTATTCGAATACGTCTGTTTTTGTCTTCGAAATACAATGCAAATCATTTCTTCACGTTAGCAGTCCTTTGGTTATTTGATTACCACCTTCTTACTTTTTCAGATCCAGTATTCGTCGATGATCCTTGGATTGAAAGTGAAAGTTGGGTTTTGCACTCGAAGCTTTAAGTTATATACTTGAAGGTGAAAGTTGGGTTCTGTCGTCTCTATGATTTTTGCCTTCAACGTCGAATGAATTATTTTAGACAGTCGAGGGTGGAAGTTGGGGAGGGAGTTCGCTAAAAGTCGGAGGAATATAAAATGCGTCGTATAAAATAAAGAAAGAGAGTAATTTGGTAAATTAAAATAGATTAGAAAGTCGAAGAAAAAAAGAAAGTTTGGTTCGTAGAGATTTAAAGACGATTTACCATTAATTTTTTATAGGAATCATAGACCCGATTTCATAAAAATTTTTTACCGATTAAATCAGAAAGTATAGTATTCACCACATACAAATAAAAAAATGATTAACCAACTGAGTAACGTTGATCGACTTATGTTTATAGAAGTTTTTCATCGATCATTAGAGTAAATTGAAAAATACTCACAGCGAATAATTTAAAAATTTAATATCTTTTAATTATACGTCTCATTTAAAAAAAAAAATACAAATTCATATCCTATTCACCGCATACGATCCATCAGTTGAAAGTTTTTAAATCAATCGTCCATTAATTAAGGCTGCTGCAAAATTAAGACCGCGCGGCCGCTGCACTATGGATCAAATAAAAAAAACCCAACTTTTTATTCTTTTATTTATTTTTTTTTAACTCCACTACCACTTCAATACCCCCAACCTAATGTCGTCCAACACAAGTAAACAAACAGCTCTGTCCCCGTCTTCTGGTCCTCCATCCGTCGCTTGCTGCTCTTCGCATCCATCCTCGCAATCTAACGCCTCTCCTACTCCTTCCCACCCCCAAACCCTAATCGCTTCTTCGCCTCCTGCGCCGTGGAGTAGATCCGTCGCGGTAGCCGGCGCACAGGACAATGCGGGTGGGTGCGGTTATCCTGCCCATACAGTTTTTTTTTCCAGCTTGCAGATGTTGTTTTGCTACTGATTTTGGAGATTTGGCAGGGTAGGGAGAGAAGGAGCGCCTGATCTGATGCAGACGGCGCGGGATGTCGTCGGCTCCGACTGCGGGGGCAATGTTCGAGCGGCATCGTGCCGTAGCACCTAATACCGTATACTTATCTTCACCACTTTCTGATCTGCGCTCCTTTTTCTGTTAAAAGTTCGTAGTCGATTTTTTTTTTTTTAAAAAAAATCTTCCCGTTTGTGTTTTTAGGATTTTTTTTAAAAAAAAATACATTCGAGCACATTTACTCGCCATTCGTTGCAGTATGTTAAATGTCTGGATTTACTACTGGACTGATCTAGGAAGCAGGTGAACTTTGTTTGTTGGCTATGCCTCCTGCGATTAGGACACTGGTTCCAGGTTCATGTTACCTGACAGTCCGCAGAAGCCCAACACATTTGTTATGATTATGGATACATACGCTGATAGAATGGTCTATTACTCATGCTTTGCGATTTTTTAAACTTCGGTGATTTCTCATCAATGATTGCGCACAGTTAAGAAAGTTTGGAGCCCATGATCCCTGAATAAGAGAGTTACGATTTGGTTATGCCGCCTAAATAAGCTAGTGATAGTGTGATAATGCTTAGCACAGTGAAGGTTACGTTCCAAAGTGAACTAAGCTCAATAAGGTGAGCATGTTTTATACTTGTTCTTCGAATTGTCATTATCTATGACCTACGGGTGTACTTTTGCTTATCACACAAATGCTAGTTGGTAAGTACCTAAAAAATTATTAAACGGAGGAGACAATAATATAATACTATGAACTTGAAAATGACAATACTATCACATTGCTAATATTATGATAACATATTATGTATTACTCTTTTAACCTTATTAGCTCTAATAGACTAATACTAACTATCTATACTATATATTGTTAATTATACGATACTTGATGAAAGATAATCTACCTTATTATGATTGAACACAATTTGCTATCTCACATGTGAAACTATCTTTTTCGTTAATGTTTTGCTTTCATATTATCCTGTTCTGATCCAACCAAAATTTGGATTTTTTTCCCCATTCGATCCTGATACTATACAGTTCTTGACTACTATGATTTTACATAGTAGCAAAAATAGGAAATAATTAAAATGGCCATAAAAATTTAAATGCATACCAAGTAGTAAGCAAAACAATGAAACCTCCATAATTTGGAAAAGTCTGAAAGCTTGAACATCAAATGCACATCTCAGATCACATAATGATTCTTCTTAGTACCGGCTTCAATAGGATTTGGGGGCAACAATAAAAAGGAACATTAGCCTGGAAGAGTTGAGCGGAAAATATGGCAGTATGCAAAGACAATTCACTAAATTAACATAAAGTAGCATATCACATTCATAATCATAAAAATATCATTGTGGCTTAGTCATTTTTCATCCTTTTTTATTTTATAATACTCCATTGAGTGAGGGAATTGTGACTTTTTCCTTGCACTTTGACATTACATGGAGTTGTATATTATGTATGCTCAAATGTGCATACGATTGCCTTAGCAATTGCTGTCGGAAAATGCATGTTGACTGACTGAATGTGCTGATGACATGGTGCTGTTGATGAATCAACTTGAGTTCCAATCTCATCACATATTATTAATATCCCTTTTTGGTCTTCATGGTTATCTCATCTCAAATTATGGTTGTTTCACACTCATCAACTAACTCTAAGATAAACATTAACAATGGAACACATGCAACAGTCAATTACCACCCTGCAAAAATAATGTACATCTACTTTATAGATAAATTATAGAAATAATGACTTATTTGGTAAATATGCATGTACAATGGGAGGTTATTTAAGAAGTCAAATAACTTTTGCTTCAACTTAAGCAAATACTAAAAGAGCATAGGTCATCTCTCAAATTATGATTGTTTTGCATCATCAACTAGCTCTAAGATAAGAATTAACAGTTCAGCACATGCAATGCAAAAACAATATATATCTACTTTATAGATGAATTAAAGAAATGGCTTATTTGGTAATATGCATGAACTAAGGAGATTATTCAAGAAGTCAAATAACTTTTGATTCAACTCAAGCAAATTAGGAAAAGGACAAATAAAGATTTCCTGCTATTTGATTATGGTTTCTGATCATGGTGACCTATCCAAATTTTTTACCTTAAACTTCACTAAGTGTTACAACTTGTAACAAAAGACATAAGAGAAAGGGTCTTGACCTTTAATGTGTTGACTACAACAAAACAAGATTTTAAGGTGGAACCGACAACTTTTAATATTTTAGCTGAGAACACTTCACTAGACATGTTTTTAGGTGTCATTTTTGAAAAATGACGATGATGGTCTACTGTCAAAAAATATTCTGGCAGTTGAACGTCTTGGAAACACCATAAAAGAATCCCCAATACCCTCACCAATTCGAAGAGCTGGCACCATTGATTCCTTTAGTACATATTGAAATCGCACCTCAAAATGCTTACTCGACCTAACTTGACAACCTATTATTATTTTTCTAGTCCCTCTATCAAATTTGTATCTCTCTCTTAAGGTAACTATCTTCGTAAGTTGGTTGAAATGGCTTTGAAGTGGAACCTTTTCTAATATGTTTTACTATATCCAACTACTTTGTGCATCAGCATTTAATTATTTGAACTACAGTTTGTCATTCTGAAGATTCTAAGCAACTTGGTAATGGCTAATGTGCTTGCTGTACTTAATTTATAATTGCCTGAAACTTCATAACTTGACTCGGTGTTATTTATTTATTTTTTCCAGTTGTCAATGCAGGTTTTTAAAAGTGGACCATTGTTTATTTCATCTAAAGGTTAGTTTTCTTCTTTTCTAAAAGATTGAGATTATGTTGCATAGAACCAGTTGATTTTGAGTGAATTCATTATATAAGGATGTCTATCAAGTTTAGCCAGCTAGCTTGTCTTCGTCCATGGTATACTATTTTCTTGAACCATAGATGTTATGTGGCACTTGTGAAGAAAGGTAAGCTGCTGATAGTCACTGAAATATTATGAACTTTGTCTATCTACATTTCAGATCCTTGTCTGACAGAAACAAAGGCTCAAACTCTTCTTTGAGTTTTTTTTTTTTAAATTGCCAACATGCATTGAGACTTCAATCGAGCTGTCTTCCCACTTTACAACTATTCTCTTCTTCCCACTTTACAACTATTCTCTTGCTCCTTGATTTTCCTTCCTGTTTATTAATGTTGCGAAAGGTTTTAAAATAATTAGTTTAATCTCATATTATTATTTTCTATCATGATTTGGTTTGGAGGCTATATATAAAACATAGGTTGTTATCTTGTTTGTTAAAATCAGTATTGTTATTGGAAGTCCAAAAAACTAAGGTATTGACCTTATTAGATAGGTAGGTCTGGAATAAAAAAAATTAAAATATATTTTTTATTAATAAATCTGTTGTCAGATATCATAATCAATAAATCTGTTATAAATGATGCTATCTAACTAATAATACATTATGAAAATCAAACATTATGAATAGTTGCATATATCAGTTTAGTTTCTTGGTACCATGATTCTATTCTTTCGTAATAATGTCTTGATTTAATGGCTGAATTAGTAGCACTAATTTGTGAGCTCTCTAACCTTTTGCCTGCATATCACAATACACAGGAATTGGTTGGAAATCATGGAAGAGGCGTTGGTTTATACTCACACGGACTTCTCTTGTTTTCTTCAAGAATGATCCTGTATGTTTGATTGATTACTTTTATTTAGAAAGTAAAGACCACTTTTTGTATGTTCCACTTGTAGTAGCTTTTATCTATAGTTTGTTGTTTGTACATAGAAAAGCCTTGACATCATAGAATAGTGGGATAATATGAGTCATTGAAATAGACTTACTGAATGTAGGTATAAAATCACATTTATTTGATCCTCAATGGTCCTTTGAGTAGCACACAGACCTGATCGTAATTTTCTGTTAAAAGGTATTTATCAGAATAAATAAGCACAGCTTATTGTAGTGTTTCTCCATGATGCCTGAAACCTTATGCCATAAAAGAAACAAAAATTATTACCTCAGAATTTGATTGAATGTGGGGTGACAAAGTATAAATTTTAGCTTAAGTTGGAGCATATGCAGAATATTAATTGACTTTTGGTGGCATTGTAGAGTGCATTACCCCAAAGAGGTGGCGAAGTCAATCTTACTTTGGGTGGTATTGACCTAAATAATTCTGGAAGGTAAACTCCTTTTTTATATTAATTTTAAGTAACTATGTTTCTTTCCTAGTTTATCAGCTGCTATTGTGGATATATGCTCTGTTTGATAAAAGGTTTATTTTCAGTGTGGTTGTTAGGGAAGATAAGAAGTTACTAACTGTTTTGTTTCCTGATGGACGTGATGGTCGGGCATTTACCCTTAAGGTGCTTTACAAACTCTTCATCTCACCTTTGTACAAGTTTTACTGAGAAATCAATGGTCCACCCTTGTGAAAATTACTTTGGCTGTTTATGGACAATTAATCTTGTTAGCTTTTCTTATGGCTGTGCCAGGCAGAATCTGTGGACGATTTATTTGAATGGAAAACAGCTTTGGAGCATGCACTTGCTCAAGCTCCAAATGCTGCTCTTGTGATGGGACATAATGGAATTTTTCGTAATGATAATGGGGATACTTTTGAAGGATCATTCCATTATTGTAAGCCCCAGTTATCTTAAGCTCTGATTTTCTTTACTTAACATAGACTAGTAAAGATTGGAATTATTGTACCATCTAATTGTCTAATTTGATTGTTAATTTTTTGAATCATGGGCAGGGAGGGACAAGCGGCCTATCAAATCCTTGGTTGTTGGTAGACCAATTTTGCTCGCCCTTGAAGATATTGATGGAGGGCCATCCTTTCTAGAAAAGGCTTTATGCTTTCTTGAGAAGTTCGGTGAGTCACAAAACAAATATGCCATTTTAGTCTTTGAATATCCTAATACTAATTTTTTTTGTGGACTTTTAGTATTTTCCATATTTGATAGATTTTAATATGCTTGATAATTATTGATAGTGTTGGTGAGCATGCTCATCACCCCTACTCATCCTAAGAAGTTTTGGAGCTGGTATAGAGGTACATAGCAAGAACAAAGTAGTGACATCACGATGAAGTTTTGGTTTGCATGTCCATTTAGATAATTAGTCTTAAGGATTTATATTTCATTTTACTCACATTCCTCCTCTGCAAGTCTTCCCTATACATGGAATGTTACAACTGTAAAAAAACCAAAAGTTTGGCATCTTATATGAAATCATTTTACCCTACTCTGCCCGCCCCTTGATGTCTTTTATGAATCATCTAAGGCTTTGTTTGCTTGGAGTGGTGGAGAATGAGAGAAAGAAGAGAAGAGAGGATGGTGATGGAAGGGAAAGGAACCTTGTCTTCTGCCCAAAGTCATTAGCATGATCCATCCATAGCTTCCTCCCTGCTGAATGCCATAACAACAAAGCTACCAACCATTGCCGGTGTGCTCTTATTAGCTATACCGCCGGCGGCAGCACCACCCCCTCCCCTCCCTCCCCTCCCTCCCCTCTCTTAATTATACTCTCCATCCATAATTTACCATATATTATATTAACTTTCAACATGTAGTATTACTATGAACATTTTAAACAGCTCTTTGCCCAAGGCCTTTATGTTTCAGAATGTTTCCCTTTTCTGACTTTATGCATAATGCCCTTGCTTTCCAAACTGAAGCATGAATAATTCTACCTCATCAGAAGAGATCTGCATTTGGATTGAAGGCTGCTCTCTAGTAGTTAGCTAATCAGCTTAAGGAATAAAATTTTCAGGAACAAAGGTGGAAGGAATTTTGCGGCAAGCTGCTGATGTCGAAGAAGTTCATCGAAGAATCCAAGAATATGAGCAAGGTTTGTGCCCTTTTTCTATTGAATTAGTAATTTTTAGTGTTTGCTGATCTAGCCTTAATCATAACCAGCGATATTATGTTTTGATTTTTTTTTTATTTTTCAGAATTATATATATTGTTATTAAGATGAGTTCATTGACACTTTTTCCAGGAAAGATTGAGTTTGCAGCTGATGAGGATGCCCATATTATTGGTGATTGTGTCAAGGTTCTTTTACATCTCTTTCAGTGACTAGATAACAAACCTCTAATTTTAGAGTTTACTTTGATCAATTACTAATATTCATAGAACTCTGCAGTATGTTCTTCGGGAGCTACCATCATCTCCAGTTCCAGCTTCTTGCTGTACTGCATTGCTGGAAGCTTATAGTATGTCTATATGTTTATATGCATTTTTGTTCTCAATGGTGCTATAATGTGCATATATGCCCTAAATTTGATCATTACACAAACAGAACACTTATACAATAGCTGTTGGAATGGTTTTTCAAATTGTTTATATCTCCTCTGTTGGATTAATTTTACAGGGGAAATTGTTGAATCTATTGCATAAAGATTAACTTCGGATATCTATGCATATCGTATCTGGAATCCATCCCACTTTGTAGGGAAAAAACTTAGGCGGTCCACCTATTGAAAAGCGAGAGTTCAAGTAAATGATATATTATCAAGGCACTTGCATAATTGAGCAATCTAAGGAGGATTTACTTATTATGCTAGCAGGAAATGTACTTGTGCTTTTCAGCATTTTAGACAAAAATCTATCTTTAATGACCCCTTCAAACTCCAATTTGTTTGTGCATATTCAGTGACATTTAAAACAATTCTATCTCATTTTCATTCAAATTGCTCACTTGGCTTTGTTGTACCTCAGTCATTTTTAGTCCAATACCTTAGTCTGCCCTGCATCTTCTTTGTAGCTGAGCTGCCTAAGCTGATCAATCGAATCCATTTATGACTGGTGTATTGGGGAACTTGTAATATCCCTGAATCCAAAATTGGTTTGAAAAGGGAAATGCACATATATTTTCATCACCACAGGCAGGGGCTGATATGAAATGGGATGCCATTTTGAGGGCAGTGCGATGACTTCCTCGTATCTGATTAATGTTGGCATATTGATGGAAAGGGTTGTCTTCTGTTTTAATAGACTCAGGAACTCTCTATAATCCTGTTAAGAAAATGGGTTATACTGCTTGGGATTGAGAACACGACCTACAATCAAAGATCATTGATCAAGCTATAGTTTAGCAAACTGGTCAGTTGAATTAGTTGAACTTCTCTGGGTTTTAGTAGATGTTTACAAGGCTAAGGGTTTGATGATTGCTTTTACTTGGTAATATTGAGTCTTTAATGCTGTTGCTAATATTTCTACAAATTATATCATATTGAGCATTCTTTTCTATGTAATTGAAATGTTGTAATTTTCTTATCATTATCATACACTTTTTTTTATGCAAATTAATGTTTGAATGAGTATAATTATTTAATTTTACATCATTATCTTTTCTATGATTTCTTTCTCTGTCTTTTTGTATTGCTGTGTCATGTGCCTACCCTTTTCCTATATTTGTAGGATTGACAAACAATGAGGCTCGTGTAAATGCTATGCGCACTGCTATTACTGAGACATTTCCTGAACCAAATCGGCGATTGTTGCAAAGGTTGTTTCTAAACTTGTGTGATTATCTAATCTATTTCTAGTCACACTATAATTTTTTGGTGCACTTTGATGCTATGATCCTTTGACTAATTTCTCTTATGAGGTTCATTTAACAGGCTAATACCTTGGTCACTCTTATAGGTTTTTTTTTCAGTTTCCTTAATAGCATTGCACTAAGGAAACTCCTGCACTATGATAAATGATCATTTCTGGAATATCCATCAGCTAGTTTAAGATTGAGGACAAATTCTTGTGATGCAAGTCATCTTGGATAGTGTTTCTCAGTTTTCTATTTTCTTTTCAAGGAAATATTCCTGAGAATGCATTTTATCTCGTTAACAGAGAAACAAGGGCAATGGAAATAAATAATACTTATGGTTGCACAAAGATAATTATATAGACAAGTTAAATAGTGTAAGAATAAGTGATTGAAATAATATTTTAAAAATGTCATTAAGATTACTTTAACTAAATAAAATAAATTACAAAAACAAAGTAATATTAGATTTAGTTTTCAATATTAAAATTAATGCTTAATAACTCAATTGTTAACTGTGAACATGATACAATAAAGTATTGAAATATTGCACAGGCAATTAAATAAAAGTGTATTTTTATTATTTTATTAATTTCTTATATGTTATGAAAATATTAAAATATACTTATTCAAATTTACAAATATCATCAACTTTTAAATAAAATTTATTTATTTTATATCATATATTCCTTGTGTTCAAACTTTTTATAAAATTGGTTATGATACCAATTGTGAAGTAGTTCCATCTTGGATTAATTTACTGAATCATGGATGTCACCTATACCATCTTGTTTTTATGCTTTAACACGGCGTGATTGCCAAAAAGGCCACTAGATAATGTCTTGATAACAAGATGACATTTGGTATTCCATCTTCTGTGTGTTGATCAATGCCTTAATTGCTAGTTGTATTTGATTCTTATTCTTTGCCTTTTCCTTTATTAGGATTTTGAAAATGATGCATGTCATTTCTTCACATACTGCTGAGAATCGGATGACTCCATCTGCTGTTGCTGCTTGCATGGCCCCTCTTTTACTAAGACCTCTTTTGGCTGGTGAATGTGATTTGGATGATGATCTCGACTCAAATGGTGACAGTTCTGCTCAGCTTCTAGCGGCAGCAAATGCAGCTAACAATGCTCAGGCCATTATCATAACTCTTTTAGAGGAGTATGAAACCATATTTGATGTATGTTTCTAACCTATTAATTGTAAAATTGTTTATGCACGCATTATATTTTATGTTTTGGAGTAAAATCATGGAATCAAGCTACAAACTAACTTGATTTTATACGAACAGAAGTTGTATCTATTTGAACATCTGACTCAATGCTTATTGATTGGGTCGACCTGGTACTGGTCTGATCTGATCACTCGATTCCAATCTTTGCATCAACCATTGCTGATAGAGACCATTTCCAATAGTCACCTAATGATTAGATGAGCAAACACCTGAAGCTGACCTTTTTTACCCTCTTTTCCCCTACCTATATGGGTGTCCCATGTTCAACACTCTTAACTGGCTCAACTCTATTATGCTTAGTCCTTTCTACTTGCCTTAGCAAAGATTTGGTTGTGAAGGTTAGCAAAATATTCACTGAGAGAAATACTATGTTAAGCTTTTGATATGCAGAGTTGATAGTTCAAAAGACAGTTAGTTTGGATGAATAAACAGCTCACTTATCTCTCACTTTTGAACTCAATGTAATGTATGAACAATTCAGTTTTGTCTGTCTTCCAGTGAAATATGATGCTAGAATTTTGGTAAATTCATAACCTATTGTATAGTCTTATCTGCAACAGTCTTTAGCTTTGACCTCAGTTCCTACTAGCTTGAAGTTCTTGCATTTGATAAATAATGTCTTCTGTTTTATCTTTTTTCTTTAATTTGGCTATTACGTATGGTGCATTGTAAGTGAATCAAATGGGAGTGTTACTTGTGATAGGAGAGTACAATATCTTGTAGTATCTAAGCTATATATATATATATATATATATATATATATATATATATATATATATATATATATTTATATATATATTTATATATATGTTTATATATATATATAAAAACATTTGGTTCAGTAGAGACATGCTTCACGGATTATGCTAGTTGCCCTTTAATCTCACATCTTCTTGCGACATTCATGACCCAATTGATCCAATGCCCTAGGTTTGACAAGGATCCATGTCTGTAAATGGGGAATCCTATAGAATTCTGTTTTTATGATTCTCATGTTGTATATGAATACAAGTTTTGCGATGCTGATTGTGAGCTTTAATAAAAAAGGTAGATCGGCTACCTTAACAGCCCCCTAGTGCTGGCCGGCCTCACGGATATGGAGGAAGGTAAATGCAGGTACGGGAGGTTGCATTAGGTTTTGGAAACCATCATAGAACTGCCAACAACTTCATGGACATAAATAATAATCTTATTTGTCATAAGATTGGGTGATTGCCTGTAACCTTACAAAGAGTCTTATGTAACCTATTTGTTGGGATTCATGACCTGTTCATCTCGAGTGATGACCTAGGTTACTATGTTCTAGTCTTGATATAACATACATGGTGATTCTACATAGTCTTCTCATATAATTTACCATAATCCTTTTTCTCTGTTTGAGGTGCTGCCAACTTGAGATTCGGGGTTCGAATCTCAGCATAGTCGAGGTAAATGCCTCCTTCATGCGCCAGTCATTATTCTAAAGGCTAGTAGCCACTTGTGATTTACCTTCTCTGACTCCGTGTTGGTCTAGGGACGGGTTGACGGGGGCGCTCGGGGTGAGCGCAATCATCTTTTGCCAATTTTAGCTACATGAACTCTTATGTTCTCCACTGGCTACTTTTCCTTCAATCTTGCTCACTATAGCGACCAACCTATCTTCCAAGTCACCACAACATTGTCAAACAGTTTTAGGAAGAGCTGGTTCTGTAATTTTGGTCCTTGAAGGTTAAAATTTTGTCATGAAGTTTTGTACAGATTCTATTTTTTCATAGTTCAGTATTTCTCACTTAGTTATTCTTAAGGTCTGTTGAAATTCTTTTTCTCCATAATCATAAGTTCATAACCATTGACTCATCCATGTCTTGCATTTATTTTGTTATGCAAATTGTATATCATCATATTCGTTCAATGGGGAAAAAAATCCATATATGTATGCACACATTTGTTTTTCTAGCCATTGTTTTTACACTTTTGTGGCTCCAAACAGGGTCTGTTAATTATTGAAATCATAGGAAATTAGATATTCTCTTTTCTGTTTGGCTTGATGTATCTCACTCCCATATTTGGATATCATCTTATATGTAATTATTAGCTTTTACCTTTACAGGATAGTAATTTGCAGGGATGCTCACTGTCTTCTGACTCTCAGATTGGAGACACTGGCAGTGAAGAATCTACAGTTGATGTGAATGCAGATATTAAAGATAATGGTTATCATGACGCAGAAAATGATGCAGAACCAGAAATGGAAAGTGATAATGATGAGCGTGTGCTCAGTGGAAAACTGAGCGGAAGCAGTGGATACGCTGGCAGTGATCTTTATGACTACAAGGTATGTTCTTATTTTTATGGTGGCAGTCTAGTACTTCTATTTCTATATTGCATATATTATTTACTTTACAAAGGATTGATTCGTTTAGACTGTATTTTAGGTGTTTTCTGTAAATATTGAATGTTAGCTTTGAAAATACGTCCAAATTTCAAAAGATGTTTGCCTGCAATCTGTTTTAATGAAGGTTTGTTATACCAAGATTAAAGAACTGTCTGAGTATTTTGGTTGAGATTGTTAATTTCAAGCTAATTACCATACTTTTTCTTTTTATCAAAATGCTCATGTTCCTAACGTCTGCAAATAAGTGATGGCTGCTCTAGTTAAGGATTTCTGGTGCCTTTTCTTTTCTACTTGGTACATTTATACAACATTCTCTTACCATACAAGTTTTCTTGTAGCTTTTGTCCCATAGTGGCATATAAACAGTAATAGACTAGAGTGTAGAATGACTGATTACGTCTAGTTATTTGGTTCCAAGAATTTTAGAACATGATTGTCCAAAGTCCATTTGTAGTGTTAATTGAGTTTATACGATTAATTGGTTTAGGAGTTCGGTGGAGTTGTAAGCTTCTTGTTGTTGAGTCTCTTGATGATTGATATTTTTCCATCCGGCGTGTCTCAAAAAGGTGCCACTCACCAACTGTGGTGGCAGGCAGCTTGAAGGTACCAGGGCAACCAGTCAGACAAATTTGTGCTGGTCTGCATGCTGCCTCAATCATTCAGTCTCCCTACAACCATCCAAACTTCGCTGTTCATGTTTTGATTTTGGCTCATCATCAAACTTGGTATGAAACCTGGGGCAGATGTGTGCGCTGTCTGCCACAGGTTTGTACAAAATTGAACTTTGTAGAGCATTTCTAAGTCCTGCCAATACCGGGCAATGGAGCTTGATTGTGGCAGTCCAATATTCAATCGTTCCAAATTTTTGCAATTGTAGGTTTGGAGATACTCAGTGCTTTGGTACAGTGTTTCCAGGTTAAAGCATTTTTTGTTGATATATGCAACTATGTTTTGAGATCTGAACTGGCAAAAGTTGGCTCTCTTATTCTATCAGTCTATTTCATTAGGCCACATAACAGAAAAGATCAGATCCTTCAGAGAATAGGAAAACCAGGTCAATCTGTGTGAGATGCATTAGCTTTGACTATTTCTAGTTTTTTAACAGATGTACTGGCATTCTAGTTCAGACCTTGATCTTTAATATGGATATATTGTTGAAACTTGTATGGAATTTACAATATCCTAGTATTGTGAATAATCTTGATGATGTTATTATATCAATACATTCAACACAACTTCAATTTTATTGTGAAGTGTTTTTCTTAATTTCCTAGTCTTGCTTCATTAATGGTTATATCATGCTTCCATTTCTGTCACTATTGACTAGTCCTTTCCAGTTTGGGATCCAATACTATACTAATGTCTTTGAAAAGCAGGTCTTTGCTGGCGACGATTCAGATACGGAGTCTCCTGAGAATCAGGCTTCAGCTATGAAACCTGAGTTGCTTACGGGGTCTAGAACTCACTATGATGAGCATGTTTCATCAATCAAAGGTACACAGAACCCATTGATTGAGAAGGATTCCTCTGATGCCTTGCCTACACAAGAGTCTCCCTTGTTAATGGGAGAGATTCTATCTTCCCTACATCAAGGAACTTCTATTCATGCTCATGCAACTGAATATAGTGCTGAGAGATACTCGATTAAAGTGAATGGATCTCACACGCAAATGAAGCACAGTAATTTTTGGGGTCGCAATAATGTAAGTTACTTTAATTTAATGTGTTTGCTTGATCGCAGTTAATTGTGTATAATGAGGATAAAAAATAGTTTATAAAAATTCAGTTTTTGTATTATGTTTCTACTATTGAATGCATTTTGTGAGTTACTTTTATTTGATGATTTAGAATGGGACATTATCTTTGTTCATAGGCTAATCAAACCAGGCTGTGTTTTTCTGTTGCATATTTCAGCATTCGTGTGTAACTTGTGAAAAGAGTTTTTTTTTTGTCATTGTATTTGATAATATGATCAATCATGTTATTAAACTTTTATATATTTTGTATAAATGAGTGTATTAGATAATATATTTATTTAATTGACTACTTTCAGGTCAGAAAGAATCAGCCACTTGAACAAGTTGATTCTTCTGGTGAAGAAGAGTAAGTTATGGAGCTTCAAGAATATGCAACATAATATTGTACATATGACACTATTTTTCAGAATTCTTGCATCGCAACTTATATCTTGAGGCTTTTTATTGCTCAACCATTATCCCTACTTTTTGGGGTGAATCATCAGGATGAAATTCTTTGAATATAGTATGTGATTTATTATGTCCGTGTCTCAACAACTTGTGTGTAATTTTTTTATCCCACACACAAACTTCAAATTTCCTTGATATTATGCTGCAATTCAATTTGTACCTTCATTTTAAATTCATAGCATCTTTATAGTATTTGATTTTATGTTTATGGAAGAGGGACAGATGAATACAAATGTAGTTTAGTACCCTATGAACTGTGTCACTAAGAGTATCATTATAGTGATCAATGGATGACAAATTTTGACAGATATGGTTGATCAAGGTTTCCAATGTTATGTTTCTAGCGGCTTAAGCTTGGCTCCTAATTTTTTACCTGCTAGTTGCTAGTTCATATGCCAGTCCATTGTGACTATCTAATGACATTCTCATTAATGTGTCTCACTTGGTGGGGGAGATCCATGCAGCTAATGTCAAAAGCTGAAACATGATACTATATAACATACCTTGAGTTTGTTGTGATGTTGGTTTTTGAGTTTCTTTTTCCTTTTTTCCCTGAAAAAGTTCAATTGTTTGAGTTGTTCTTTTCTTTTATGGTTGAATAGACTGCAATATCTGGTAAAATTTTGCCATGAGTTCACACAGCAAATGTTTTCATTGCTAATTAGAATCTAATTTTGCTAGGCTTGCTATTCAGAGGCTTGAGATCACAAAGAATGACCTTCAGATAAGAATAGCCAAAGAGGTCTGATTGGTAACTCTTTCAAAACAGTTGTTGTCAGCTAGTGATAATTTTAAAATATGCTCTAAAACAATCTTTAATTCTCTTTAGACGAAAGGCAATGCTATTCTGCAAGCAAGCTTGGAAAGAAGGAAACAAGCTTTGCATGAGCGTCGATTAGCTCTGGAACAAGATGTATACATTTTTCATTTCTCAATAAACCATATATCTGAATGATCTTCGTGGCATGCAGCTTCTTGGTTACTCTTTTGTCAGTTTTCTTTACTTTGTTCTGGCTGGAACTTCTACATTAAATTAGATCATGGATTTTGTTTCTTATAGTGTAATTTTTTTCATCCTCATTGGCATATATTGTTCCTTTACATTGCTATTGGAACTCTTCAATGCTAGTTGACATAAACCTACAAGATGAATTAACTTTATCTTTACTCTAATGAATAGGCATAGGTTTGCTATTGCATTCCTCACATTCTATAGTTCCTCAAATGTTTATCCCAGCATCAACCAATGGATGTCAATCTTCAAATTTTCTCAATACACTATCATTTGCTTGATCTGCATGATGATTTTTATCTTTCAGTTTTTTAAGTCTGCATCATTCTCTTCCTTTTGAAATCTTAGTTTGAGCTATTTGATAGAATTGATTCATGAATCAGATTATTATTGCATCAAACTAATATTGCTTTACCTGAACAATAAGTCTTTTAAAACTAATACACGCCAGGTACTCACCAACATCGAGTCATTATTCTATTTGGCCAATATCATATACTATTGGTCTCATGGATTTGTCACATGGTGGAATTTGACTCCAAGGTGAAGCGCTTCCTGGTCAGTTACCAATCTGGGATTGTTCTGCTTTGAGCATGCTTAACTATGGAGTGCTTACGAAGAGCTTAGCCAATTTCACTAAAAAGCGTCTCATGATTGAGAATGCACATTTAATCCATTTAAGATATTGCACACCAATGACCCAACTACATTTTCAATGCTTCAATGAGTGTTCCAATATGTTCCTGTGCTTCAAGTCTTACAAACCTGCTATGAGCCACACCCTTGTTTGAGCTCTCAGCGATGCCTCCCCTGTCCTCATCATATGGAGAAATATTGGTAGAAAGTTATGATAGTATTTGTAAATGATAAATTGGAAAATTCATCTACGTTCTCAGAGCTCCTATATATAGAGTATAAACAATAAACAGATGGGGGAGGCCTTGATTGCCAGTCAAACATATGAATATAGAATTAAAGATAAGAATCAAGTGCAATCTCTATTTTGGAAGAATTAATTATTATTGTTGTTGTTGGTGGTGTAACTGGTGTTTTGATTATTCCTAAAAACATATGCTGAAGTCAATTTTATACTTGCTTAAAAATCACTTCATCTACTTATTTGCTTGTACTTGGCATACTAGTTAACAATTTCTTCTACTTTCCAATGCTGCTTAGTGTAAGATCATTTAGCCTGATGTTGAAGCTTATTAATAAGGTATACCTTTTTGTAGTGATGTTTATAAGTATGTCACTGCCATACAATTTCATTTTGGCAGTTCTTGGTACTGTCACATTTATGTGAAAAAGAAATACTTAACCACAAATCATCTTCCTATTCTAATAATTAAATAGGTGTTTGGTGCTGACTAGTTCCCTGTTCTTAAAAGCTAAGCCTAGTAAGCTATATGTAATCTTTAGGAAATATGCATTTGAAACAAAAATAAACCATTAATGTATACTGATTAAATATTGATTTTATTTCAAGGACTTGGATAGGTTGGTGTTGCAAAAATCCTAGTTTAAATTTTGTTAAGAATTCCCAATTTCAAATTAGTCATTTTCCTCTATTTTTCCAGCACAATGTTGCTTAAGTTCTTGGTAACTCGAGGAAGCCTATTTCTCAACATTTAGAATTTTCCATTAGGTATCAAGACTACAAGAGCAGTTGCAGGCTGAGAGAGATCTTAGAGCTGCTTTGGAGGTTGGTTTAAGCATGTCTTCTGGACAGTTTTCTAGCTCACGCACGATTGATTCTAAGGTCTGCTTGCTGTGTTCTTAATTTACCCCTTATTTAAGTGAATATATCAAATTCTTAAACATGTTGCACTTTCTACGAAGACAAGGGCAGAACTTGAGGAGATTGCTCTTGCTGAAGCAGATGTTGCTAGATTGAAGCAGAAAGTTGCAGAGCTCCATCTCCAACTCAACCAACAAAGCCAAAACCAATATGGATCAGCCCCTTCTGATATATATCTGCACCTTCCTTCTCATCTCACTCAACCGTAAGTGGCCTTTTAAAATGTTTCCAAATAAACTTTATTTGACTATGAATTCTCTGCAATAAACTCCTTTTGTCAGGACACTAAAATCGTGTGTTGACCAAATGCTGGCATTTTAGTCCTTTATTTTTTTGCCTAATTTGTTTTGTTAATTCTTACTGTCAAATTGAGTCAGTTATTAAATTAATTGGTTTACTTATATTGACTGCTAGTGGTTCCTTTTTGGTACCTTTTCTGCTGCGACATTGGGTAAAATTAAGTGCTAATTAGATTGATTTCATGAGCACTGTAAGATGCTTACTGGGCTATAATTTCCACCTAATCTAGTGTACGTGCAAGGGAATTTTCTCTCTATTCTTTGGTTTCCTTGATACATTGCAATTAAATTATATAGGCCAGATTATTTTTTTTTCCTTCCCATATAGCGTGAGGATATGAAATGCAAACTTACCAATAACGGAGTCTGATTCAAGGTGAAGCAGTATTTCTTATGAGGGTGGGAAAGGTACTGTGGAACAAAATGGATGAAGGGAAAGAAACATAAAGGCAAAGAAGGAAATTGATAGTCTGTTTGTGTTTCCTCGAACGGATAAAAAACATGATTTCTTTCCTTCATCTCCTTGGGAGCAAGAGGAAATGATTCTTTAGTTTATGAAATTGAATTTTCAAAAAAAAAAACCTTAAAAAAATTTAAAATAAGATGAACAAAAAAGTTATATTTTGATTTTTTTCCCCCCTGTTCAAATTAGCAGAATTGAATCCAACTTTGTGCTTTCTGCCCGACCAATTTTAACAGAAGTCATTTTGCCTAAAAGTTTACTTTCATTCATTTTCTCCCAAGGAAATGGGGTAAAAGGTGGTGTCCTCTGGTACTTCCTGCCCCCATTTCTCTTCCTACCCTCGTAGGTAACATGGTCTAAAGGAGGCTGATGAAGCCCATAGATGTTAATTTCTTGTTCACTAGACTACCATGCGCCGGCGCCCTTTAACTTTCTGTTTCAAAAAATTCTTTACATGTGTATCTATATATTCCTTGTATTGCTACTGCATTTATGTGAACTTATTGCAGGAAGATTGTCCAACAAGATTTCGATATGAGCCTTGCCTTTTGTAATCATGAAAAGAAACAACTAAGTGAGGTATGCTTACTCATTACCATCAGAAAGTACATGTTCACAAGAGAACATCGAAACATGTGGCTACTGCATTGGACATCCCGTTCTTTTTTTGGTAAAATGGAGTTTTACATGAATAGCCAATTTCTTATCAAATTGCAGGAAAGCTCATCAGCGACAGATTGGAGGAGAACAATGCCAGAAGAACCTCCATATACTGGTTCCAAGCTACCTTCAAGGAAGCATTCTGCTGATAAAACTAGTCTGAATGATTTAAGAGGCTTGGAGATCGCAGCATCAACCAGCATGTCCTCTCAAGTCAAGGCAGCTATTGTGGAGAACTCGCCTAAGATCGCTGAGGTAAGTGAAGTGCTTTTAAACTTTTAGTTCTTCGGATCCACTATTTATCTCTGTAGATACTTGAGGAAATCTACCATCAGGTTGCAGAATATCCTCGGCAACTAGCAGGGGCTTCTTCTACGCTGGCAGAATTGACAACCCGACTTGATTTCTTCAAAGAGAGGAGATCACAACTAATGGAACAACTCCATAGTCTCGATCTAAGCCACGGAGCGCCCTCTCAAGGTATACCGCACAAATCCTCCCCATGGAATTGATCCCAGATGAGGCACAACCACGGCTTGTACATCCGCTACCCATGGAACCCACTTTAAGGCTTAGTTCACTTGTAACTTCTTCTGGTTAAGTGTTCATTATTTGGTGTTTACTTCTGCAGGAATGTAAATTTTGTTCGGTTTCTTGTACTTCACGTGGTGGTGTATTTTCATCAATAATGGTCTTTTCTTGTGCTGGCTTGCCTTCAGCTATTTGTTCTCAAAACAAGATACCATTATAATCTCTTGATCTCGAAATATGCTTTTCTTTCTTACATTTTGTTTCATTAAGTTGTGAAAGAGACTGATAATTCATTTTTTGCTATTGTGTTTCACGAAACTTTTGTTACGAGTTCTTGGATCAAATTTGACACTAGCTCTTTAGCTCAATTGAAAAAGAAGCACAATCTACTTCAGTTTCTTTGAACCTGCGTTTTCTTTCGATCCAACATGTATATTTTGTGAATTGTTTGACCTGATTTTTATTTGGGAAAAAAGCAAACATAAAACTGATTTTCGAACCGTCAGGATGAACATTTTTCTCTTTAAAAGGGAAATGCGAAGCGTGTTGTAGAAAAAAGAATGAACATTAAACTCAAAATCTTTGTTCACGCGTTATAGACGATTATTTAGTTTGTTGCGTGAGAATAGAGAAAGTTAAAAGAGGGAGGAATTTGAATAGGAAACTAATTAGAAGAACGATAGTTATTCTACAAAACCATGAAATACTTTAGAAAAATTTTAAACAATAATAACGTAATTTATGTTAAACTGGTGGTAAACCAAAATGGAAAAAAAAACGATGGACGCTAAAGTATTAGCTTAATAATTCTGTTGAATCAATTAAAGAATATCAAAAATAAATATGTAAATATAAGTAAGAAAAGATCGTGTCAAAAATAAAAGATTTCGCTTCAGAGAAATAAATATAATTTAATATAATAAAAAGGGATTATAAATCAATATCAGAGTGGCGCAGCGGAAGCGTGGTGGGCCCATAACCCACAGGTGTCAGGATCGAAACCTGGCTCTGATACGCTTGTTTTTTATTTTGCTCATCACAATTGAGACGCTATTAAGTCCATGTGAAGATTTGGGCTGGGCCTACATTTGGGCTTTAGGTAATACTCCTTTATTAATTAAATCTGTAGTTTTTATTTTTCTTAATTCCGTATTGGTTTCTCTTAATATTGGCAAATTCCTAACAAACTCTCAATCAGCGAAAAAATAAAAAGTAGAAAAAAAATACGTTTCATATTTTAACAAATATTTTCTATTTTATATAAAAATTATTAACATCAACTTTTTTTATCATATATATAGCAAAACATGTTTGGTTCCTATTCAAAAAAACTACTTTAAAATATTTTGAAAAAATATATAATAAAGTTTTTTTCATTTTAAACATATTTATACGTATACTTTCAATTTATCAGAAAAAAAATCTAACCCATCATTAATGTTGGTGCACTATATATATAAAAACATTTCTTGAATATAAACTTAATTGACTGCAAAATGATATTTATGTTCATGGTTGGTGACTTGGTGGTAAAGATGGAGCTGTCACTTTTTTTTGCCCCTCTAGGGCGCCTTACGCATTTTGAAAGGGAATAAAATTGAGTAGCATCAAGTTTGGATGATCAATTTAGTCATATGAAAATTTTTCATTGGTCATTAGGATAAATCAGAAAATGTTCACAACGGACAACCCAAGAGTCCATTATCCTTTAGTTGCGTGTCCCATTTGAAGAAAAAATTCTTATAAATTCATCATAATTAAAATCAAAATCATGAATACTTAGATGATAATATAATATTTTACCACTGCACCATAACCCTCAAGACATAAAGCCACTTATTAATCCTTTTAGAAGGCCTCACACATCTTGAAAGAAGATAAATTATAGGGACTCCTACAACATTAACTGAGCGACCTTTATAGACAAAGCACGAGATAAACTGAAACAATAATTATATTTATAGACAATCGAGCCATACTTTATTGGTGTCAAGCATTAACTACCAACTGAATTATACTGAATTTTATGTTCACTAGTGAATAAAAAGGTGATATATAAATTAATCAATTAGTTTAATTTCCTATTTTTTTTTTAAAAAAAACATGACATATATGTATTAAATTCATGTGAAATTGGAAGTACACGCAACATGCTTGTTCAAAATAAATAAGTCATACAAGATTTGTTCACACATTAAAACTTCATACTAGATTTAACAATTGTTCCAAAGGGGAGGGATTCAAGTAGCTTAAAGATGAGTAAGATTCATCGTTGCGACTTCTTAAGACACAAGCCGAGATCAAACTGCTCCTTTCACTCGTTGGTTCAAGTATTCGTTAACTTAGTTCATACGACTAAGCTACACTAAAACCATCCAGTTCAACTTGCGCGACTGCATTGTTGATTGCATCGATCACATCCATCTTTCCTCTGCTCACTGCTTCATCCATCGGAGTCCTCTCGTGGCTGACGGACGAGAAAGAATCGAGCACACTCAGGATTAGAAAAGATAAGTTGGTTTTGTAGCAGTTCAATCTAAAGAGTAAAGACATCAGGACTCATTTACCTGTTCAGCAAACTCACAGTGGCGCCTGCCTGGATCAAGAGTTTAACCACCTGGAGAATTTTGTAGATTAGAAAATCTCGACAATCGTAGCGATATAACGAACCACAAAATAGTTGAGACATCTCCAGCTTAAATGATGACTATTATGATAAGAAATGGCAAAAAAATCGACTAATACCTCTACATGCCCATTCAAGCAAGCCCAGTGAAGGGGTGAGTTCTTTTCCGAGTTCAGAGCATTCACTTCCTGCATCACAAAGATAGCATTCGAAAGGTAATTGGAAAGATATTCAAGAAATGGTAGAGAGATTGTTCGGCTAAGTGTTAAATTTTTTCTTAAAATAAAATAAAATTATAGCTAATAAAATCTTAACAAAAGTGGATATTATATGTTTGAGATAGTTAAAGGCAACAAGAATAATTAGCAATGATTAGTTTAGTGACTCACTGCTCTATTCTGAATAAGATACTCGACTATTTCAAGATGCCCGTTGGCAGCAGCCATATGAAGAGCTGAAAGTGTGATTTAAAAATAAATCAAATCGTTGCATCAGAAACAAAGCAAAATTGTTAAAGATAAATATAAATCATGTTAGTTTGTTGAATGGGAACAAGTAATTTCGAAACAGCTTTGAGAATGATTATGGGAATTTGAACTCAGTGCCAAATGCCCAAGTCAATATATCAATGTTCGCAGAATTTGCAAATCCATCTCGGGCTCGGCTATAACCAGACCACGATTTGCCGATAAATTGTAGGTTGAGACGAAGATTGCCAAGAGTGTTAAAGTAGTGTATCAGTTGATCATCTCCTTAATATGTGTCCTGTGTGTACAGCTCCAGTCCCGAAGAACGAATTATTGATTTTTTTTTTGGGGGACCGAAAAAGGATCAAGAGAATTTTTACTGCAAGTAAAAAGAGATTCATGCTTATTCCTGATTACCCTTATCGCTGCAAAGAACCGACCTCAGATTATCAGTATATATTGTGGTTCTAGCACGTAGCCATTAAGGACTGATCCTCGGTCTACTAATTACCTTAGTATATTTAATTCAACTAAATCATGTTGATCCCCAATCACAGTTAAAAATATACCAGTTTTCTAAATATGAATCGATGAACACCAATCATGAATAAGATATAGAAAAATAGAAAGAGATTCATGCTTATTCCTGATTACCCTTATCGCTGCAAAGAACCGACCTCAGATTATCAGTATATATTGTGGTTCTAGCACGTAGCCGTTAAGGACTGATCCTCGGTCTACTAATTACCTTAGTATATTTAATTCAACTAAATCATGTTGATCCCCAATCACAGTTAAAAATATACCAGTTTTCTAAATATGAATCGATGAACACCAATCATGAATAAGATATAGAAAAATAGAAAGAGATAGAATCTATCATATTTAAAAACAGAATATTTGTATGTAACCCAACTTTAAGAATACGTACCTGTTCTTCCTTGAGAATCACAGGAATTCAGAGAGATCCCCGAAGAAAGAATGGTTACTAAATCTTCCAAGTCATCATATCGAGCTGCCTGCAAAAAAAAAGAAGAAAAAAACAATTGCATAGTGGATAAGCTTTTCACCCATTAATAACGAACATTGATAGAGCGTATCTTGAGTAATATCTAATGCATCAAAATTGCTTAAACAGAAATTAAAACAGCAATCTCTACCATCATGAGGAAATGAAAGTCAAAAAAATTTCAAAGAGAATTATGGGACAGAAAATGCCGATGTCTATGTATTGTTCATAGGTTTACTATTTGGTTAAGACTTCCCCAATTTGGTTCCTCCACACCCTTCCAGTAAGACAGATTACTAGATAGACTATCATGAATGGTATAGAAGTTAAGATCACCACCTGTCTACGTTCAGGAACAAATGAGAATTAAACAACTTCAAAGAGAATTATGAGGGAGAAAATGTCTGATTTTAGGTATAATGCATAAGTTTACTATTTGTTTTAAGTTCATATTTTGTTTTTTGAGGAAACAACGATTATGGATGGCAACCATTACAAAAAGGTAATTTAGAGAAGGTAATACAAAGCATTACAGACTTTTACCAACTGCCAAAGGCATGATATCCTTGGTGTCATATAATTCTTTTTTGGTCTTTGACCACGATGTATCATCACACCACATTGGATGCAAGAAATTCCGCATTCGGGCGAGAGAAACAAAGTTAAGCCCCTCCTAATAATGTTTTACAGATTCGAACACAAACAATGAAATGTTGGTGGTGCCATATAATCTTAGTGTATTGATGAACACAAACAATGAATTCTAATGTTTAGGTTGGCTCTGCTATAAGGTATACTGAGCTGAACAATCAATTTGGATGATGCAAGTTTCGAGCAAGATTAGAAACAAGTGCAAATGTATTAGATATATATTGAACAATTTATCAAGTCACCATTTACTAGTTTTATTGAGAAATCAGTTGAAGTCTGGATTCAGGATGATGACAATGAATATCTTTGGCGGCTCAAAGAATATATGGTACATAGGCCCAAATAAGTTAAAAACAAAAATAGATCCTCAAAAAAATGAGCAATGATTCATTGAATAACTCAACTCAGAACAAGATTAAATGGACTTTAAACTGGCTGTAAAAGGTTGGACAAATTATACACATGGTACTGGTATATTGTCTCGTATGATGCCATGACTGACAACAAATCACAAATGATATGAATGACCGAAATAGGTAAGATAGTAGAAATTAACAGTATATAGAGCAGTACCAAGGCACATGGACTAATTTGCTATGTGGCCAGACTAATAGCTATATTTCTTGTTTTCTTTTCTAAGTTTTACTGACCTAGCAAATTGATATAAGCTTTCAAGTTGGCTGTCTTTGGCCACTATAAACTACTTACTGTAACAACTACCCACTTAACCGGAACTAGTATCTTCACCAAACCAATTCTAAGGATATCGACTGCTATAATCTCATAACAGCAAGCATATAAAAACTTTGGAATGAATCAAACAGTTTCATGTCATTCTAAACTGGAATGGGTGTCTATCCTAAAAATGTTAAGGGTATTCATTCAAAAAGTTAAACACAAAAGGGTTACACTCTTATCCATCCAAGTCATTTTGTCTTACCTTTATGATCCACAATGGATATAAATAGTGATGTGGAAAAAAAAAGTGCTAGCAATTTCCTTTTCAGAATTTATATGTTCTAACTAATGACTAACGGAAGCAAAAAAGATGCGATGCAACTTGAAGAAAAATGGAGCGATGATGCCAACAAAAATGTGAATAGACAATCAATGAAAGAAATATTACAAGGATATCTGTATTGTTCTCACCCTAATTTAGTGTGCATGTAATTTTTTCAAAGAAACACATGATCTATTTTCTCACAAGGTCATTAGAAAGTAAAGGTGAGACTTGTCATTTAATCAATTACAAAGCGTTCCCCATTGATCTTGTTAGCGATCAACTCCACTCTCTAAACCAACGAATGTGATTTAAGTTTCAGTCACCAAACCTAAATGATCAAAGATATGATAACATCATAAAGAATAAGATGGCAGACAAAGAGAACTCTGCTTGAAGGGATTTTATTTACCCATCCTAGAAACAATTCACACAAATTACATCCACAATGCCCAATTCGACTGTCAAGCATTAAATCTACTGCACGGGGCCATGCTTCCTACCCTGAACGAGATTAAAAGTACAACTTGCGAAAGGCAGTGTAATAAAGCCGGCGCACGACATGTGCTTGAAGAAAGGCGCAGCATCGAGCAGGAAGAAAACGAATCTGGAGAGAAACATATGAACGAGACGGCGATCGCGTTGAGATATGGGAGGGTGAAAGAGGAGAGAGAGGAAGCACCTCGAGCAAGGCATCGACTCGGTCGGCAGTCGCCTCGGCGGACGCGTCAGTCGCAATCTCCGTCGCCGTGCCCATCAAACCCTCGCGTGGCCGAACGAAGGCGCCGCCGCCGTCGAAGGGATTGCGATATATTCAAATAAACCCTTCAAAACCTTATATTTATTTCAACTCCCTTTTTTTGTTTTAAAAAATATAATTATGTTTATTTTTTCTTTTAAATAGGTGATTAGATTTTTTTTTTCTCTTTCGCTGGAATAGTCTGTACACCTGCAGTACGCGATGCACGTGGGCTATTAGATTGGGGAAGGGTGAATACATTCGCCCCTAGCATCCCGTCAATCCATCTCAAAATCAACACAGAGGAGATAAATCACGAATGATTATTAGTTTTTAGAATAATGACTAGCACATAAAGAAGGTATTTACTTCGACTTTGTCGATATTCGAACCTCACACCTCATTATGATAACACCTCATGCGTTAGCCACTAAATCCATCCGAGGGAACAATAGTTGGGATGAAAATCATGGGCACTTCAGAAATTACTTGAGCACTTTATCATTCCACCATAATTTTTTTTTTAGTATATCCATTTTAGTTTTTCTAAATATATAATTTATCTTAAATTTTATATTTTATGTTAAAATTTTTTTACATTAACTATCCTATCCATTTCTAAATTTAAATTTCATAAATAATATGTTTGGGATGAAATACCTTACTTAAATATTAAAATATTATTTAATTTAAGAGAAAAAAATAAAAGAAATGGATTAGATAATGAAAAATAGATATTATATGGGAGAGAAAAAAATAATAATAAATAAAAAAAAGAGAAGAAAATAATAAAAAAAATAAAGATAATGATAATTTTAGCATAATTAATGTACCGTGAAGTGAAAAATAATTATCTAAATTTATTAAAATAAATAATTTATTTTAAAATTTTAAAATATTATTAAGAAATTGATGGTATAAAGATACTAAGGATGTTATATAATATTTAGAGACACATAATACAATTTGATTATTAGAGCTTCATCTCGAAGATCTATTCTCATCTTTCCTCCAATTGACGAGACAGAACACATGTTCCTATCAACCCCTTGGGTTGTAGAAGAAGAATAAGGCACAGTCACTACTTTGCAGCATCGTCGCACATGGAAGAAGGGCTTCTCTAGCCCAAGAGAGAAGTATAGGACTTCAACGAGCGAGGCAATTCAGAAGGCAAAGAGAGTTGCTTCGCATGTAATGCGAGGATAAGAGTTTGCGTGGCATACGTCAATAGTCATGATGTAGGTTAAAGTTAAAGCGGTCAACAACATAGTTCAAGCAAGGCTAATTCAAATAGGAGTGACTACATCAGCCGATCGGAATGATGCTGTCCAGCCGGCGGGAAATCAGTCCGAGCGGACCACTCGTCCGGTCGGATATGACACCGACATCAGTCATGAGAAGTAATAAAGGAGAAGGCTAAAGGTCTTGAGGAAGTGAAAGTAAAGGAGAACACTCCATCTATCATTAAATACATAGAAACCAAGACAAAGATGTCTTTTATAGATAATCAATATCATTAAATAGGAGAAGATGGATGGTCACTAAGAAAGATCTAAAAGGGCATGCTAGGTATGAGGAAAAGGCAAGAGAAAAACAAGTCTTGGTCTCTATCATTTTCCATTTCCCTTCCTCTGTTTCTAACTTGAGCGTCGAAGGGCCAACGTTAGGGATCCCTTTTCTGGTTTGGTTTTGTTTTACAGATAGGAGCAAGGTCTTCATCCAATCAGCGGAACTGTCATCTTCCCAGCTTCCAACTTCAATAGTGGGGTGGCAGGCTGAACAACACTCCGCTCGATCGACACCTATAAGGAAGTCCCTAATGTGCAGGCTCTGTTATGGGCTCCAGCAGAGAGAGGTCGAGCAGATAAAGATGGGGGATCATCCTCTGATGAGACACCCATTCGGGACACAAGAAAAAGGAAGCCCAGGGAGGACAATGCTGGGACAATATCCCCTAGGTTATGTTGACCAAGTTGACTAAGCTTGAGTTGACTCAAATTTGAGTCTTGATGTTTGAGTTTCGATGATTGACAATACATGGAGATTGCAGATGCAATAGTCCGATTGGGGAGATTATTGATACAATTCCCATCTGGTCAAGGGATGACCAGTTTGATGTGAAGAAGAGTCAAGTAGGTTAAGGTTGACCAGATACTTGACTGAGAAAGTCCTAACTGGAGGTTAGGCAAGAGAAAATCCTGGTAAATGAAGATAGGTGAAAATCCTAGTGAGTGAAGCTAAGTGAAAATCTTAGTGAGTGAAGACATACAGATGAAAAGTCATAGTGAGTGAAGCTAGGCAGATGGAAAGACCTGGTGTGAAGCCAGACATATGGAAATCTAGGTGGGTCAAGGTTGGCTGGACATCTGGTATTGAGAAGCTCAAGTAGGTCAAAGGATTGACCGGATACTTGACACGAGAAAATTCAGATGGGTCAAGGGTAACCGAACATCTGGTGGAAGTCCAAGCTGGTGATGGAGGACCGAACACTTGGCACGAGAAGGTAAGTCCAAGTGGGTTAAGGTTGACTGGACACTTGGCATGAGGAGAAAAGTCCAAGTGGCTCAAAGGATTGACTGGACACTTGATGAAGAACTCCCGATAGGTCAAGGTTGAACGGATGCTAGGCATGAGGAGTTCCAACAGGTCATGGTTGATCAGATGTTGGAATTGGGGGCCCTTGAGCTTGAGTTAAGCAAGTCAAGGGTGGTCAATCGATCAACCGATCGATTGGAAGAGTGGTGCTATAAACATCGGCCAATTGATCGGTTGATCGATTGGGAGCTTATATCTCGCACACAGAAGCCTTCCCAATCAATCAACCGATCGATTGAGCACCGCCAATCGATTAGCTAATCAATTAGCAGCTGGAAATCGCGTGCGACGCGATAAAGGCTGAATCGATCAGGTGATCGATTCAGGCCTTTTCCAGTAGAGCACAGAGATGCTCTGAATCGATCGATCGATTCAAGCCTCCTCAATTAATTGGTCAATCGATTGGGATATGAGCGTTGTGCAGGTTAAAGTCGTTGGCGAGTGATTTCTTAGTCAGTTCTTCGCGAGCTTCTTCACGATCTTCACGCGAGCTTCTCCACAACTCTCCGCCAGTTCTTGAAGCTTCTTGGAGCAAAGTGTTGCTGCACTTCCAAGGTCAAGAGGTGTTCCATAAGGAGAAGAAGCAAGCTAGGGTTTTGTAAATCTTGTAAGATTTGTATTATATGAGCTTGTTTTTCTTTTCTTGTTGTATTGAGAGTGTGTGCAAGGCTTCTCAGCCTTCGTTAGTTATTGTAAAGGAGTGTTTTCATAGTGGATAAGCGTGTCGTGTGTGGATTCTTGGATTAGTCACCTCTTCTTGAAGTGGATACAAGTAAATCCTCGTGTTAGTGTTGTGAGTTTTGTTTCGAGTCTTTCCACTACATATCAAAAACAACGAAGCAAGCCAACGAAATGTGACGAGCTATTCACCCCCTCTAGCTACAAATTGACCCTAACAATTGGTATCAGAGCGAGGTTGCTTTTCACCGGAATCATCGTCGGAAGGGTCAACGAGCTAGAGGGAGAAGAAGTTGAAGCAAATTTCAAAAGTTAAAGACTTCATCAAAAGGCTCAAGTTCAAATGGAATTCCAAGATGAACTTGGATTCAACACGAGGGTACCTCCACCATTCACATCAATGAAAAGCTTCGATTCTTGGAAATCAAGAATAAAAAATTTCCTCATGATGGAGATAGAGCAATGGTTTGCTCTAATGGAAGACTTTGAAGCTCCAACAAGTAGAAAAGGAAAAATTCTCAAGAGGAGCAAGTAGAGCCAAGAGCAAATCAAAAGATGTGAGGCCAATGATAAAGTGACCAAGCTATTGGTCAATCTATTATCTAGCAACATCTTGAAGCAAGTGGGAGAATTTAAAGATGTCAAGGAGCTTTGGAGCAAATTGGCAAAGATCCATGAGATCCCCTCTACTGCACAAAATCAAGAAGAATCCAAAGAGGGGGACTCATTGGATCAAGATCAAGAGGAAGAGGACTCTGAAGTTGAGAGATGCTCAACTTCCGAAGAAGAAGTCCAAGAAGCTTCATCCTCAAAGGAGTACAACCAAAACAGCAAAAAGGGAGCATACTCTTTGTTCAATGTACATGAGGATGATGATGATGAAGCCTCCACCTCTAGGATTGAGGAGGAGTGTAGATCATTGACACCGGAGCAAGAAGAGGCTTCTACTTTCGGGTCAAGTGAAGAATAAGAGGATGAGGCAACCTCCACAAGTCAAGCGAAATCAATTGAAGGATCGAGTGCCATCCCTACACGTGAAGGTATAATTAGTTCAATTAAAAATAAAAATCATATTATGTGTTTTGAGTGTAGGGAACCTGGGCATTACAAGAGTAAGTGCCTTAAATTGGCCAAGAAGAAGGGCCAAGTGACACCTAAGGGCAAGGAGAAACCCAAAGAGATCGCCTCCACAACAAAGAAGAGTAAGAAGCACATTATATGTTTTTTTGCAACCAAAAAGGATATTATTGGAGCCAATGTCCAAAGGAAAAGAAATTGATCAAGCCTAAAGGAGGAAGCACAAGTTAAGGTGGAGCTTCCAAGGTAGTATTTATTGAGCCAATTCCTTTAAATCATAGTAAAAAACATGCTAGTTCTAATTTATATCATTTTAATACTATTTACCACAAAAATAGGAGGCATGATAGTGTTAAAGGAAATTATGTGGTCTATAATGCTAAGACTACCACCCCTAAGGTTAGGAAGGTAGATAATCATCTGGGCAAAAACACAAAGGACTATAGATACAAGCTCAAAAATAGAAATGCTCAAGGATTTAAAGAAAAATCCAAAACTATGGATTTAATGATGGAAAATCAAGTCTTGAGGTCAAGACTTGATAAAATAGAAAAGACCCTAAAAAGGATGAAAAATATCCTTAAGGGACAAAATGAGCACAACTTAGGGCTAGGAACACAAAAGCCATCCAATGATCATAGGGGTTTGGGATACAAACCTTAAGTCAAGAAGGATGTTTGTTCCATACAGTTATGGAACAAATCCTAGGTCAAATGGTCAAGTCAAAAACACAAGCGAAGTTATCCCTAAAAGTATTTTTGCAAAGAATAAAGTAACTAAGACTTCTAAGAAGTCTAACAAAGTCACTAAGAAGGTCACAAGGGAAGCTATCCCTAGTGTTGACCTAGAGGAAGTGACCAAGGCTTCTAAAAAGCCTAGAAAAGTCATTAGGAAGGTATTTAGGGAAGTTATCCCTAATGAATACCTTGTGTTGGATTGATGAGTTTCACTAGAGGGGGGGGGGGTGAATAGCGATTAAAAAAAAATTATCGTCTAGAGTACGCAGCGGAAAAATCGAAAATAGAAAGAATGACACAAGTAGTTTTTACTTGGTTCAGAGCCTATGTCGACTCCTACTCCAAGGCTCGCACGCAAGGGTGCTTTCGATGGGCAATCCACTAGCAATTCGAAATGAATGTTACAAAAGAAATACAGGAATTACTTAGCAAAGAAGAACCGACAATAAGGAAAAAGGAAACAGAAAAATAGAACTTGTCGGAGAGCCTTCGCAGCATCGCAGGAGCACAGAAGAGCAGATCGTGAGTTGTTGTTGTGACTCCAGCCTTTACCCTCCTTATATAGGAGGTTCAGGGCTCCTGGATCCTTTCGGGTGCCCTAAATATAACGTAGCCGAGCCAACCAGGGATTTCCACACGGCGAAGTGACGTTTGGGGATAAAATTCACCTCCGAGCGCCCGGACCCTTGTTCCAGCGGTTTCCTTCCTGCAAGAAAACATTAGTCCGAGGTAAATATATATCCTACAAAATAGAGTGTCAGCACAGTTTATCATCAAATAAAATATTAATTAGATTCCGTCTCCTCGAGATCGAAATCTAGTCACGATCTCAACTTAGATATCCGAAATGGATCTAAGTCGGATCGACGCCTAATGTTCCCTTCCCGGGAACGCGTCCTCACAGCTACTCCCCTCCAGTGACTTACCCTCACTTACCTGCCAGACGTTCGGTCAGCCTTTCGACCCATCTGGGCTTCCTACAAAAAATTATTTTTTACAAAAACAAATAATAATAATAATAATAATAATAACAATAATAATAATGATTATTTTACTATTATTACCTAAACAAAATTAGAATCTAAAAGCAACTTGGGACGATAGTTCATCATCCGAGTCCGAGATTCAAGAATATGCCAGGATAGTACTGATGGCAATCTATGAAGGGCAAAGTACATCAGAACCTAGCATCGATGAAGGGGGAGGGACGTCAGATGAATACAGTGAAGCAGGGGGAGAGTCAGGCTTCAAGTCTGATATGGTAAGTGAGGTATGCCTCTTACCTCTTGATCAGCTTTATTTCGGTATGAAGGCTATGACTAAGTCTATGTACAAATTAAAAGGTAAAAATATTGAATTAAAAAAATGAAAACTTAGAAATAAAAAGAACTTTAGCAAAATCATGTCTATTAGAGGATTTTGATAAGATTAAACTTGAAAATGAAAAACTAAAAGAAGAAATAGAAAGATTGAAAAACTCTACCTGTTCAAATATTTCTGGGTTTAAAAATTATAGAGGACTAAACTGGTACTATAGGTTTCACCAAAGTCAAATCAGAAAAATAGCAAAAGCCTATGTACCTAGAAAATACTTGATTAACCCTGTAGGAAGGAACCTCTATTGGGTTCCAAAAACTTGCTTAATTTAAAAATCAAAATGAGACTTAGCATTTTTCAGCAAGAGAATTAAACATGTAATTTCTTTATGCGACTTTGTCTAGAAAGTGGTTGTTGCTCCAATAACCAAGAAGGCCTAGTGCCTCGCCATTGCTTGTAAGCAAGTATAGAAATGAAAAGTTTAATTGACTAACTGAAAAGACATTAATTTAAATTACTTAATGCTTTAAAAGAGTTATTTAATTTGTTCTAGAAAACATATTTCAAAAATATTCATGTTTTTTTTTAAAAAAAACTTATAAAAAATATTTTACTTATGAAAATTTCTTCTAAAGAAAATTCTGAATTATGTTTGAAACTTAAAAATTATGTTTTTCAAACACTTCGAAATTTCTTTTAAGTTAGAAATTTTGTTTTGAAATTTGCCTTAAATTTTTTTTTCTTATGAAATTTTTTTCCAAACTTAACAAATTCTATTCATCTGCACAAATTTTTTAACTTAAGATTTTTTTTAAATTTTTTTTTAAGTTAGAATTTACCTTAGACTTGTTAAAAGGAACCCCATTTTTATGTGATCAAAGGGGGAGAAGAATGTTAAGTCTAGGGGGAGGTATACATTCTTTAAATTGAAAAATCTTTTGAACTTATTTGCAAATTAATTATTTTTATTGCATATGTTTACCCTAGCTTAACTTGGGTTGCTCACATCAAAAAGGGGGAGATTGTTGGATCCCCAAAGAGTTTTGATGTGATCAAACAAGTTAAGTTAGGTCCTGTTTTGTCTAACCCTTGTGTCTAAGTGTGCAGGAGCTTAGGAACACAGGAAGTTGAGCGGAAGACGCGGCTAACGAGAAGGATGACACGGGAAGAGAGTCGACGGGCTCGGTGCGTCCGAGGGACGAGGTGACCGGGGAAGAGTACACCGGTGGACGAGAAGAATGTACACGACGTTCGAGGGACGAGAAACAGGGAAGGAAGGCTGCTCGAGGAGAAGGCCGGAACTTGGGTTCGGGTGAGCCCTATTCCGGATGACCGAGATCACCGAATCTAGCAGAGCCGGAGTTGAAGACCTGGACCAAGACGAGCTGAACCGGAGCAGCGGTCCTAAACGAAGAAAGTCAACTTTTGTTGACCTTAGGGCTCCGGGCGCCCGAAACCATTTCGGGCACCCGGAACAGCCTGGGGCGCCCGGAACCCTTTCGGGCGCCCGGAACAGCCCGGGGCGCCTGGAACCCTTTCGAGCGCCCGGACCGAAGTTTTTGACCGGATCTAGTCAAACTCGATCTGAACGTTGGGGGATAAAATTTTATCCCCCCAGGTAGCCTAGAACCCTTCGGGGCGCCCCGACCAGTGCTATAAATATAGCACTGATCTGCACAGTTTATTCATTCAACTTGTAATCCATTTTCTCTGTGCTTTACTATTTTTTTGTGCTGTCAACGCTGTAAGAGGCTACTCCGCCCAGAGGAGATCATCAGATAGTGCGTCATGCTTTTCTTGGATTAGCAATCCTCTGATTGCAAACCAAGTAAACCCTCTATGTCTGAGTTTATTTTTAATTAGTCTCTTTTATTTAAAGTTACAAGTTTTATTATTAAGTTGAAAAATTGAGAAAGGTGTATTTTATTTTTTCAGGGCAATTCACTCATCCCCTCTTGTCGGCCTCCAAAGGGACCAACACGTAGAATTATAAGAGTCAAACCTAAGTCATCCAATTGATCAAATAATTGGTGATCCAGACTTAAGAGTGCAGATTAGGTCATCTTTTAGAAACCTAAGTCAAATTTCTCTGATTTCAAAAACTGAACCCAAAATCGTAGCTAAATCATTACTTGATCCAGATTGAGTCATAGCTATACAAGAGGAACTAGCTCAATTTGAGCGTAATGAAGTTTGGGACTTAGTACCACCACCCAAAAATAAGAAAATAATAGAAACAAAATGGGTGTTTAGAAATAAATTATGCGAAACTGGGAAAATTTCTAGAAATAAAGCTAGGCTAGTCGCTAAGGGGTTTAGTCAAGTTGAAGGACTTGACTATGATGAAACTTATGCCCCAGTAGCTAGATTAGAGTCCATTAGAATGTTACTCAGTTATGCAACCCATAAAGGGTTCAAACTATATCAAATGGACATCAAATCTACCTTTCTAAATGGGTTGATCAAAGAGGAAGTCTATGTAGGCCAACCACTTGGGTTTGAATGTTTAGAGCACCCTGACTATGTCTTTAAATTAAAGAAAGCCTTATATGGACTTAAGCAAGCACCCAGGGCCTGGTATGAAAGGTTAACCTCTTACCTAATATCTAAAGGGTTTAACCAGGGTCAAATTGACCCAACCCTATTCGTTAAATTAATAAAAGAGGACATATTTATAGCCCAAATCTATGTAGATGATATAATTTTTGGCTCAACTAATTCAAAATTTTTAGAAGAATTCACAAACTTAATGGAACAAGAATTTGAAATGAGTTTAGTAGGAAAATTAACTTACTTTTTTAGGATTGCAAATCAAACAAACAAATGAGGGAAATTATATTTATCGACAAAAATATACCAAAGAATTACTTAAAAAATTTGGGATGGAAAATACTAAAGAAATAAAAACACCTATGGCAGTTAATACTACTCTAGACGATGACCCAAATGGAAAATCAATCATCTTAAAATACTATAGGAGTGCCATAAGTAGCTTATTATACTTAACTGCAAGTCGACCCAATATTTTATTTGCAGTGAGTATGTGTGTTAGATACCAAACTTGTACTAAAGAATCTATCAACTTGCTCAATGATGAATGCTATCACTAGAAAAGCTTCATCAAGGTTTTTCAAATCAATTTTGAAATGATTTTAAACCATTCAATTTAGGACCACAATCTTAGGACTAAATGTACATGACTTGTACACAGGTTTTCCCTATGATCCTCAATTTCGAATTAGGCTCATCTAGGTATAAGAACTATGCACCTTGATCCTAACTCATCATCCTAATATCTCACACACATCTAAGGTGTATCAAACACATCCAAGTCAATTTTGATGTGAGATATGGGTTTAGGTCATCTTAAGCTAAGTTCTCATGCATTTTCTAAACAACAATTAGATCTCCATATCAAATTGTGTTTTTATCCTTAAATCAATTTAATTGATCATAAATGCAAGAGATGATGACATGACATAAAATAATATCATAAGGGGAAATAAGTGCCAATGTCATGATGTCATGGCATAAAGTATGAAACTTAAATAAGGCATGACATATAACTAACCTAAGTATTATCATGACATTTTAAATGATAATAAGTTAAATATGATGTCATG
Organism: Zingiber officinale; assembly: GCF_018446385.1. NCBI lineage: Eukaryota > Viridiplantae > Streptophyta > Magnoliopsida > Zingiberales > Zingiberaceae > Zingiber > Zingiber officinale. The sequence continues at coordinate 94,983,669 of NC_055988.1, read as the reverse complement.
ACATGACATATGACAAACAATGTATGACAAATAACATATAAAGGTATAGAAAATACCTAATTCTAGCCTTAGTTGCCATTTTTGATAATTTTGATCATTTTACCATAAATTCTATATTCCTAAATGTAATAGACCTAAAATCATATACTAAAGATTTTTAGATCACTATGTGCCAATTAGATTGACCCTAGAAAACTCCTCAAATGTGGTTGGCACATCCTAATCACCTTAGGAATAATTTTTAATTTCATTTTCAAGGCTTGATTACACCTTGAAAATTTCTAAAATGCCACCTTTTGCTATGATTAGGTTAACTACCTATCCAATTAAGGTTGGCACACCCTAAACCATCTAGCGTG